>NC_090929.1:153178189-153479741 GCF_040938575.1 Ambystoma mexicanum | reverse complement strand
TTTGTAAAACACAGTCCCCGTGTCAAGCCAGCTGACTGAACTGTCAGCACCAATAGTTGGGCGCAAATAAATGTATATACGGAAATACATGGTGTAAGGGTATAGAAAGGGAGGCGGAGAAATAATTAGCTAGAGTCACATTAATATTAAGATACAAATAACACGGGCATGGTATCGTTCACCCAGATTATTTAGGTGGGTGAGCCATACAGAGAATAATTATCCTGAGATGGTGGGAGTGGAATAAGGTAGGACAATTCATACGAACCCTAAGCGGTAAAATAGATTACACTTGAAAGTGAGATGTAAAGCCCGGTATCACATCAAAATAACGAGAACCAATACTGCGAATCCCAAAACATTGATTTTTTAAAATTGAATTTAAACACAGTTCATCCAAAAAATAGGGGGGGATTTGGTTTGAGGTATTAATTCATGTGGGAGCGTGGGTGGGATGCAGGGGTTTGCCCCCGCATTTTTTTTCTGTGAACTGCGTTAAAATTCAAAATAAATTATATTCCATGTTTTTTTGACACGCAGTAAAATATTTGTTGTTTTCACGAAGATCCGTAAAGCACACCCATCAAATGTATGGTGCAGTTACAGCCAGATAGGTCAAAAAACGACGAGGAGTCGATGCAGCTGACATCAAGGTAAATAATACATCATGTTCCCAATTGGGAACCTTTTCATAAATTCTGCTCGCATTGATTGTATGGACTAAATAGTCCTGTTTTTTTCTCTTTGTAAATTGCATTGTTTTTGTATGTTTTTCATGTTGTATGTACTTATTAAATTGACACATTGTCTAGTTACAAACTAACAATTAAAGCAAGTTTATAATTTTTTTATGCCAATGTACCTTTTCCCCTTTTTTTTTTCTCATAAAGGTTACTTTGACTGGTGAGAGACCAGTAAATTTAAATATTGAATTTGATTTAATCTATTGTTTAGGCTACCAGGAGAATAATACTGTTAGCTCCACAAATGATATTTTTTGACTTTGTATGTTCAGGCACACCCTTGTGTTTATAGATGTCTATTTGCTCCATTTGAGTGCCTGCACGTTTTGGAGTGTCTCTTTTGTTTATACCCAATTGGTGTGAGTGCATTGCCAATTGGAGGAATGTGTACATTGGAAATGCACCTTTATTGGAACACTGTAGAAACAAACAATGGGCCTCATTCCGAGCAAGTTTCCGGACCGCCAGACTACAAGACTGCCTGCAGGGGCCATAGCGCCCAACAGGTCTGACCGTGCCGGGTGCATCGGCCCCTACAGGCAGGCTCGTCACGGAAGCACCAGCTCCGTTAGCAACGGCTGTCTCCCCACTCCCATGGAGTCCTATGGGACTCCACAGGAAAAGGGGAGTTACTGAATCTGCCGCCTGACTTCCCGCTCGTCCGGGACTTGTAATGTCCCGCTGGCACCGGGAAGTCAGGCAGCAGATTCAGTGTTTCCTGCGCGGTTACCGCCAACCTCGGGATGAGGCCCAATATCTGTTAAAAGGCATTGCACAAACTAAGTGGCCATTTGCTGATAAGCAATATTATGTTTTGGCATTGACTCTAGTTTGTGACGTGGTTTT
The DNA here is from genome assembly GCF_040938575.1 of Ambystoma mexicanum. Classification (NCBI taxonomy): domain Eukaryota; kingdom Metazoa; phylum Chordata; class Amphibia; order Caudata; family Ambystomatidae; genus Ambystoma; species Ambystoma mexicanum. The sequence continues at coordinate 153,478,152 of NC_090929.1, read as the reverse complement.
GTGCTTACTGGGGCTTATATGTGCACTAAACGTAAGGGGAAAATAACGGATGTCATTATGACTTTGCCGGTGTGGTAAATAACGTGCCTGTATTTCTGTTTACCGGCATGTTACAGCACTGGCAAAAATAGCCAGTATTACCACCACTGGTTCTACCAGTGCTGGTAATACCAGCAAAACCCTCCCCCCATGGAATGGGGATTTACCATTCTTACCGGCACCTGTAATTCTGCCAGACCAAGGCCCTTTAATGGTAATTCTGTCTGCTGGTATCCTGGCGGTGTTACCGCCAGGATAACGCCAAACTCTTAATTAGGCCGAACATGCTGACATTTTGTTCTGCTATATTGTGTTGGTGGTGTGGAATGTTTAAGCATTAACATATGATCTATTACATTGATGGGCACACAGCAGTGTGCAGGCTTCGATATGTAGCAATTACAAACATTTGTACTTCAAGTTAATTTCATCGTCAAGCGCTATCCAGTGCAGTCAAGCTGTGACTCAAATGCACTTCTAAAATCACAGTTTGAAACAAACTATCCCAATTATTATTTGCGGAGGACGGTGGTGGTGTCAAACTCATGTATAGTTGATTTGAATCCTTTTCAGGATTTTACCTTTAGCCACTGCTTTCCCTAGAAATCTTTTGGGAGGGGTGATCCACAAGCTTATCTGCCGATGTAGTAAAAGATGATGTAGGGCAGCTGGGCAGAGCTACTCTTGAATGTAATAGGATTCAGAAGGCTGGACACATGATGATCATATTGCATGGCAACAATGTGACGAATCAGCGCCCAGAGAACAAGTGGTCCAGGGGTGAATATCCGTTTCTAAACAATCAATCAAACCCAAACCTCTAATACACCAGAAGGGATCCAAGCAGATTGGAATAACAAGCAAAGTATAAACCTCCTTGTCAAATGTTGGTAACGTGGACGGAACGGCAGGCTTATCTCTGAAAGGTCGTGGATCGTTGGTTAGTTGCAACACAGTGAAAATACAATTATTACCCAATGATTAAAGGGACTGTCCACTCAAAGTAGTATCAGAAATATCTACTTTATTTATATCACAACAAACAGTACTAGCAACACTAGGAAATACAACCCACCCTCTAAAGCAATGCAGAGGACAGACAGTTTCAAAGAAGGAAAAGCGATGCACTCTGGATACTGACAGGAGGGTAGTCGGTACGGTTAATAACCAGAACAGTTAAAGGTTAGTTGGCTTCAGCACAAAGGGAGCAATGGGTCTTAATATGTCTCTGTATTCGGTATCTCACTCTGTTCCCCCGGAGATGTTTAGGGGGGGGATCTTGCTTCACTCTTTTGAGGTCCTGGCCTTCCTTCAATGGCACAAGATGTAATCTAGACTGTACCTTCAGTCATGGTCCAATGATGGGTTCTTCTTGCTACTCCTTGAAAGTCTTCAGATGATCTGCCAAAAGAGGGAATTAGCGCTCTTTTAAAGCCAAGTGGTTAACAGTGATTGGTGTAGGATAAACCCACCTTAATGAACCAATCCTGGGTTTCCCAGCAACAATCCCCTGTATGTATGAGGTCATTCCCAGAATGTGTTGCAACAGGAAAGGTAAAGGGGTGAAAACATGTGATACTAAGTCCCACCCATCTTCCTATCTGTTGTTGATCAAAGAGTCAGGTCGCCCTTGAAGCTGCAGAGAGACCATACTCTCTGGCTCATGCAAACCACATTATCTTATCTGATGACTGTGGTCCCCCTACAGGGGAGGCTTACTGTAAACACGCAGTCCCAGACATGACAGTCCACTGTCAATGACATTGACGGCGAGAGCTGGCTTCAGGTTGGCACAGTTACATATGAAAGGTTGTTGGGGTTTCCTGTCTCCTTTGTTGACCTCTGCATCCAGGACCCATATGGGCCTGTTTGAAGTACACTCTATTAGTATGATAATCACTGCCACCAGCTGCAGGGCCCACAAAAAAGAGCAGTGTGGATCCATGGAGCCATAGTTAGTTAATCAGGCAGGCCATGGCAGGGGAAAGGTTGTCTCTCCCCCTTTCTGGAGATGGCATGGTGTACTGCTAGGTGTCATGTCCCTAAAAAATGTGACCCGGCGGACTGTGCCTGTAGGCCGTGTCCAACCAGAGTGCACAAGTCTATGCGTTTGTCGTGGTGTGAGCATAGGAAAATGTGTGTGCATTAGCCCCACACATTTTCCTAAGGATGGTCTACCATCATTCCATTTCATTAAACATTTCAAAAAAGCCCAGCCGAGCGCACACCTACCGTGTAGATGGTCGAATTCCTCACAAATGCAAAACACATGCAGGATGCAATGCAAACTAACATTACCATTAAGGGATCTAAATTAGTTTGCCATCACAATTTTTTTAGCACGGAGGCAATGACGTATGCTTTTAGTTTGGTTTTTAACAAATCCGTGTGGACAATTTCTCAGATGTTCAGGGGAAGAGAATTCCATGCAAGTGGAGCAAGAAGAGAGAAAGAGCAGAAGCGAGAGGAAGCACAGGGAGGGCAAGGAAGGCATAGCAGAAATTACGAGAAGGCTTCCAGAGTTGGATAGAGGAGGATAGATACAGTGGTGCCTTACCATGAATAGATTGTGAACCAGGTGAAGGAATTTAAATCTAGCCCTGTTTTGCATCGTCAGCCAACCAGCCTGTTGATGGTACGAGGAAGAAGGTGTGAAGTGAGAAAGTTCAAAGGGAGTCCTGGTAGCAAAGTTAGTGATCTTGTCGAGAAGACTGAAAGCATAGTTGGGGAGACCAAAGAGAGTGCTGGCGCAATCATCCAGTTCAGAGAAGATAAGAGTGGTTAAGAGATGCTTGACAGTGTTGAAAGGAAGCAGGTGCCTGATTTTCCTAATATTTCGGAGGTTAAGACGAGCTGCCATTGCCATTTTGGAGACGAAAGGAAAAGGAGAGAAGGTCTGAGAAGGGGCATAGATGAGACCGAGGTTTCTAGCTGAAGAAGAGTAGGATAGATTGTCAGGTGGGAACTTGATAGGAAGGAGAAGAGATGAGAGAGAGTAATTGGCAGGGAACAAGAGCACCTCTTTTTTGGCCATTGAGCTCAACAACGGAGCATGGTAGAGTGAGCTTTGAGGCATCTCTCAGCCTGCCAACCAGAATGCTAAGCAAGGCAAAATGGATGACTCTGGCTCAAAATCTCAAGTAGTCCTTTCTCTGAACCAAAGGTGCTTGCCTCCCATAACCCTTAGCGTTTGCTTATGGTAATTGACTCGAGTGTCCAGTCTGCCTAGCCCTTCTCCCTCATCAGCCAACTCACAGATAGTTGTTTTATTGCACATGGGATACAATGTATCGATCAGAATGCGCATGCATGAGAGAGTGAGAGGGAGAGAGAGGGAGAGCAATGGCAGTGTGAGCTAGTGAAATGGTATCTGTATGCAAGAAGCCAGTGGTGGGAGTGCAGGGTTGCAGGTTGTTTTACCTTGACTACATATTATTCAGTGTGCGTGTATTGTGCATGTAAAGTATAGCAGAGCCCTCAACTGTAGACAGTTGCCCCAGGGGTTGATAGACTATAGTACCCATTCCTCCTCTTGGACTGCAACCCAAAGAATACAGCTGAGTCACACGAAATATTTGGTCCAAGTGTCACATAGTCACTTTCATAGCAGTAATCTCTGCGCCTGAACAAAATGCGCAGTGTGATTTCTAGAATATTTAAAATTAGTCATCTCTGCTAGTAATTGAATAGTCAATTAATTATATGTACTATTTGCATGGAATGTAATGCTCTTTTATTTCCATGTTTACGGTCTGCCAAAGGGTCTTCCCCTTAAAAATGGCAATAGACGCTATACATAGATAACATAACATTTGCAGGTGTGGTTTTACTCACAAACACAACAGGATGATGTTTGATTTTTACCACATACGTTGTGAACCAATGTGTGCAGTAAGCTAGCCATTAGCACATCCTCAAAGTCCAAGAGCAGACAGACATTGGGTGAAACGTGTGATAAAAACAGTCTTGCAATTTATATTTAAAAGGAGCGGTACTCATGGTAGAGGGATTACTCACAGAAAAGTGCAAAGATGTACTGCCAGAGGTGTATTAAGAACATGACGCAAGTAAAAAATATTGCAGGTGGGGACAAAAGAGTTACCACATGGCTCTTTCAAAAATGAACTGATCGAAAGGCAGCCAGACTTACTGTAGTTGTCATTTATTTAGTAGTGGTTGTTACAATGCACTCATTAACAAAGCAGTGAGCACATCTGTAAAGAGCGTGTGTCGGGAACCTGTCGAAGAGCTGTTAAACAGAGCGCCTGGACCGCATTTAGGCGTGTGACTGTGCCGAGGGAAGGACAGAGAAGGACGCATGGGCACGGCAGGGGGGATCAGCAGGGCGCCTCCTGTTTAATGGCTTGAATGAGTGCCGACCTTCAATGCGCTCTTTCTGGTCTCGCTTCGGCTATCTGATGGGGCTTGGGATGTCTGCTGGGTGGGGCTAAAAGGAAGCAGTATGGGCTGCCACACAAAGGGTGGGAGTGACGTCACGTGGGGGAAACGAGCACAACTTCTCACAATTAACCATCCCACTGCAGTGTATGAAACGCTTTCATTTCTCCATCAAATACTTGAGTACCGGTACTCTCCTGCAGTTTGGACAGGTCCATCTTGCGCGCGCGGTCATGACAGTCCAACGTTCTATACTGCCACCGCCGCGTGCAGATTCGCTCAGTAGCAGTTGGTCCCAGCTGTTTTATGCTTCAGCGTCGCCAATGAATGTGGTAAAGAATATGAGAGTCCCGACCACAAGGTAAGGTGTTCATATTCAGTGTATTCCATCCAATAACAAGACCCGAATACAGGGGTGACGCGGAAGCATGAAGCAGCTGGGACCAACGGTCACTGAGCGAAACTGCACGCGATTCGACTGTCATCGCCCGCACAAAAGGGCTGAATACAACAGCCAAGTCCTCAATAAGGAGAAAATGTACAAGTGCCGGCACTCAGAGCAGGCGTGGACTGCACTACAGGGACCCCTTGAGAATGGCGATTTCCCGTAGGCCACCACTACACAGTGCCTTAGGTGGCACTACAAAATGAGCTGGGGCCCCTCAGGGGGCGGGTCACCTGCTGGCTCATTAGGCAACGCCCCTTGACGAGCCCCGGCTCAATGGGCTACAGGCCTCCCTTGCCAGGCAGCCTTTTGTAGAGATCAGCACCCTCTCCCTATGGGGGAGAGGTTGCTGATTTCTGCATTTATTTTCTATAGGCTTGCCTGGCAGGGAACAGTGCCTCGCCTATTCAGCCTTAATGGTGGTGCTGGCCCTTGCCAGCTGGGGAGGCTCAGCGTCTCCATTAATGCTGAAAGGGTGAGGCCACTGGAAGCTGAGGCCTTTTTCCTAAATACTGAAACTCCCTGTAGAGATATCGCGGGACTTCCAGTCTCGCGAGATCTCGTGAGTGGAGGTGGAAGCTGCAGCTCCCGCGCGCGTAGCCCGCAAGCTGGAGCAGAGGGCACGGAGCAGCATCAGCTCCCGTGTGCTCCTCTATTGACTGACCACAATCCTGTTGGCCACAGTTATATGCAGTGTTATTATTACATAAAGAAAGCTGATGATGTTAAGAGAATAAAGAAATCCCATCAGTAAATTCTCTGTCCATTGCGCTTTATTTTACAACATAATTGGCGACGAGGATCAAGACGAGCTCACGCGGCACCATGCAAGGAGCAACAGAACCACCGCCATTTCTTCAAACGCCAGGTAGGCCTGCCATCCCATGGCCACAATGGCAACCCTTATTCACCACGTACCTGGAGGCCTTAGGTGGCGTAGGCTACACGGCAGTGAGACGCAGAGCCATGCTACTGAATGCCCGGGGCGTCGAAGGCTCGAAAGTCTCACCCCTGAACAAGTGGCGGGCGACAGTGACGATGTTTTTAAGGAAGCGGTTAGAAGAATAGTCAAAAGATTTTCCAGTAAGGAGAATACTGTTCTACATAGGATACGGTTTTACAGCCGCGAACAGGAAGCGTCCGAACCAGTGGACGACTACGTAACCAAACTATGCGAATTAGCCGCGCTGTGCAACTTTGGAAACAATGCAGAAGGATTGATATGTGACATGCTAGTGGTACATACCAACAGCAGGAAGGTGCAAGACAAATTCATTCTAGAAAAAGAATTGCAGCTAGAAAAAGCCATCGAAATCATGAGAGTAGTGGAAGAGACCGCGGGAAGGAGGAAGTGGACACAGCCCTGCGGAAGTACAAGCTATAGCCTTCCGCCCTAAAAGGAGAAACCAGTCTTCAACACAAGAGAAAGGAAGTGGGCAAGGAAGGAACCGTTAAAATGTCACAGATGCACCAGCACAAAACATTTAGCTTTCAACAAAGAATGCCCAGCGAGGGACAAAGAATGCGCGGTGTGCGAAAAGATTGGACATTTTTCAATAGTGTGCCGATGGTGGAACAAAAAAGTCACCAGCGTCAATGCCGAACAAATCACAACAGAGAGGGAATCATCCTCTGACGAGGAGGGGAGGCCTAAAGTCATAATGGTGAACAGCCCACGGGCCAGGAGAGAAAAGCCTCACTGTGCCATTAAAATAAATGGATTGGAAACGAGAGTCATGGCGGGCTCAGGCTCTGACTTAACTATATCACCCCTGCGCACATACAAAGAGATGATGGGCACAGAGACAGTCAAAGTATTCAGCACCCAGTACAAGCCCACGGTGTTCAGAGGTGCATCCATTGACCTACTTGGCTATAACAAAGGAAAAGTGGAGTTTAAAGGGAGAGAGACCACCACAAGAATATACTTCGGTCAAGAAGGCCCAGCAGTGCTAGGTTGGGATGATCAAGCTAAACTGCAAATCAAGCTTGACCCCAGCACAGAGGACCAGGTGTAGTCAGTCAGTCCAGAGAAGATTATCCAAAACTGTTTTCGGAAGGGCCTGGACACATCAAAGGCTTTGTCCACAAAATACTACTCAAAGCCAACGCGGTCCCCGTTAAACACAGAGTAAGGCCAGTACCTGCGACCGCTAGAGACACGCTCAGAAACCAACTTGGAAAAATGGTGAAAGAAGGCACCATCGAAGAAATCGAAGCATCAGAGTGGCTGAGCCCGGTTGTGCTTATAAAAAAACTCAATTCACAAGATTTAAGGGTATGCATTGATCTCTGCAGCCTAAACCTGGAAGTAATTGCGGACTGCTACCCCCTGACAAGCATCAATGAGTTAATCCTCATGATGAAGGAAGCCAGAGTGTTCTCCAAGTTAGACATGAGGGACACGTACCATCAAATACAGTTATTCAAAGACTCCAAGGCATTGACTGCATTTATCACCCTGTTTGGCACCTATCAGATCACGAAGATGCCGTTCGGCCTGTCATCTGCAGCCTCAGCGTTTCAACGCATGATGGGTGCACTACTGCAAAACGTAAAGAACGTGTCCTATTTCCAGGAAGATATCCTAGTGTACGCTGTGGATGAGCAAACACATGATGCCACATTGAAGAAGGTCCTTACCAAGCTGCAAGAAGCTGGAGTGAAGTTGAGGTAAGGGAAATGTGTACTGAAAGCACAAGAAGTCGAATATTTGGGGTACAAAATATCAGCACAAGGCATAAGCCCCAAGCAGAACCTGCTGCGAGCAATAATCAAAGGTCCCGAACCTACCAATAAGGATGAAGTGAGGTCATTCCTAGGACTGGCGGAATATTAAAGTGGTGAAAAGCATCAAACGACACATTGTGGAAGCGCTGTGCCTACAACCGTTCAATCCTGACTGGTGTACAATCATCACCATGGATGCCAGCGCGTATGGATTAGGAGCTGTTCTCACCCAGAAAAAAGGAGACACAGAACACGTAGTGGCATTCGCCTCCAAAGCCCTATCCCCAGCAGAACAAAATTATTCCACAGTCGAGAAAGAGATGCTGGCCTGTGCATGGGCCGTGGAACACTTCAGGACGTACGTATGGGGCACAAAATTCAAGTTGGTCACCGACCACAAGCCCCTCATTCATATGCTCAGTCCAGGAGGCACCAAAGTGTCACCACCCAGGTTGGCACACATAGCAGCCAAGCTGCAAGAATACACCTTCGAGATATAGCACATCTCAGGATGGAAGAATTCGCAGGCAGACTGCATGTCAAGATTGCCAGAAGGAAAAGACAAAGCCACCACTTTCCAGCAAGAAGAATGCATAGTAGCATCTATCATAGACCTCAAGGCACCAGACTACCTGGAGCTGAGCGAAAGACATTGGAGGGAAGAAGATGGGAAAGACCCCACCATGGTGAGAATCAGAGAATGGATCAGGAACGGGTGGCCAGATGAAAGGGCAGTGTCAGAAGAAATGAGACCATATTGGAAAGTGGCAGAGGAAATTTCAGAGATGGACGGCATAATCATGAAAACCAACCAAGTAATTCCACCCACAGGAATGAGAAAAACCATTCTGTGCAGTGCCCACACAGGGCATCTAGGGAACACCATGACGCGACGAAGAGTGTGGGAAGCATATTGGTGGCCCTCCATGGATCAGGAGATTCGCACAATGATTAAGAGATGCCATGAGTGTCTCAACAGTGATAAACGCTTAAAGCTCAGACAAGCTCCCATGATTCCCACCGAGATCCCCGAAACAGTGTGGTCAAAAGTAGGACTGGACTTTATTGGACCACTGGAGGCGATGACCCCCCGAACATCGATATGGCATAGTGATGGTGGACTACCTATCGAAGTGGGTTGAAGCTGAGTTTGTCCCCAACATCACAACTGCCACCATGATAGAAGTCCTCTCCTCTATCTTTCAGAGGGAAGGACTCCCCAGTGAATTAGTGACAGACAATGGGGTGCAGTTCATTTCTAGAGACATGGAGTTGTTCTTGTGGAAACACAACATTGGTCAGAGGAAAGCAGCGTTGTATCATCCACAAGCAAATGGACTTGTGGAGAGAGCAAACAGATTCATTAAAGGAGCCATCCAATTGGCGACCGCCTCAGGGATGGATCCCCTCAAGACGGCCAAAGAGGCCATCGCAGCTCACAGACTAACGCCCAATGGCATTACCCAAATCTCCCCATTTCGCATGTTGAGAGGGAGGAGAGCGGCGTCCACACTAGTTCCATCATGGTTGGCCAGAACAAGAGAAGACAACGAAGTAGACATGTCGGAAGTAGTATGGAGAATAACGAACAGCAAAGCATGCATGAAAAGGTGGAGTGACAGAAGAAGAAGGACAAAACAAGGTTGGGAGGTAAAAGGAGGAGATTGGATCAAAGTACGTTTACCAAACAAAGACCAAATGACAGGTTCAAGGTTCAGCAGACCCATAAAAGTGATTCACAAAGGAACCAACCATGCCCGCACCGAGGATGGCTGCACATGGAACATGGAGAGAGTAGCCACGTTCGAAAAGAGTCGTGAGGGAGAAAAGACCCACAAAGGACCTAAAACCTATGAGGGACCGGACAGAGAGACTGTGAGAGAATAAGAGCCGGAGATAGGCAGAAGAGAGGTGGAGGAGGAAGAAGTTGAAGAAGACGCACCCATGGTCGTTCAGGAAACCGATCAAAAGCTGGACGCCAGCGGCGAGAGGGAGGACCGTCAGAGAAGGGAAAACAGAAGACCGGTGAGATACAATGACTATGTCATGCAGTAATTTGTTCTGCATTATCAAAGGGAGGTGTGTAGAGATATCGTGGGATTTCCAGTCTCGTGAGATCTCGCGAGTGGAGGCGGAAGCTGCAGCTCCTGCGCACAAAGCCCACAAGCTGGAGCAGAGGGCACGGAGCAGCATCGGCTCCCATGTGCTCCTCTATTGACTGACCACCATCCATCATTGGGCCTAAAGCCTTATATTGCAGAGGGCAGTTTTGCAGGGCCTGTTGCCCACAGTTATATGCAGTGTTATTATTACATAATGAAAGCTGATGATGTTAAGAGAATAAATAAGTGCCATCAGTAAATTCTCTGTCCACTGCGCTTTATTTTACAACACTCCTGCAAATCCGCAGGAGCTTCAGTATTTAGAAAGCAAGGCCTCTGCTTCCAGCGGCCTCATGTTTTCTCCATAATGGTGGCACCAGCCCACGGGCCTCTCTTGCTTAAAGGGATGCCGTGCAGGTGCGGCACCACCATTATGGCTCAAAGGTATTTTTTTTCTGCAGCCTAAAGCTCTCGCACACGAGCAAGCGCTTCAGGCTTTAGAAAAAAAGCCTTTTCGTGTAGTGGCCGGGGCTGCCAGGGCAGAGTAGTGGGCCCCGGCAGGCCCCGTCTCAAAACGAGATTACGGAGCCTGCGGGGGCCCAGCTGTGGCAGGCCCCGGCCCACTTAAAGCCATGCCTCTACACCCTGGGCCTCTTTGTGCAGGTGTGTCCAAATGTTCTCATAGGCAAAGGGTTGGACTTGCCCAAAATGTCTAATTTGGGACAACTTAAAAATTATTTCCAGGGCCTCTTTTGGTTCCCAGTTGACCTCTGACTCAGAAACGTCTAGCACAGGCCTATTTACAGCACTGCTTCTATCTCTCACCTTCTCTGTCTCCCCTCTCACTCCCTCCCTCTTTCTCGCTCCCTCTCTTCGTCTCGCTCCCTTCCTCTCTCTCGCTCTCTCCCTCCCACTATTGCTCTCATTGTCCTCCTCCCTCCCTCTCCTCTCTTGTTCACTCCTTTGTTTCTTCTCTCTCGCTCACCATCTCCCGGTCTCTGTCTCTCTCCCCCTCTCTCTTTCGCTCCCTCTATCTTTCTCCCTCTTTCCCCCTCGCTCAGTCCCCGTCTCCCTCTCTACTTGCTCTTTCTTCTCTCACTCAATGTCTCTCTCTCCCTCTCTCTCTTTCTCTCTCCCCATCTCCCCTCACTCCTTTTAACTCCTTTGTTTCTTCTCTCTCTCCTTCACTCCCTCTCTCGGTGTCTCTCTCTCTCCTTGCTCTGTCTCTCTCCTTCTCTATAACACTGTCTCTCCCTCTAGCTCTTCCCCCTCACTCAGTCCCTCTCCCTCTCTCCTCTCTCACTCCTTCTCTTTGCGCTCTTTTTCTCTCACTCACTATCTCTATCTCCCTCTCTCTCTTTCGCTCTACCTCTCCCTCGCTCTCTCCCCATCTCCCCTCACTCCTTTGTTTCTTCTCTCTCCCTCACTCCCTCTCGCTCTCTGTCTCTCTCACCCTCTCTCTGTCTCTCTCCATCTCTCCCCTCTCTCTGTCTCTCTCCATCTCTCCCTCACTCGCCCTCTGTCTCACCTTCCACCCTCGCTCAGTCCCCCTCTCCCTCTCCTTCTCATTGCTCTCTTTCTTCTTTCGCTCACTGTGTTTCTCTGTCTCTCTCTCTCGCCCCCTCTGTCACTTCCCCTCTGTCACCTCTATTTCGACCCTTCCTCTGCTAGGCCTACCATTCACGTTGCCTTTGGCCAATCTTTCTTTATAGGCTATTCATGCTGTATTTCTTTATTTTATTTCTCGTTATTTTGGAACCCTGTCAATGAATGATGTCTAGGCGAGAGGCCTGGCCATCCCTCCCCAACCTGCAGTGTCCCGACTATGCTTTCCCGATTTACTTCGCATTGCCGACATAGCCTTCATGGGGGTGACCCCCCAAACAACCGCTTGTTCCCCACACTTCACCCTTTCCCCACACATCCTCTTCCAGATTTCCTGTTGCACCTCTGCTTTTTTGTTGTTGTTAATCGTTAATGTTATCGATTTGTATTTTTCGGTAACAAATACCCTCAAAATGCAAATAGGTAACATGCAATCCAGATAAAGCCTACATTCTGACGCTAGACGTCAGTGGGACAGATCACAGTGAAAATACGAAATTGAAATACATAATACATTTACCAAAAATGCAAGGGTGCCAGGGCTGAAAACAAACAAGGACGAACAGAGTTACCAGTTCCATCAGATGGTGGCCAACCAGGAAGACGCCCTGGAAATCATTTTCAAAGTGGTCCCACATTACACATTTTCAGCAAGCCCAACCCTTTTCCTATGAGAACATTTGGAAATACCACACAATAGAGGCCCGGGGTGCAGAGGCCTACCGGGAAATCTCCAGAGTTCCCTATAGGCCAGCCCACCCCTGCCTGCAAAATGCCTGCCACTCTGTCTTCCACCTCGTTCAGAGTAAACACGTTCTGAACCATTGGACTCCCTGAACTAAGGATTGTGAAAGAAATTACAGTAAATGACATTGGTTTCTGGGCTGTCAGTACAAGCTCCGGCCATCTAGAGTATAACATGTCTGAAAATCCAAATTAAGCCAACACAAGCAGCATCACATCCTGGAAAAGAGAAGGAGGACCAAAATATCCTAGAGTTAGCGGGCGAGCTGAGATAGTGCCATAGGAGGCGACCGCAGAACTTTGGTTTGGCAGGAGGGGTGAATCAATGTGTTATGTTAACAGTTTTTATACCGTGCACTATTGCCACCTGCGTGGTCTCTTGGCGCTCTGCAGGATCTGTAATGCAAGGAGGACGACGGGTATGTTAGTGGGATTGAGTGGGAAAAAGAGCACGAGAGCTGTGATGCGCTGTTGGCAGCTTCAGATCGGATTCACCGGTCACTGAGCGTAGGTGTGTTTTTCAGTTGGTGGCTGCCATTTGGTGTTGGGCAAGACTATGGCCCTCATTCTGAGTATGGTGGTAGCCATGGAGCAATTAGCTCCATGGCTGCCTCCCCTACCGATACCGCCTCCGGCGTTGTTCAATGGGGATTTACCGGTCCATTCCGACCCTGGAGGGACCAGTAAGTCCCCATTGAAAATGCCATTCCCCATTCCCATTGAGCACCATAGGGCTCAATGGGAATGGGGAGGGCACTTATAACGGGCTCGCGACTTGCAAGCCCGTTATTAGTGCCCTGGTCCCTTAACGGGTCCCGTCCAGAACGGCTGGTCAGACCTGCCGTTCCTAGTGGAACCCGCTAAGGGACCTTGTAGTAGGGCGGTAAGGGATTACCAGCACCGGTCTCCTTACCGGTGCCCGGTATCCCTTCCCGCCCACCTCGTAATGAGGCCCTATGTGTGGTTTGTTTCATTGTTGTGAAGTAAGTGCGGTTTGTGGTGCTGTAGAGATATGGTTGTGTTTAGTTCAGAGTTTGAGAGGTGTATCCAGATGTGGGAGTTTTTACTAAGGTTTTTAGTGGCAGTACATTTCCTCTGCAGGATGTGACGGATGACACAACTGGGGGAAAACCAAAGTATCACGATCTCATAAATTAGGGCTAGTTGTGAAAAGAGATTACCTCACACAATATGGGTAAATGCAGAATTTGACTACCTCATAGAGTTCGGGAAAGTGAGCTAAATGCGAGATATGGCTGACTAGCACAGGTGGGCTAAATGCAAGATATGGCTGACAAGCACAATTCGGCTAAATGCGAGATATGGCTGACTAAAACATTTGGGCTAAATGCGAAAAAATATGGCTGACTAAGACAATTGGGCTAAATGCGAGGTATGGCTGACTAAGACATTTGTGGTAAATGCAAGATATGGCTGAACATGGGCAAACACAGACTGGAGCTGCTTCTTTGAGAGCTGCCTTTCATCTTGGGGTCCTTACCCGAGGGCTACCCGGGCAGGGGCTGCCCAGAGTGTATGTCTTATAAGGGCCTTCTGGCCAATCAGAGGGTGGAGGGAAGGGAGGAAGGAGGGGAGAAGGACTGACAAGGAAGCGGGTAGGGGATTGGTGCGGGAAGGGGGCTTGGAGCATGCCGAGGCGCTAAGAGGCCACGCAGCTTACCACAATGGCTGCGTGGGACTGGAGGCTCAGGATACTATTTACCCCAGGCACGGGTCACAGAAAGTGCCTCTGGGGCTATGGCAAGAGCGCTAAACCCGCACTAACAAAAACACTCAGCCCTCTGGCCAATAGGAGGGCGGATGGGGAGGAAGGAGGGAAGAAAAGCTGATCAGGAAGTGGATAGGATATTGGAGCGGGGAGGGGACTTGGAGCATGCAGAGGTGCTAAGAGACGACACAGGTAACCACAATGGCTGTGTGGCAATGGGGGCACAGGATACTACTTAGCCCAGGCTCCTCCTTGCTGCACTTGCACATTCTGAATACTCACAAGGCATAGTAGGTTCGCCCCTCCTACCTTTTCCCCCCTCTGCTCTTAAATATTTTGTTTGTAATGTATTTCCCACCCTTGATCCCTCCCTGCCCTGTGGGCGCTTTGAAACAGCATTTTCCTATTGTATAGGCGCCTAACAAGCAAACAATAAAATAAAATAAATAAACAAAGAACTTGTGTGTTACAGAACTTTTAAAGCACCAGTGAAATATAATTCAGCAGAAGGTTCAAGGACTGCAAAAAGTTTACCTTTGTAATATTCACCCTCGAAGAATGATTTTCATAGAGTCTCAGCCATAAAATATCAGCATCCAATATTTGACGACATTTGAAAAAATGGCAAAAATATTTGATTCTTAGTGTCACGAGATTTGGACATTCAGCAATTAAATGTTTGATAGTTCAACTTGGTATTTGTTCATACAGAATCTACATATGTTATCTTCGGTAAGTTTTCACCTACAAAGTATTTCCTTTGTATACCATAAATTTTATCTTAATCTTAGATACAAAGATCTAAGTTTTGGATCAGGAAATTTCAACAAATAAAGCTGTCTTATGCAATCGTTTCATGGTAAAAGGTTGACCCTTGAAAGCTTGCAATAAACAACATTTTTCCCTAGTCATTAGCCAATCATTAAGCCAGATCTTTTTTTTTTACTTGAAGTGGATTATTGATTAGGACTGTTTCAGGCAAATCCACTAGGTCTAATAACATCCTGGCCCTAGTAGTCCATGTTTTAATCAGCTTGCTTTTAGATGTTAATACAGTTTGGGCCAAAACCGACATAACACCAGGGTGCTTCTCACCCATAAAGTACTTCCGGTACAGAGACAAGCACAGCAAGTAGAGCGCTCGCTTTGACATCCGTGCAGAGCCCGCTGACACAGGTTCGAATCCTGGCAGGGCCAAACTCAGCCTTTCATCCTTCTGAGGTCGATAAATGAGCACCACACACTGTGGGAAATAAGCAGCGCTCAGATACCTGAGGGTTCGTAGCGCTATATACATGCACAAACAAACAAGAGTTTCCAAGAATCGATTGCATATAGTGACACCAAACCCAGCTCATGCCGAATCATACACATAGAGGTAGCCAAGGAAAGACCTAAAACGGCCTTCCAAAAACAACCTTCCATTTAAAAAAAAATCGTTTATATCAGGTCATCCGTAGTCTCTGCTCCATAAACCAGAATGGGGACCTTTTGTTTATAAAAAATAATCGTGGCAGAGAGCAAAAATGTCCCATATCGAGTCTGAATAAATTTTGCTTGTGATATGGCAGTTTTCAATTTAGTATCCAAAGTGCAATAATATCGCTTCTCGGCCACGTGATTACTAAGCATCAAGCAAACATATTTGTACTCTGAAACAACTTTGAGTTTGTCAAATGTCCCCCTGTTGCTGAAACTACCAATACCAGAGGGCCCTAGGAGAGCCCGACATAAGAGGTCAAAGTGGTCATACAAGGGTCAAGTGAAAAGCCCTTCTATAATGCAAAGTCTTTGACACACTGAGGAAGCAAAGTGAACGTTGGTTACTGGGGGCAAATGTGAACCCGACTGAGGGATGCATGCAAATTAGTGTGACCAGTAACACCCTGAGAACGTTGTGTGAATAGAAGTATGTGAAGCCTGACTGGGGGGTGAGACCCGGACTTAGGTAAGAAAAGAACATAAGGGGTCTAGTGAACTTTGGCAAGTGTGAACTCGACGGAGGGATGCCAAGAGAAAGCTAGGGTAAGGGAACCCCTGCTTTCTAAAAAGAGTGTGAAATTGCAAACTGTGGCAAGTGTGAACCCGACAGAGGGCTGCCGAAAGAAAGCTAGGGGAAGGGAACCCTGCTTTTATGATGAGAGGATAGAATCATGAACTGTGTGAAAATGACTATGTTAACCCGACAGAGGGATGCCAAGGGAAAAGCTAAGGCAAGTGAATCCCGCAATTGTGATAAAGCAAAGTGAACTGTGTATCTGGCAATGTGAACCCGGCTGAGGGATGCCTGCAAGTTGGAGTGAAGCCTAATAACCCTGTGACCTTTGTGTTGACAAGAGTGAACCCGGCTGAGGGATGTCCACAGTGAAAATGTGTATAAAAAGACATTGAGACTCGTTAATATTATTTGATTGTCGTAGCTTGCACCCATCTTAGATTTAGGTTTAGATTAGGTGTTTTTCTCACCCATTCATACAGTTTAATAAACACCCTTGAACTGTGATCACGTGTGTCTGCCTTTACTGTTGCCACCATGATTTCCTTACATTCCATAGTGAAGGAATTGTATTTGTCAGCTCCAACGAGCGATGCAACAGAACATTCTTGATTCCAGATCTGAAGAGGGACACGGCAGCATTGATGGACTGCTACTGGGTGTGTGGCCAACAAGCGCACTTGCACCTCCCACCACCATGGAGGGGCTATTGTTCTCTGGCCACGCTACACTCACTACTACTAGTAGTCCCAGAAGAACATCTAAAAAGGGGGCTAATGCCTGATGAACCACCAACAGTGTCCCCAGCAATCAATGAACAAAACCCACTGCTACCACAAGAATTTTGCATACTCCCTGGGAAGAACCAATATGACCAGCTGCGAAGAAAAAAGAGAACATCGAACTATCTATCCAAAGACTCATCAGGTTGAGTTGCATGCCCTAAGACTGATGACAATTCAGAACCGCTATGTCTTGGATATACTGGTAGCAATGGAAGGAGGTGTGTGTAAAAAGATAAGGAGTTCATGTTGCACGTTCGTGCCTTGTGAAGATACAGAAAATGGGTCACTGTCCCACGTCATAGCTGCACTGCACAACCCGGGGGGGGGCAAATGAAAAAGGAAGCTGGTATTCAAGAGGAGGACTGGTGTACAATGGCGTTCATTTGGGCCCCATCCTGGCTGGGAGCACTGGTGAAGATGCTTGTACCGGTCATCGTGTTAATTCTGGTCCTTTTTTGCACCTGCCAACTGGGACTCCGATGTTGTGCCAAAGCCTAATAGCATAATGATGATGGTTTCAATTGGCATTTCAAAAGTAACTCATAGTACAAAGGAGATAGAAATACAAACTGGCCACCCTATCCCCTGCATGGTCCCCATACCCTATGCAGATGAAGTAGACAGACTGTATGTCAGAATAATTGCTCCTCCCCCAGACCCTGAAAATTATACGGGAGTATGGGTATATGGGTAGATTTAGCAGGGGATGGGAGATTTATCTATATGACATGTACTCCGGAAGAATATGCGCAAGCGGGAGAAAGCCTGCGAAATGTATTTAGAGCGTGGATGCCAATAAAGGGAACACCACCAAATGAAGATGCAGTGAGGAGGGAAAATTAGCGCAAGTATGCAGAGGAATTTGGTACCGTAGAAGTAATAAAAGGGGGGAATGTTGGGAAGGAAATTAGCCTTTTCCACCCCCTTAGGCATTTTCGAGTAAGGCAAATTCCATCGACAGACGTGCGATGTACCAGAGGTGAGGGCTGTGCTAAGAAACCTGGCACAAGCACAATATTGCAGAAATTATAAATGCATAAACTTAGTGTGTGCATATAAAGAGATGCCATTTTATAGTTATGGGAGAAACATTCAGTCCTGCATGGTTGCGCGGTAAACGCAGGCCCGGCAGAGAAACCTGAACAGGCACAAACACTGAGGGCAGATGAACCTGCACTGCTAATTTCCATGGAAACCTCCCTTTGTTCCTTAACTGTTGCAATTACTTGTTATCCCAGAGAGGAATGTGCCCTGGAAGGCCATGAGACAGCACCAGGCTCCTCGCAGTACACATTCATCACAGCCAGGCCAACAGCAGACCTCCAAACCCTACCAAGCCCACCAGGAGTAATGGCACCCACCACTGACCCAGTCCAAGAACCCTTGAATTCCAGGATAGCGGATGACCTCAGACCACCACCCATAAAACCAATGGTCATAAAAGATCTAAACGAACATGACCATTTCTCCTTATGCCATAAAACATACCCTTTGGTCTACGAGGTACGGGGAGCAATACATTATAGTTCAAAAGGAGGGTGGAAGCCTTGGGTGCGGAGAGTGTGATATGAACCGAGCAAAGAATGTGTGGGTCAGCATGATCGTGGTCCTCCCCCTGTGCCAGTCCCCAAGATTCCCAGAGGCATGCCATAATGATCTAGTCGCATTATCTTGCAATAGTAACTCTGTAATAGCAACATGTGAAGCACCACATTCCTTCAGTCCCTGGAGAGATGAGCCCAGCCAACCCCACGTGAGAGAAGACAGCCGGGCGAGACTGGAACCAATGGGCCTGCTCCAGAGGTGATGCCAGGCTTCTATGTATAAGGTTTGACCAACCAGCCGCATGGATTTTTACTATATGACGATGACGCAGTGATGCCTTATGAGCTCATGTTTGTATCACTTGAGGCCAGAACGTTCTCGAGCAGCAGAGTTCTTTGCTTGCACCCTTACTTATTTTATGATTAAAACTTGTTATCCTTGCAAGAAATCTATTGGCCTTTTTTTCCCTAGCGGGTTGTATTTTTTTCTGGCATGAGCATACAGGGGCGTGCTTTCAGTTGCAGAATCACGGTGTCTCCTAGGAGATCAACCAATGCATTCAAATCACAGAGGAGCTAAATTGCAATCACAGGGTCAACGTAGTAACTAAATTTCGGCAGAGAGTGAATGCATCGCCTTCTTCAGGACCCAACCCTGTATCAAATGGAGGAGGAGAGGAACTGTCAAGCACTGAAAACAAAATAACTTAATCTGGGAAAGAAACAATGCAAAGGCAGGCCAGAGAAAATTGGCTATTGGTATTACCAAGACTATCAAACATACAAATCATATAATCTGTCTAAGCAACAGCAGTGGCAGCTTCCTCCTGAGTATTACGTCTAGACAGTGGCCTTTAGAATTTGAAGGGGTGTTAGTAAGAGACTGTCTATGTACTGACAAAATATCGCGCAAGGCCAAAACATCGTCTTTCTCCAGGCGATCCAACCATAGGTTGAAATCACCCAGCATTGACAAATGTGACTGCTCTGTACCCCAAGAGGGCAAAACAACAAACAAGGAATCCAAGAATGATTGCACAGGGCAAGATGTACTTAGAAAGACAAGTCATATTTTCAAAGTAGACCGATTGTTTTCAGTCCGGTTTAATTACATTGATTCGGTGCGGGAGGGGCATAGAGTGATCATAAGCGATGTCCTAAAGATCACTACCCACTCGGAATCTCTAAGACGAAGGGTCGTAAGAATAGTATCTTACAATCAATAATCCACGTTTCCATTACAACCACAATACAAAAGAATTCTGCTATTAAACTGGCATTTATTTGTGTGCAATGGAATACATTTGTTTTGCATAAAATAAGATGATTATTCACAATTTGATATTTAACGAACAGAGATGAAAAGAAGGGGACAGCGATGTGGCAATTACTATGAACACAAATGTGTACCATATTAATTGTCCGATCAGGGAGAAAAACAAAGGCATTATTTAAACTAACAAGACTTTCTCTGGACCAACTTAGGATGGGCCCTGACCTTCCCATTGAGCAGCCAAGAGCATCTCTGGAAATTGCCATGGAAATGAAAACTACTAAAGCAACTTAGTCGAGGAGTCTGAACTAAGCAGTAGCATAATGGTGTGTATTATGGCACTGCATGGATTGGCATTTCAAGGGTAAGGGGCTGAGTTGGTTATGCTGGGATTGAAATCATCCGATGTAATAGGATGTAGATGAAATAATAATAATTTGGCACTTATATAGCGCTTCGAACCCTCAGGTGTCTGAGCGCTGCTTATTATTACCCCCCAGTGTGTGGTGCTCATTTATCGAGCTTGGAAGGATGGAAGGCTGAGTTTGGCCCCGCAGGGATTCGAACCTGCGTTAGCAGGCTCTGGACTGATGTGAAAGCGAGCGCTCTACTCGCTGTGCCACTTGACCGGCTAGTATTGATGCGGGCTCGTCCATTGCCGCATCCCTATCCTTGTGTGCATAGATCTGGTCTCCGCCCTGTGCAGTAACCTTGTGATGAGGTGTGCCACATCTGGGGATAGGGTTATGGTAACGTAATATTTGATGCTTCTGTGATGCTGAGGTGGCATGTAAGACCATTATCCTTTGGTATTTTGCAGTGCTTGCAACATCTGTATCCCTATTGCATACCCATCACCTCCTCCCAGATCAGGCTCGCCCATGTCCCAGCACCTCCAGATACAAACAGTGGTCAAGGTGGGCAGGAACGAAAGGGTACATCCCATTGTATGGTGGGCGAAGGGTTTCTTGTCAGCCGCTTCCGGGTATTCAAAACTATGTCCTGCAAGGCATGGCATCACATGCCACTGGCAGCTCTACTTCAGTTTATTTCACTTGCTTGCTTGGGCCATGAAGCCCCTTCATGAGCCATCACACACGACTGCACCAACAGTGCCCACATGTTCCCAGTACTGTAAGACTGGCAAGAGTGTTTTGAGCAGTAACCGAATTAAAATCAATTCATAACAGTTATCAGAAAAGCATTGTCTTGACATTTGCTTGGTTGTGTTCAGGGGTCAAGTCCTAAAACGTAAAGTGGGGGGACTCATCAACAAACGCAATGGGATGTGACGTCACCAGAAATTAGCATATCAAGGTGAAATATGCACATTTCATTAAATTGGCTTTGCATAACCACCCAAATTGCACGGGACGAATGGCATTTGCCTTTCATAAAATCACCACACACAAAACCAAGAGAGGATATTTTCTTCTAATAGTGTTTTTGAAAACGTTAAAAGGTGTGCATGTTTTAAACTCCAAGAACCAATACTAATGTTTTCCCTGGGACATACAGTACCAAAATGGGACATTTCACCTTTAGTTTATTTTTCATCAGGTTATATAATGCAGTGGTGAAGTGTCCAGCCTACAAACCTGACTATGGGTTGATCCCTGAGGTTGGCTTGAATTCATAAATTCAAAGAGGACATTCAATGTTTCTCATTTTAGCTGGTTGTGTTATATGTACAAACTAGTGTAAGACCCCGTGTACATAGGCCAAAGTGCAGGTTTTCATTGAAACAGTAGGACCACTATACATCCTAAGGCAACAGCTCCCTCTAGCAGTGACAACAGGCGAAGCTACTGCATCAGACAAACATACAGGGACAAACATACTTCTGGCCTTTTATTATATTGTTCGATAGATTAGATTAAATCTTTTAAAACACCACGTAGAAAACCCTTTTATCAAGGATATGCACCCTATGGAGCACAAATCCTTTTCTGTGGTCGTATGTCTTCCATCTTTGACAATGAACTCAGCAAAGGGAACAGGTGTATTTTTTAAATTTTTTAACCATTGTTGCCGGCACAGCTGTCTGTTTGATGGGGGTGGCTATGGTCCTAGGCATGTACTTTAAGAGGTATGAAGGGAGGCTGTTTAGAAAGGGGCGGGGTCCAGAAAGCTATCTACTCTGGGGAACAAGGACTGGAAGTAATGGTGATCATATGATGGATGCATTTTCTTTCACTGTGTTTCTTCCAGTTTAGATGGTCCACTTGTAGAACACAGTGTTGGGACAGGAGTGGCGGCGAAGCAGGCCCCAGGTAGTGGAGGCTTATTTGGAGGGTAAGGGCGGGCGGGCGGGTGAAGAAAGTGCAGGGGTGGAGCACAGTTCCACTACTTTATTTTGTGAGCTTTGACCACTGCTAATAGATCTTGGGTTCTCCCCTGTGGATAAAGCGTATACTCCAGTGCCACGGCGCCAAACCACAGAAAATCATATTGGCACTCAGAACTCGGGTTTGTCTGGCCTGCACCCACCAACATCTCAGACTTCACACCCCCACTAACCCTTCGCACAAACTTCCCTCTCTTCCAGAACCATCTAACAAAATGACACACGTGAGCTGCACAAGACCACTGGGCGTTGCAGTAATGTAGTCCTCTGCAATTGCCACAATGCTGCATAGCCAGGAATCAGCCTGCTGTGCAGCCCATGCTCTGGATAGGGGTTACCTGTAATGCAGTGGTCCTGCTGCAGGAGGGGGCAGGCCTCTGGTTGCAATGCCAATGAGATTGGCTATAGAGTATAATCACCCGGTGCAGAGATGTGTGTGTGTAGCCCAAAGGTTTCAAACCCAGTAAGAGGCTTCATGGGTTCTTATATTTGCAACAGTGTCAACCAAACTGAAGCTGCCAACTGCACATCACAGCTCTCTTGCTCCTTTTCCCGCTCGGTCCTACTAACTTACCGCCCTCCGCCCTTGCGTTACAGATCCGCCAGAGTGCCAAGAAACCACGCAGGTGGCAACAGTGTGTGGTATAAGAACCTTTAACATAACATAACATAAGCCGGTAAGATAGCACAGCGGGTTGAGCGCTCGCTGCTGCGATCTCAGCGTGATGTGCAGGTGGCAGGTTCGAATCCCAGCAAGGCCAACTCAGCCTTTCATCCTTTCGAGGTCGATAAATTAGTATCAATTTCGGTTGGGTGAAATTGTATGTAAATATGTGCTCTGTAAACGCGCTTTGCATAGAGGCGCTATATAAATAGTACATCATTACCATCAATATAACACTGCAGGCGTGTGTATGACTGTACATGTGCACAACTCCATTTCTGCTTTAAGTTTCTACTAGCTGCCAAACTAAATCTATCCAATCAGGCAGCCTCTCATCGCCCCCCTGCACAAACCCGTGAGAAGGGTAAAAAGGCTGCAGAGCATTGTATATAGTCTGCATTGAATGGCAAACCAAAGTCCTCCTGCTGAGTAGCATTTTTTTCAAGCGTATTAAAGCAAAACATTTCTTATATATAAACCTCCTGTCATGGCAAAGTTCTCCTTTTCACACTGTACAATGGACGCCGGTCTGCAAAACTAGAGAAGAATTGCTACAACTCTGCATGCCTCAATGACCTGAGCAAATGCATTAGCACTTGGCACACCTATGACAGGGATGAGCATGTGAGTCAGGGCACTTAAGAATGTGCATAATCCTTAGACTAAATAAGCATAGTGCTGGGCATTGGACCAGATTTTCCCAGATCCGGGATCCATTAGTACCCTTCAACTGGTTTATTGTGTTCGGACTGCTTCAAGCAGCGCAAGCTGGGATTGGAACCCAGGTCATTAGGACGAGGGGCAAGATACTTAGCTGGAAGGCCACTTGAACATCTGATCAGCGTGCCTGTAAAATCGCTTGTTAGACTCGTACTCTGCAGCCACTATTTACATACAGCGTTTAGTAGCGTTATATTGAGAGACCACCCTTAACCTGGGGAGTTTATTTCCACCCCCAATGAAGGAGCCCTACAACACTTAGCTTATGCTTTTTAGCGCTGGCCTTATTGAAGACTCATATAGAGCCACATAACTCTCCCCCCTGGGCCCACAGTGAGCCAAGAACCAGACCGCGGTATCAAATTAATATATATTTATTGAAATCATAAGGTCAAGGAATAATAACTGTGTTTAATTACAGCCAACGCATTCCTTGTGGCAGAAAACACAGCTTCAATTACCAAACACACTTTTCTGTAGGATATTACTTTTGAACACACTTTTTCTGCATTTGCTTTTGTCTCACATACATGGAACACAGGGTAAATAAACTGGTCAAAACTCTCTTCCCATGAACCCCGTTGTATTCTGAATAATGTGGCACAACACTAGAACATAATCTTCAACGTTATTGGCAGAGAGGTTTAGGGTTACAACATAGGCACAATTTTCATTTTATGAAAACTAGTTCACCTTCAAGGCTTGCTATATGGAGTTCCCTGTGCACTCAAAATGCTAGCAGTTGAAATTACAGATATGTAAAAATGCCTGTGGCTAATATCACTTCACCAAAAGTTAGCTTAGAAATATTAAAACAAGACCCCCCCGACCCCCAGCCCTAAAAACTCAAGCATCAATGATATGCCGCATCCTTCTGTTCAAAGGCCCGATCTGGGCTGTGGGGACAGTTCAAGAATTTCGTTTTTCAGACCCCCTCACTTAAAGGCCGTGTTGGGGAAGTTGGACAGTAAAAATGGGCATGATTATGAATGTTGTTTTTCCAACCCCATTCCCCTCACTTAAAGGCTGTGTTAGGGAAGTTGGACGGTTTAGAATTTTTATTTATGGGGCCAAGGGCACCCCTTTGTTAAGTGCAACATTGAAAGAGTCGTGACAATAGGGAATTTCGTTTTCAGATAAGGATACCTTTTATTTAAAAGCAAGTTTTTAGGACAAGTATATTTTGGGTTGAAAGGCAAAGTTTGGAGATGGCGGCTATTGTCAATTTCGTTTTGGTGGCAAGAATAGTTTTTGTTTAAAACAGGTTTTGATGTTGGGCATTTCGTTTTAGAAAAGGGCACAATGTTAATTAGGAAAGCCAGGGGTGAACAGGAAAATCAAGGGGTACGACGTTCATCCATAGCCCGTTTCATTTTCGCAGCGAAAAAGAAACTGGGATTGAATGAAAATAGAACCAAATCAAGGCACCCAAATTACTTTAAATTACTATCTTGTACCGACCCGCTAGGTGAGAGGGTGAACGTTTTGAATTCTTCCCAGCTCCCCCCTGCATCAATCTATTTGGGAGTTTATTAAATTAATATATAGTCAAATATGGTAAGGGTCTACACAATTTTCCCCCCACCCGCTAATGGAAGGGAACCCACTAACGAAAGGAAATGGGTTAATTAAATAGATCCCCATGCTGACATTGTGTTGGCCAATCTACTTACTTTTGGAAAGCGCTGTGCTTGGCACACATTGAGACTGAGCAGAGCTTTGTGTTTAGGGAAATACAGGATTCTGGCCAGCACTTCAGTCAATGGGATCCCACAGCAATCCCCCCTCTATGGCTCCAGATAAGTATCATATCATCTGTTTTCTAGTCTGCCCTCCAGTAGAAACCTCCAGCCCTGTTCCAATATTTCCACTCAGATGAAATTTCAGCAGATCTCCTTTGGTGATTTTTGGCAGCTGTCTCAGAATACCCCCAGTTAGGTGAAAGGTGATTCCTCAAGATGTTTAGCAGCTCTCCCTTTTCCATAGTGCAAGACTTTTGTACTCTCTAAGCCCGTGCCAAGGAAAGTGAACAATAGGCGGTCCTAACTTAAGATCTCGCAACCAAGATCAGACATTTACATTCCTCTCCACCCCAAGTCCAACCCCACTATCAGAATTGGTTCAGGAGTCTAGAAGAGACATATTGCAACTCCCCTTTGAGATTCACATTTTTTTTCCATGTCCAATTTTAGCAAAAAAGTACCTACATGGCAAAAGTTTGTAATTTTCAATAAATGACATGAGATATATATATATATATATATATATATAGTTCAATTCAATGACAATAAGGACCGCCGTTGCAGTGAGCAGCACTCCCGTGATTCGACTTGAAATAATTATGATTCCAAAGAGCAACAGCATCCGTTTCATTTAAGTATCGAACTTTATTATTCCAAAACAAAATTTGTTAAAATTGCTGCTAAGCCATACATGTATATTTCTCCTCCCCATAAAGAGTTCTATAGCCAGCAGGGAACGGAAGGCCGACAGGTTTCGCCACTTTCGTGTGGGTTGCTCATATATATATATATATTTTATTTTTTGGTCACTTGTTAGGCGCTTATACAATTAGCAAAACTGTTTCAAAGCGCCCACAGGGCAACAGGGTGGGGACAGGGAGACAATGAATTACAACAGAGATAATTAATTGAATTGACAATACAACAAATCAGAAGAATAATAGGGAGGGGAGACGAACCTGCTATGCCCTGTGAGTGTTCAGAACGTATATATATATATATATATATAAAAAAATAATATATATATCTAATAAACAAATAAATAAATATATTAATATTCCTCTCCTCATGACGGATTAGTGAAGCTTACTTTAGCTTCGGCACATTTAATGTCCAAATAACTAATTTACATCAGACA
This sequence comes from Ambystoma mexicanum, assembly GCF_040938575.1. NCBI lineage: Eukaryota > Metazoa > Chordata > Amphibia > Caudata > Ambystomatidae > Ambystoma > Ambystoma mexicanum. The sequence continues at coordinate 153,452,151 of NC_090929.1, read as the reverse complement.
CTCAACAGCTTTCAGATTTAGAATATTTTTGGGGCAAGTGACCGATATTTACATTACAATAACCGGCTTGTCAGTAGCTTTCAGGTGACATATGAATGGACTCTGAGCGCCTTTTGAATCAAATGTTATGGAGGAAAATGACATGTCCAATACAAATCTATAGGCACTTCACTAATATATATGATCTTTAGTTTCATTTCTCCATAAACAGCCCAGCTCAGCCCTGCTGGTTTCTATTTCCTAAAAGCCACGTGATGCGGGCCGGGCTCTGTTCTCCGAGTTTGATGTTTACATAGCCTGACATTTAATCCATTCGGTGCTCTCTTGCCAGGGCTTCAGTTACTTTATTGCTGTTGTAAATAACTGTAAAATAACTACAATGCATCAGCCTCAAAGGCATCCCTTTTCCAGATAAGGAGGCCTAGAGCCTGCAGTCGGGGGAAGTAATTTGCAAATTCTGCCCAGAGACCCACACATTGTCCTGGGTGAAATGAAACTTACATGTTGCATTTTCAAATATCAGCCCTTATTCTTTGAAATACTGTGTATTTTACTTATCATGGTTCACTTTGCTTTTGCATGGGTGGATTTCTTATTTCTTTGCACACAGCATTGGTTTTTAAATATGACAGTTGAAAGAACAGTGCTGTTTATTTTAGTCATTCACAAATATATTTTTATTTATCTGCTGTACGTTTGTGTGCTGAAAAGTGGGTCTTAGTCACGTGAAATGCATGATTTGAACATTTTGAAAGCGAAGCCCACTTTGTGCTCTGAGTTGTCATAGTGCACCGCCATTTGATGGGTGGCAGTTTCACTGAAAATAATACTGCCTTTGTCTCTCAATCAACACAGTGATGTGACTTTCCAATCTGCACTCCGATTATGCTTTTCAGCATTCTCCAGGATTCATCTGCAGAAAGACACACATGTGTTTTAATACACTTTTCCTTGTGTCATTTTCAGCAAGACCCATCTGTTCTGTGATACACTGTTCATTGTGTTATTTCAACAAGACACATCCTTCTATTCACCAGGTCCTTTTTCTGTGTTACGGTTTTAGGCCTGTCATATTTTTATTGTGACTTGTCACAGGATGTAATGTATCTCAAAGCAGAGGCCTAATTTGGCCTTTCAGTTCATGTCATTCTGGCTGTCATTTAACTGCACAGACTAAAGTTTAAAAGCTGGGCACCTTTTATACCTAGCCAGTATCATCATAGCAAACACTCCACTCATGGTTTATTTTCAAGGTGTTCTGGATTGATCTTAATTCTCTCACTGTGCCACCCACAGATTGCTGGGGGGATCCCACAGTAAATATTTCCATTGCCAGCACTGAATAAACAGGTAAAATAGCTCTGATTGTTAAGTGCGGACACCTGTGTGTAACCTGCAGTCAGAGGGTTGACTGCTCTTCATCCTTCCAAGGTTGATAAATTGAGTAACATAAAACTGGGTAACAGTCCTCCTATTCTTTCAGTGCTTAGAGGTGGGAGGAGTGCAGCATGAAGCGCTTGTGATGAAATGAATACAGCTCTGCAGGAGTAGAGGGTGGAGAAGTGACTAAAACTCCAGCTCAGCCCCATACTACTACTAAACAGGCAAAGATCCCAGTCATAAAGGTGGAAGAGGCACAGCCCAACAGGAATACCTCCTTCGCCACTTAGGGTAGCTCAGGCAGATGACAGGCTATAATCTCCAGGAGGGGTGTGAGCTCTAACAGAAGAAATTCAAGCAACAATGTTATTGTAGTAACAAAATAAAAGATTGTCCAACCAAAGTTCTAAAAAAAGTTAAACTAAAGAAAATGCAAACAACTAAAAATAATACTACTTGCCCACTCGTGTAAGGGAAAACACAGAAAAAACAGACTTTAAAATAAAGGGGCACACTAGGTTTGTTGACAGGGGTGCTCAGGCAAAGATTCCAGCAGCAGCATGTCAAGGTTTCTGAATGTGTCTTTCAAAAGGTAGAGAAGGGGGCTTACAAGTCACTGGGGGCCTATAAGGTGGTCCAGGGGGACATGCTGCACAGCATTGAGCAAGGATTTTAGACACTTTTCTGCAAACGAGCCGGTCTAGTCCTGCTGTCCCTACAATGAGCTGGCATCATGAGGATTCCAAGACCTAGCTCCCAGTGGCTCCAGTCTGCATTCAGGACGGATCGAGTAGATGGCTTTCAAAAGGTTAAGCCGGCAGCGGAGTTGAATCAAGACGGGGATTCCGCTTGGTCAAATGAGCTTTTGAAAAGGCGCGCAGATGGCTTCCATTGGTTCCAGTCGAGTTGTGGTGATGCTTTTATTGGATCGAGTCAGTGATTCAGACACAGCGAGTCAGTGGCTTCCACGGAGTGAAGCGGGCAATCGAGTCGAGATGGCATGATGCACTTCAGTGGGACAAGTTAGTGTTGAGACGACTTGTAAAGCAGCTAAGATATGAAGTTTCAGAAACTGGTTGTAGGTCCTTTAAAGTCTCAAAGTGAACCGAGCAAGTTAGAGCCAGCTTGAAAAGCATCTTGAGGAAGGAGGCAGGCTTTTGGCTGCTTTCTGGACTTTGACGTAGCTCGGAGACCCAGTCCAGAGTCCCAGGAGCAAGGTGAGTCCCTTCATCTGCCCTTCCTAACCAGGAAGGTTGGTAGACCACTTACAGGGTTCTTTCACCTCCAATTTGCAGGTCATGGGTACCAGTGGTCTCAGTTGCAGTACACCTTGTCAAGCCACTCACCTGGAGATCTCAAATAGGCTGTTGGGATGGTTAAGAAAAGGAGCCATCCACTTCCATGTACCTCCGTGTCTTCCCCTCTACAGCAGAGTACATTGGAGCAGATTGTACCCCCAACAGAGTTTGAGGTGAATCCTTCTTCAAGCATGGTCCAAAGATGATAGGTAAAATACTATAGTGGATTGGTCCACACCAAACCTGTTACTAAGGATACAACCCAGGTTTCTGTAACAAGTGCCCTTTGTTTTAAGGTGTCATACCCAGAGTGTGTTGTCTGCAGCAAGTGGGGAGTTTGGGAGCACTAGCAAAATCCAAGATAGTGAGACCCTTTTATCGACTGAAGCTATCTCCTGGACTGCTCTAACTCCACCCCATTTGTCTGCCTACATCAAAAGAACTCCTGTAATCAGCACCCTGTTGAGAGGTGGCCCTTCTAAAGACAGGACTACTTTTGAAGTGCCAGTTCCCGGCTGAACCCTGGAAGATGTGACAACCCTTCTCAGGGCGATCAAATAAAGGCTTGCTGGGTGGAACCCACATGGTTGTTGTGACTACATCCATTCCAGACAGCTTAATGCACACCAAACTGTGTCATGAATGAGACACTGTTCACCAGGCTGATAATAACATAAATATATAATTGTGTGTTCTCAGCAGCCACATGCCAAAACCAGAAATGGCTTATATTTGGTTTTTACCAATTGCCACCAGCTTTCTGGGGCACACAATTATAATATTTTGAACCACCGGTGCTTAATGTTAAAAGCACCCTTGTCTGTTGGAACTTTGGGTTCCAGCTACTGTGTTCAAGAATGCATATGTGACCTTTGAACTTGCCCTGCTGCCACTGCAGAGCAGCTGCTGCGGATGTCAGTAGAAAGCCACAGCAAGGATGCATGTGTGCACTATGCTTTTTGGCACAGGGCATTATGGAAGTGAAATCTGATTGGCAGAGCCCATTTTCAGAGACAGAATTACCAGCATCATTTCATAATTAGAAATCAATAAAGCTTAGGCTGCCCCGCCCTTATCAGATGGGATCCTAGTGTCACAGCACTACATATACAAGCATGATATTAATATGTAGTGTTCATTATCAGATGAGCTGTTTTACTGTGGTTCTGAGGTATTAGATCTTCTTCTTACATCTGGTTTAGATGACAGATTTGCCCTTAGCACCATTTTTAATCGGCCATGGTTAAGCTGCCTTCTTTTAAAAAAGGAATGAATATGTGCAGCCTAATCAGAGCATGCATTCACCTTTGATGTCCTCCTCAGCTGTGACTCATCGAATACATAAATAAATAAATAAATAAATAAAGCATGTTTCTCCTCTGAGGACTTCAGGATAAAAGGAATGGCTTTAAATAGAAAATGTATCCATGCATCTTTTTGCTCCTTTGTTTTTCATTGCCCCGCTGTGCCCACTGATCAAAGGTTTGAGGTGGGATCAGGGGAGGGCATTTTTAACCCTTCGTAGTTTGCTGCGACTCAAAGCACTGAAGAAGCTCTGTTGCAGGACTGAAGATCTGTTGCAGGACTGCATACTAAAGTTCCCATTTGAGCTCAAGCCCCTGCGGGCACAGCTCTCTGGGGTGATTTCTAGCCTCCTTCATGTTTTCTTGATGGGGGACACGTTGATCAGAACCATTGGCATTGCTCCCAGATGTTGTATTACAGATGCAGATCAACCCTATGCAAATCAGTCTTTACCCTGCCTCCAATGTGCGCGATCCTGCTTGAACTGCCAGGCCGCATAAGGTTTATAGAGGAATGCAAGGAAGGACATACATGTTTTGCCTGGCTGAGGCTCATCGGTCAAGTGCATCTGCGCTCCTTATGAGGCACTGAGCTACGGAGCCACGTCTGAGCATATCATCTATCACTTAGGGAGAGAAGCTAACACCAAAAAGGGAGGTTTAAACGGATTTTAATTAATCATAATCACTGGCATTGCTCTGGCCCAACTTCCATGCCATTGTTTTTAAGCCGTCTGCAGAAGGGGTGCAACACTTATGTATATATGCGACCTGACATGCCAAGTTGCATTACTAGCGATATTGGCGGTATTGGATCAGGGGGAGGAGAGGACCGGGCGGTGGGCAGGTTGAGGTACAAAAAGCTATCATTTACAATATGGGAAGCCCAGCATACTTATACTGAGACATTTTATTCATTTTTTGCAGGTGGAACAGGCGGGAGGGGAAATGTATTACCTCGTCTTTGTTACTGATCTGCCTACAAAACCACCTGGTTGTACGTCTGTCTGGGAATTTCATACAGGTGCAAAATTAATGGATTCCTATGAAATTCGGTTTGATCATTTGCTCTGGGAGGTATTGGGGGGCAGTGTTATTGATGCAGCTCTGGATTAAAGGAAGAATTTTGAAGGAGACACGTCCTGCACTGGCAGCCAGTGGGCGTCTCTCCTGGCTTGTGAGATGTGGTCGGATTTTTCCAGACCCAGGGCAGCACGGAGGGCATTATATTGAGCAGTTTGTAGTTTTAGCAGGTTACATTTGGATGTATCAGCGAGGAGAGAGTTGCAATAATCTAACTTGGAGCAGATGGTAGCTTGTGCGATGTTGATGCAATTGTCGGTGATGAGGTAAGAGCGGCAGCCGTTGATGACTTTGGCAGTATATGCTGATGAGGAGGTGATGGAATTCACATGCTTGACGAGGGAGAGAGTGGAGTCCAGGTGGACGCCCAGGGTTTTGACCAGGAATGGTGTTATTGTCAATGGTGAAGTGGGAGTATTCAGGGTCGAGTTTGGCTAGGTGGGCTGGATTGCCGCCAAGCAGGAGCTCGGTTTTGTCATCATTCAAACAAAGTCCATGTGTTGCCATCCAGGATTGGACAGATTCATAGATGCAGTTAATTTTGGCAGTGTCTTGGTGATGGATGCCGGAAAGAGGGGTGAGGATCTGGGTGTCGTCGGCATAGTTAGTATATTTGATTTGGATGGAGTTGAGGAAGTCAAAGAGGGGCTTGGTAAATATGTTGTAGAGGGTGGGGGAGATCCATGAGCCTTGGGGAACCTCACAGGGGATGGCACTAGGATTGGAGGAGTGGTTTCCGGTGAAGATACGTGAGGTGCGGTTGAACATGGATGAGATCCACTGGCATGCTTCGGGGGAGAATAGGGTGGCAGTGGAGGGGTGGTTGCACAGTATGATATGGTCAACCAAGGCAAAGGCAGCAGACACGTCTAGTTGCATGAGGAGGGAAAGGTTCCCAGAGTCTCTGGCATCATATAGTTGATTTTTAGGTTCAGGAGGGTGGACTCAGTACCATGACCAGGGCAGAAGCCAGATTGGCGGGGACTGAGGAGGTGGCGTTTTTCTAGATGATCTTGGACCTGGATACAGGCGACGCTGTCTATTATTTTCAAGAGCAATGGGACAGAAGTGATAGGCCTGTAGTTATCACGAAAGGCAGGGTCAAGGGAGGGTTTCTTCAGGAGGGGGGTGATCCAGGCTTCTTTGATGGTGGGTGGGATGGAGCAGGAGTCGAATGAGGCATTGATGATGGCAGCAATGAGAGGGATCAGGGTGTCTGAACATTCTTTGATAAGGGGAGCTGGACAGATGTCTGCTCTGCATATGGAGGGTTTGAGGCTGTTGAGGAGTGAGGCAACCTCTAGGGTGGTGAGGTGGCGCAATATGAAGAGGGGGTGCTGCAAAGGTGTATAAGTGGGAGGCAGGAGGGGCTGAGATGGGGGGTTGAAGGAGGAGCCTTTGTGCAGGATTTTGGTTTGAAGGAGGGAGATGTTGTCCAAAAGGGCTTGCTGGATGCTATTTAACCAGGCATCGTCTTTTGAGACAGTGGAGGGGGGCATGGCAGGCAACTCCAGCTCTCTGAGGATTCGGAAGAGTTCACAAGAGTCGGATTCCACATTTGCAATTCTGGAGGAGTGGGCAGAAATGTTGGCGAGGTGGCTGGCATTTTTATAGGCTTTGGCAATGGAGGCAAATTGGGTCTTGTTCTCGGTGGAGGGGCATGTGTACCAGGCACATTTGCTGGCACGCTTTTTGGAGCAGAAGGCACAGAGCTCAGGGGTATACCAGGTGTTGGTAGGAGAGGAGGGCTTGAGGGAGTGATTTTTTAGGGGGGCAAAGGTGTCCACAACCATGGTGAGGGTGATGTTGTACAAGGTGACATGTTTGTCGATGTTGTTGCCAACGGTGGTGGTGGGGGGAGGGTTGAGGAGGGGTTGGTTGGTTGGTGAGGGGGTTTGTGGCGGTGGTGTGGATGTGGAGAGCGTCTTTGAAGATAGTTGTGACTCCATCACCTTTTTGGGAGACACAGTCATTGCGAAGGATGGCAAAGCCGGGGGGATGGCAGTGAAGAGGGAGGGACTGCAGTGTCATGGAGCCAGATTTCGGTTAATGCCAGGAGGTCAAGCTTGGGGAGATAATGAGGTTGTGAATGTCAATGTCCTGGGCGAGGGCACAGCACACGTTGATAAGAGCACAGGTAAGAGGGTGGTCTTTGGGGGGAGTCAGGTGGGCAAGGGTTGGGTGTGTCATGAGGTGAGGTGTTGGGGGCCAGTGGGGAATCATGGGCATAGGCGGCATTGCGGGAGGCTGGCGTCGTTGGGTGCGCTACGGGGTATGATGGGTGGAGGGTGTGGATGGAGAGGTGTATGGTATGGTCAGGAAGAAAGCACTGAGCAGTTTTGCATCAGGGGTGGTGAGAAGAGCAGATGAGAGAGGGTTAGAGTGGTGGAGGGGAGCAGGAAGCGGTGGGGAATGGGAGTGGATGAAGGAAGCACAGTATAGGCGCATAAAGAGTAGCAGGCCAGCGTGCAGGGGCTTACCTGGGGCTTTGGGCAGATAGTAAGCAGGTGGGAGCGCCGCGGCCAGCCAGGGGCCTGCAGCAGTGAGGGTGAATAGGGCAGACATTGCAGGAGGTTGGAGGGTGGGCGATATAGTTGTACAGATCAAGGGTGCCCCACGCACCTTTGGCGGCAAACACCTGCAGCGCACAACACTGTGCCCTTAGCCTGTGCAGGCTTTGCTGCAGAGGGCTCAGCAGGCAGGTTTTAAGGCAAGAACAGCATCGATTGTCGATACGTAGGGTGCATGGTGTAGTCGTAGCGTGTGTCAATCGGGCAGCGCACAACACCACGCCCTAAGTCTATGTGAGCTTTGTTGCAGAGGGTTCGGGGTGCAGGTTTTAAGGCAAGAGTGGCGTTGAGTGTCGATGCATAGGGTGCGTGGCGTAGTCGTAGCGGGTGGCGATCGGGCCGCGTAACCTGCGGACCTACGACTCACAACACCGTAGTAACACTTATTATTTGTAGCGCTGTGAAGTAGTGTGTCTTGGACAGCAAGTTATTTGTGTTCCCATCTCTAGACCACTGCTGTCAGTATAACTCAAGAGTGACAATTCATAACCATTGGCAGATGTTGGGGCAGTTGCTTGTGTTCTCAGGCCAGGTGGGGATGGGTAAGTACCAACTTCACTCAGATCCAATCATACTTGCATTCAAACAAGCACAGGAGTTCTACATATTTCTTCATGCCGTCTCCTTCATGTTCTGTTCCCTCAGTGTTATGGGGAGGCATATTCACAGTGCTAGAAGTGAAAACGTGTACTCTAGAGCCCACTTCCTGCGGGGTTCAGCATGAGGAAGTGGATGGAGCTATGGAAGGGTGGGGGTAGAAGCGGGACTATGGGAGGTGTCATGTCAGGCAAGTAATGAGCTTGTAAAAGTGTAAAAATGTAGGGATAAAACAACACTTTTATGACGATGACTTGAAATGTGCACAAATCATATACTAAACCAACCTGACAATATATATAATTAGTTGTGGTAAAAGTGAGCAAAAAGTGCATGAATTAGCTTCATGGCGCCATCCTGACTGTAAATCTGCAAGTAGCAGCTTGCACAGCAATTTGAACCCACAACAGAATGCCATCTGGTGGGGGCGGGAAAGACCAAACATTTTTAATTTTCAAGCAATAAAATTATGCGAGTAATTCTGTTTCTGAATGGGTGTTTGCTAATCACACCCCCAGTCCCCCATTTCCTAATGTTCCATCCCAAAATTACAGTGCACCCACGTGGCTTTCCTGAGACAGTCTCCTGACATCCATCTCCATCACTTCAACAGGGCAGGTTTAAAGGTCACGTGCATTCCTGATAGCTGCTGAATCAAAGTTCCAACAGGCAGGGGTGGCTTTTTAATCATCTTCCACTCTGATTTAAACTATAGTAAGTGTGTATCCTAGTCAGCCTGGTGGGCACATTAAACTGTAAATATAAGCCATGCCTGGGTATGGCATGGTGGCTACTGGAGGGTTTTACAATTATAGAGCTCCTGCTTTTGAATATCACATTAGTGTCAGTTTAGATAGCGGCTTCAGCTGTGACAGGACTGATTTGTTTGACTTGCCTGATTGTCTCCACTGCAGCCATCTGGAGCAATGCCCATAAAGCTGCCCTTTTGATCAGCCTAAGGAAGGGCAACAGCGCCCTCCCAGGGCAAAGGAACTCCCAGGATGTCCCTTGGGAACTGGTGCTTCAAAGGCAGACCTGACATTAAAAAAGACACACTTACACCAAGGCACTGATTAATGGAATCCTTTTTAAATCAGCAGACATGGGAAGGGATGGAATAAGTATAGCCCAGTGTAGAGGGTAGGCCAGGAGAGTGGTGCCACCATCTTGGTTTCTGCTAAGGCTCCCTGCATGTACTGCCCCGCCCCACTTCCTGCAGAGTGACGCAGCACTCTGGATATGATAGTAGAAGGCAAAGGAGAATTGTTACAGCTGCTTTGATTGCACCCCTGACGACAGGCTTCCTTTGGACAAATCCCCTGTAATATTTCATCTTATTAGGGTAGGAAAACATCTATTCCAAAATCCTCTGACTTAGATGTGAAGACAGAGGGCTCCAAGTTAAAGGAAAGCTCTGTCCTCTAACCATCCGAGGGGAGCATTGTGAATGGCACTGCAGTGGGTGGAAACCTCTCAGATCCCTGTGCAATAAAAAAAGGATACTGCTCACTGGGGGTGAAGGACCCCTTGAATGCTGCACGGAAGCTTCTTGGAGTGGAAGTGCAAAACGAAGGACTCACCTTGTCCTTGGAGACCGTTGACTGGGCCTCAGAGCAACCCAGAGGCCCAGAGGTTTGGAACCCTGTTTACTGCCTGTAGACATTGCCAAGCTGGCTCAACCGTGCTCGACTCCCTTTGAGCCAATGTAGGACCTGTGGTGTTGCTTTCGGCACTCAAATCATTTCAACTGCTTACCTTGCTTCTTTGAGCTGCCGCCATACAAACTCGACTCAGCAAAGTGCATTGAGACCACAGTCAATTCGGCCACAAACAATTGTGCCACGGCCAAAATGTATATATCCGTTTAAAGTGTCGGCCTAGCCAAGAGCAGTGGAGCGCAGTGCAGGGTCAGTGTATGGGCTGGCATCTTTTACCAATAGTGCAGTACTGTGAATTGCGGCCTGTGCGTTTTAAGAGATTTGAGAAATTGGAGACTGCGTGAGAAGATAAGGATTGTTTGCGGTCCTCGCTTGGTGGACCATGATGCTTATAGATTCCAAGGGAGTTAGTTATGCCGGGGTGTACTGTGGTGATCTATAACAATAGATTGTGCTAACCTGAACAGCCTTTTAGAAGCCTGAAATTAATCATTTTAAATACAGAGCACAGAGGGATTGTACAACAACCTTGCTCATGACAAGCTGGGGGCCTGGAAGTGCCCCTCAGCCACTTTTGAAGATCACATTGCCGGGATTCCCAGACTTCAGAGGCGCTGAAAATGGGTGGTCCATGCACAACTAAAGAGAGTCACATTGCTAGCAATTTCCCCTCTTGCCCTCCACACTGAGGTTGAAACATCACGTAATGTGGGAGAGTTGGTTCCTGGCCGGCTAGGACAAACTACAATGACCAGAATTCTTTGCCTCTAGTGAATTGTATTCAACCGTGAACGCCTCAACTGATCTGCTTCCCTGGTCATTGCTGAAGCATGAAAGCACACTTGAAAAATGTGCATCACTGAACTATGGGGCAGTATGACCTGGGAGCCAGAAAGCACCCCCAATCCACCTTTTGAAGAAGGCTCTTGGCAACGTTTTTTTTATTTTTTTTATGAGGATCCGGCTGCTAGTTTGGGAACAGATTAGGCAGCCACGTGGGTTGTGTGTTTACTGCTGAATTATATACATAGGGTAACCCGATGTTCTCAGGTTCAAATAATAAATGAACCACAAAGCGTTTTAGCAACTTGATGCCAAAATATATAGAAACAATTGATTTAGGGTGATAATAATACACTATGTTTACGCCAAGGGCCATTCAGCTTGTGGTGTCCAGTGCCTATATCAACAATGTTATTAAAAGAACATCGTCTTAAAAAAAAGTAATGTTCACCCAACAAAGAGTTAAGAGTCGTGCTATTTAAGACCACCTTACATTACATTAAGACAGGGTCTACCACCACTGGGCAACTTTTGGATCGCCACTTGTTTTGGACTACTACTCCCAATAGCCCTTGCCAGCTTAGTGAATGGTGGGGACTCATGGGAGTTGTGGTCTTAAGCATCAGACGAGCCACAGTTAAAGATGCCTTCCATTGAAAGGTGAAAACATTGCTGCACAGCAGGAGGCTCAGCTTGTGGGGCTGGCTGCACGGCTCACATTGCACGCACTGCATGAGGCCCAGCTTATAGGGCTTGGCTGCACAGGCTTACGTTGCAGCACAGCATGAGGCCCAGTTTAGGGGGTTTGGCTCCACGGGCTCACATTGCTGCACAGCATGAGGCCCAGTTTAGGGGGTTTGGCTCCACGGGCTCACATTGCTGCACAGCATGAGGCGAAGCTTGGTGGGGCTTGGCTCCACGGGCTCAAATTGCAACACACCATGAGGCCCCGCTGAGGGTGCTTGGCTCCACCGGCTCACATTGCAGCACAGCACGAGGCCCAGTTTAGGGGGCGTGGCTCCACAGGCTCACACTTGAATGGCACACAGTCTACTTCTCCCTCAGCCTGCCTAAGATTGGGTGGATCGACGAGACTAGCCGTAAAGAACACATTGTCGCCATACAGTGGAATTGGGAGGAGGCCTTTTACGTCGATAAAGAGGACCGGCTGTCGTTGAGGATGCACAGGACTCCATTTCAAAATGATGTCTGGAGGTCCGGGGGGGGGGAGTGGTTCCGTGTGCACCAGGGATCTGGGGGCGGGGGGGTTCCGCGTGCACCAGGGAAAGCCCACCTGCATATGTCACTAACACAAATCCATTGATCTGGCACGTGTAATAGTTGCAAATTGCACGTGCATTGGAAAAATGTGATATACTTTTCTGTGGCACGAAGACTAAAAGTTAGCGCTTTTTTGCATTTCTATGGCCAGATTATTGAAACTTTGCACAGGTGCAAGTGGAAAGTTGCACGGTATTAGCACTAGGCACTAGGGCAAAGATTGCCCTAGTTCTAAAAACACGGGGACATATTAGAAAATCGTTGCACAATGACAAATGCAGTTCGAATACACTAGACTAGGGCAACAATTGCCAAAAAGACACATTTTCACTGCAATTATTCACCAGGGCAAACTAGTGCTAACACGGAATGGTATTAGCACTAGAGCAAACTTTGCCCTGGTGCAGAAATGCATCAAAAATATATCTTTGGGCACTAGGGCAATTTTTGCCCTGGTGGCTATACCATGCAAACTGCACGTGCCATGGTTTAATGGCTTTCTAATGTGTCCCAGTGTTTTAGTGCTAATACTGTGCAACTTTGCACTTGCATCAGTGCAAAATGCAGAGGCGTTGTTAGGTGGAGGGGATAAGGGGTCTTTTGGTTGTAGCCCCTGGTCTTTTGGTTGTAGCCCCGCATAGAAGCTCAGGGGCTACAACCAAAAGGATAGCTAGCTTCCCCCTAGTCGCGACAGTCCCGACATTAGCATAGCCGGTCCGATAGCACAGCGAGTAGAGGCTCAGGCCAAACTCAGCCTTTCATCCTTCCGAGCTCGATAAATAAGCACCACACACTGTGTGTAATAATAAGCAGCGCTCAGATACCTGGGGGTTCGTAGCGCTATATAAATGCTAAATAATAATAATAATAATTATTATTATTATAGCCCTGGATCTTTTCCAGAACTAGCAACACACCTGGCACAATGTCTGTAATCTAGCCCCTGGTGTACATAAATGAGAAAAACATTCGCAATCTTTTTTTTTCTGGGCACATTCATACAATCTCATGCAATGTTTGACTATACAACAGATGCCACATAAACCGGCGCAGAGGCCTTGCACGGTGCACCGTGTGGATTATCGAGGGCACTACCAAAGTAACACCCTACCCCCAAAGACCCCCACCCCCCACCGAAGCTGCGAGGGCTCTCTGCTGACATCTCCCCAGTTTTGAAATTGCCATCACAATTATTCAGGCGAGACGCAGCTATTCGAAGGCGGGTCGGCAGGCACTCACGTTTGCTCTTGGCTTCGGCTCCCCGCAATCAGTGCCAAAAGGCAGACAACGCGGAGGATCTCCATGGCCCGACCAGGAAGCAAGGCGGCGTGTGGCTCGGTTGGGTTGGGGATGTACGAGCCGACGAAGGGTGGGCGACTCGCGGGTGCGAGATCTGATCAGACAGTCAAAAGGCGAGTTTGAAGTGCAGAGCTAGCAGACAGAATGGCAGCCCGGCCTTCTCAAGGCGAAGAAGTGAGCAGTGTTGGCAGACACCGAGTTTATTGGCCGCCCGGCCTTTTGTTTGAGAGTGGCTTTGTGGGTTAATCATTCGAAGCTCTTTGAGGACAGAGGGATTTGGGAGTCCCCGCCTCCCGTGCGCGTCCCAAGTCCCTGTGTACATTGTGAAACTGACTAATGCCTGTTCAAAAAGATGGTACAGAGGCCTACCAGGAATTCCCCAGACTTCCCTATAGGCCAGTCCATCCCTGGACAGGGTGCAGAGGCCTGCAGGGAAATCTCCAGTTACCCATAGGCCAGTCCACCCCTGGTCAGGGTGCAGAGGCCTATCAGGAGTTCTCCAGACTTCCCTATAGGCCAGTCCATCCCTGGCCAGGGTGCAGAGAACTACCGGGAAACCTCCAGAGTTCCCTATAGGCCAGTCCATCCCAGGCCAGGGTGCAGAGGCCTATCAGGAATTCTCCGGACTTCCCTATAGGCCAGTCCACCCCTGGCCAGGGTGCAGAGGCCTACCAGGAATTCTCCAGAGTTCCCTATAGGCCAGTCCAACCCTGGCCAGGGTGCAGAGGCCTACCGGGAAACCTCCAGAGTTCCCTATAGGCCAGTCCATCCCTTGCCAGGGTGCAGAGGCCTATCAGGAATTCTCCGGACTTCCCTATAGGCCAGTCAATCCCTGGGCAGGGTGCAGAGGCCTGCAGGGAAATCTCCAGTTACCCATAGGCCAGTCCACCCCTGGTCAGGGTGCAGAGGCCTATCAGGAGTTCTCCAGACTTCCCTATAGGCCAGTCCATCCCTGGCCAGGGTGCAGAGACCTACCGGGAAACCTCCAGAGTTTCCTATAGGCCAGTCCATCCCAGGCCAGGGTGCAGAGGCCTATCAGGAATTCTCCGGACTTCCCTATAGGCCAGTCCACCCCTGGCCAGGGTGCAGAGGCCTACCAGGAATTCTCCAGAGTTCCCTATAGGCCAGTCCAACCCTGGCCAGGGTGCAGAGGCCTACCGGGAAACCTCCAGAGTTCCCTATAGGCCAGTCCATCCCTTGCCAGGGTGCAGAGGCCCATCAGGAATTCTCCGGACTTCCCTATAGGCCAGTCAATCCCTGGGCAGGGTGCAGAGGCCTGCAGGGAAATCTCCAGTTACCCATAGGCCAGTCCACCCCTGGTCAGGGTGCAGAGGCCTATCAGGAGTTCTCCAGACTTCCCTATAGGCCAGTCCATCCCTGGCCAGGGTGCAGAGACCTACCGGGAAACCTCCAGAGTTTCCTATAGGCCAGTCCATCCCAGGCCAGGGTGCAGAGGCCTATCAGGAATTCTCCGGACTTCCCTATAGGCCAGTCCACCCCTGGCCAGGGTGCAGAGGCCTACCAGGAATTCTCCAGAGTTCCCTATAGGCCAGTCCAACCCTGACAAAACGCCCTCTCCACCTAATCACCGTAGACCAGAACCTGCAAAAGCAGCATTGTTCTTGCAGTTCTAATACGAGTTAGCCCCTCCACCCTCCCTTGGCCAAACACTTTGTGATTGTGGGCACATCACTCCATCTTCACATTGCGGCGGCAGTTTATCTCAGCTCTGTGTTCTGGTCTGTGAGAGTCTCTGACCCAAAGCCAGGATACTGTGTTACTCTTTGCATGGCTCACCCATTGGCAGCAATAATTAACATACAACCACAACTCTTCGGATAAGAGGAGGAAGATCTTAAGAGTTTGGTGTGCTGACCTCTCGTGTTCCGGGCACAGGCAACGAGTTAGCCTGCCATCAAATCAATTGGAAAGCTGGACCAGCTTCTGAGGCACTGAGTTACACGCTCGTCCTGATTTTGCAGCACCCAACATGTTAAGGATAGGCCCAATATGAAAGGTAGGAAGGCGGTTTGGTATGATTCTGATGGCTCATTTTGTTATCTCTTTGCAAGGCTGAAGGATAACAGTGGACGTTAACATAGGCAGTCGGGTACGGTTCACCCCCCACCCAGCAAGATACATATTGCACACCATGAATTCAAACCAAAACATGAATAACCTTAATAACCCCAGACGATCGGCGACACCTTTTTGCTTATTCTTCGTCCTCATCCACACACCCCTATTTGTTTTTACCTCTTTATTTATTTACAGTAAGCTCTCTTTTTCACCCTATGCATTCTTTTTCCAGCATACTTAGGTCTCACTCCCCGAACCTCCCTGATCCTCCAGCTTCGGGTAAAAAACATTGGCAGCCGATGCTGATGGGCTCTAGGGAGCGCCGTTATGCTTTCCTTCCCACGCAATGGTTATGGTCCCAACGCACTATAGGTTGAACGCCCTCGGAAGGACCGAAGTATGGAAAAGTTAGGAGTTGCTAGAATGTCTGTGTGCATAATGGCATTAAAGGTTCTGAGGGCTTGGCCGAGTCGCTGCTTGACACCTATGTCTAACTGGCATGTGTATGGGTGGAGAGAGTTACACTAGGGCAGGGTGTGTGTAAGAGGATACTCAGTTATGTGTGTAGCTACATTTCCCATTTTTGTCATGAAAGGCAGCTACATTCTTATGGCAGAAGTGTGGTGCAAAGTGTCATTTGAGTTGTATGTGAAAGCAGATGTGTGTGGGTGTGTGGCCGCGCCACTGGCTAATTCCAACGCATGGAGTGCCAGGGGGAAAATGCATTGGTTATAATCAAATGAAAGCCTAGAAATGGTACATTCAGCAAATCCTGAAACATCTGAGTTGATAAATGATGGTGGGTGCATGCATCCAGCTATCATTAAGTGGCTACATTCAGGACCCCACTTAACTGTAAAGGCAGCATTCTACCTACACCTGCATTCCCTGCAGTGGAACTCATTCTACAATCCCCTAGAATCCATAACTTGGTCACCCTCATGGTCTCGACTAAGTGCAGCACCCTGGTCAACTGCACAACCCTTCCAAGTGCTATGCAATGGCTATCACAAGAGATCCTTTGGTGCAAAGGCTACAATCTGTGCAATACAATGACTGCCCTCACAAATCCTCTGAGAGCAAAGCCCAGGTCGCCCTCTTGAATTCATCCAAGTGCAGCACATTGGTCAACCGCACAAGTCTTCTAAGTGTAAGATGTTGGCTACCCTAATGGATAGTCAGAGCAAAGAATATTGACTACACTTATAAATCCTCTAAGAGCAGTGGCAATGGCCACGTTTCTAATGATGTTGTCCAACAAGTGGGCCACCCTCACAAATACCTACAGTGCAATACACTGCAACCCCCCACAATCCAACTAAGTGCAATACATCATCTATCTCCAAAATCTATATAAATTCAATACATTGCCTAGCCCCCAAATCTATCTAAGTGCAATACTTTGCATGCCCCCAAAAATCAATGTAAGTGCAATACATTGCCTACCCTCAAAATCCATCAGAGGAACACATTTCCTACCCCCAAAATACAGCCAGGTGCAACGTCTTTCAAAAATCCATCTAAATGCTGCACATTTCCTACCCCCAAAATACAGCTAAGGGTGACACTTTTCCTACCCCCATCAATCCATCTAAGTGCAACACATTTCCTACCCCAAAATACTGCTAGAGGTGACACATTTCCTACCCCTATCAATCCATTTACATTCAACACATTTCCTACCCCAACAATCCATCTAAGTGTGACACATTTCAGAACCCCAAGGTCCATCTAGGTTTAACACATTTCCTACTCCCAAGATCCATCTGAGTGTAACACATTTCCTACCCCAAAATACTGCTAGGGGTGACACATTTCCTACCCCAACAATCCATCTAAGTGTGACACATTTCAGAACCCCAAGGTCCATCTAGGTTTAACACATTTCCTACTCCCAAGATCCATCTGAGTGTAACACATTTCCTACCCCAAAATACTGCTAGGGGTGACACATTGCCTACCCCTATAAATCCATCTACATGCAACACATTTCCTACCCCAACAATCCATTTAAGTGTGACACATTTCAGAACCACAAGGTCCATCTAGGTTTAACACATTTCCTACTCCCAAGATCCATCTGAGTGTAACACATTTGATACCCCCAAACTACAGCTAAGGGTGGCACATTTCCCATGGACCCGGAGGATAGCTCAGGGGCATTTGTCTTAGAAGCAAGACAACACATAGCAACATAGATTCGAATACCGATCTTGCGCTTAGAGACTGATCTCAGGTTTTAGGCGCATTATAAACAAACAATTATAATTATATACAGGAAATCCATCTAAGTGCAACACATTTCCTATCCCCTAACTACAGTTTTTCCCATGTTCAAAAAATCCATTTAAGTACAACACATAGATAACTCCCAATAAATCTATCGAATATCTAGGGGGTGAAGCAGGTAATCTACACAGTGTTATAGTATGATGGTGGTAATGTAGAAGTGGCAGGGTTTTAATTGAGCACAGTAGTAGCTGTGTTCACCACCTGTGCCATTTTACCTCAGTAGTAGCTCTAGGGTGCCTCATTGGTCGTCCTTGGACAAACTGGCAAATAGGGAGATGAGCTGCCCAGAAAGGAGCTGCCCTCCTATGTCGGAATTCATCATAAAGGCCACCACCAAATCCATATGGGTGTGCCACAGTGCACAATCTCAGCGAGTTGTTCCTGTGCGATACAATGTACACCCTCAAACCCATGCAGGTGCATTACCAAATCCGCTTTCAAAGGTCCTCCAGTTAGAGGAAGAGGGTAGGTGGCAGGGTTCATGTTGCAGGGGCAAAAGGCAGGTTTTAAGGGCCTTCCTGAAAGAGAGGTGGTCCATTATGAGACAGAGGGTGAGGGGAAGGGAGATCCAGAGGGTGGGAGCTAGGGCAGAGAAGGAGGAGCCTCCTAGTCTGGAGAAATTGAACGCAGGGACAACCAGGAGGTGTGCACAGCCTGATTTTAGGATTTGGGTGGGGCGACAGCATGTAAGTTTGTTTTGGAGGAATTCAGGGCCTTTCTTGTGTAGGGCACGATGGGTAATGCTCGTTACTTGGAAAGAGGTCTGGTGGATGATGGGCAGCCAGTGGAGAACCCTGCAAGCAGGGAAGATGTTCTCGGTAGGTGAGAATGTAAGGATGATCCTTGCTGCAGAGTTTTAGATCTGTTTGAGCTTTCTGAGTTGAACAGTAGGGGCACTGAGAGGGAATTGGCATAGTCTAGACTGGATAGGACGATGGCCATGATTGCAGAGATTCTATGAGGGTAGGAGAGATAAGGAAAGATCTGCTTGAGCATGCAGAGGTAGAGGTGGCAAGATTTGGAGACAGCATTAATGTGGCGAGTTAGGTTTAGGTCTCAGCTGAGAGTGCAACCCAGGTTTTTGACTGAGGATGATGTAGCAGGTGGGGGTCCTAAGGAGTGGGGCCAAGGAGTGGGCTGGGGAAGGAGAGTGGTTTTGCTACAGAATAGGACTTCAGTTTTGCCGGGTTTGAGGACGAGGTTGTTAGTTGTCATCCGATGGCCTTTGTCTGTGAGGCAGGATGCAAGATTTGGGTGGGGTGAAGACAGGGATTTGGGGATCTTGAGAATGATCTGTGTGTCATTGGTGTAGTCGTAGCAGGAGACGTTGTGGGAGCGGATGAGTCCGGGCAGTGGGGCTAGGTAAAAGTTGAAAAGTAGAGGGAAGAGAGGGGCAGATGAGAAAGGATGGTGAAAGGTGATTTGGGAGTGGTCAGAGAGGAAGCAGGAGATCCATTTTAGGGTGGAGCGCTGATGCCTAGGGAGAAGAGTCTGTTAGTGACAGTGGTGTGGTGGATCGTGTCTACTGCTGCCGAGAGCTCCAGGAGGATGAGTGTGGTGCAGCCTTCTGAATCTGCTGTTCTTTTAAGGTCGTCCCAAATTGATGCAGGGGAGGCTTCAGTCCCATGGAGGGGTCTGAAACCTGACTGAGCAGGGTCTAGAAGGCAGTGGGATTCTGAGAAAAGGATGAGCTAGGCGGTCCAGGATTTTAGCAATGAAACGATTGCTAGAAATGGTGTGGTCATTGGAGGGGAGGAGAGGATCAGGGGAGGGCTGCTTTAGTAAGGGTTTAATGTGAGAGGTTTTGTATGCTTCTGGGAAAATGCCTGATGTCAGTTAGTGGTTGATTAAGGATCTGGCGAGGTTGCCTGTGCATGTGGAAGAGATAATGTTCTTGTGGAGTGCGGGCTGGGGAGCAAAGTTCTTCAGGGGAGCCTGAGGGGCGCTTCTTTGAGAAGAGTCTTAGGAATTTGGGTTGGGAGATGGCGGAAAAGGAGCAGACCAGGGTGCGTGTCAATGGCATGGGTGTGGAGAGGGATGGGGGAGGTGAGAGACGGGTAAGGTTGCTAGTTTTTTTTAGGATGGAGCAGTTTCTTTCTATGCTATGTTGTAATGGTCTGACTGGGTGTCGCAGAGTGCTTGGGGTACGGTGGGAGGGGGGTTTGCACAGAGAGGGGACTTAAACTCTTAGATAATCTTGTGGAGTTCCTTACAGGGGTTGTAGCCGTTAGAGATGTGGGAGCAATAGAATAGTTTTTTGGCTTTGCTGATTTCCATCCTATATGCCCTGGTCTGTCTTGTAAGGGTGGGTTTGTTCTGGAGGGAAGGTCTTGCCCGCCATTGGCGTTCCAGTCAGTGGTTGAGGGTTTTCAGTGGTTTGATGGAGGGGGTGAACCTTTGTGTTTGAAGGTGGATCTCGTCGGAGTGAGGGACGAGAGCAAATCGGAAATCCATTGGTCAAAGTACTCGGTAGCAGGGTTTCCTTCTTGTAGGGGGAGTGAGGGAAGGGAGGCGAGGAGGGCATTGGACAAGTCCAGGGAGATAATTACATTGTTCCAAAGGGGGATCTGTGAGAGGGGAGGGGGTGGATGGCAGGGTGGAAGGAGCGAGAAATAGATGGTGGAGTGATCAGTCCAGATTAGGGGGCAAGTGATGAGGGGAGCAGATTAAATTGGTGGAGCTAAACGCTGCATTCAGGGTGTGACCTGCTATGTGGGTGGGTTGCGATATAAGTTGAGACAGCTTCAGGGCTTCCAAGTTGTCAATGAGGTGGCGGGTCATGCGGTGGGAGGGGGTGCCGAACCAGGTGTTCAGATTGCCTAGAAGGGTGAGTGAGTGGTACAAGATCATAATGGCAGCTACAGAAAGGGAGTCTGCGAAAGTCCTGTTATAACCCGTGGTTCTATAAAGGAAGAGGAACGAGTGGGTGAAAGAGGGTGAGATTTGGAATTTGACAAGTAGGAATTCACAGTCATGACTGCAGGGTTGTTTCCCGGCGTGTAGGGGTATGAGGTGAGGTTTGTTGAGGATAAGTATACACCCTGCTCTGCTAGAGCTGTTGTGCTTGATTAGGGAGTAACCAGGGGGGGAGGTCTCCCGGACAGTAGGAAATAAATAATCAGAGAACCAAGTTTCAATGATGAAGAAAAAGTCTAGGTTTTCACCTGAGATAAGGTCAAACATCAAGTGCTTGTTTCTACTGACTGATCTGGCGTTGATGCGTATGCAGGAGAGGGATGAAGGGGTTCTGTGGCCTAAAGGAGAGAGTGCGTGGGTAGGTAATGTGAAGCGGGCTGTGGGTAGTGGGGGCGGTGGGGCGGGGTGGACCTTTGAGGCGGTGGGGAGGAGAAAGGGGGTAGCTTGAGGGAGAAACAGGGAGGCTTGCCGCTTGGTAGGGGTGAGGAAGAGGGGGGCTAGGGGAGTTATCAGTAGCGTGGAATAGATGATGGACTGGGTTGGGCTGAAAGGTGTAGGGGGTGGAGGTATAGGTGAGTGGGAAGGGATGCGATCTGGGAGAGAGAGTGGGGGAGCAGAAAGGGGGGAGGGCTTGCGTTTGGAGTGGTTTTTGTGTCTCAGATGAAAAGGGGGTGCCAGAGGTGAGTGGGTGAGGATTGGAGGGGCTGTTGAGAGGGGAGTCATAGCCAGGGCTGTGCGGGCTGCACTGATAGATATGAACACTGAGTGGCAGGCTGGAGGCAGCAGGCTGGGGAACAAGTGCCGGGGGGTGGGTGGCTGAGAGGGGGAATCGGAGTGGGCTGGAGATTAGAAAGGGGGGTGGGTTGAGAGGATGTTGGATAGCAGAGGGCGGAGGGGGCTGACTGAAGTGTGATGTGGAGGGGGTGGGAAGGATTGGTGGAAGGGGAGTTTGTTGGAGGGATTTGAAGGGTTTTATGGCGGGGTGAGTTGAGAGAGTTTACTGAGGTGTGTTGTTGTGAGCGGCGGGAGGGAGGGGAGGACAGGGAGTTGGAGAGGAGGTTTTCTAGTGTCCGGTATACCAGAGGGCTCCTTTGGCCTAGGAACTGTTTGCATGGTGGATGGGAGGTCTGGATGGAGGGGGAGGCAGTGACACTTTGATTCAATGGTGCACAGGTTCTGGAAGTTACACTGAGATGCAAAGGGCCTAACCCAGCAGCAACCGTTGAATAACAACTTTTTTGTTGTTCTTGCAAGTACACTTACTTGGGTTCACAGGTGCCTAGGCATTAAGTAGGCACCAACAGTTAGCTAGCCAAGGTTTTTAGAGAGTACCAATAGATTCAACGTTGCACGTGTACTTCAAATTACATCTAGATTCAAAAGATGCATCCAACATCCAAAGTTAGGGCCCAAAAACATAATTATCATATTAAATGAAGGAATGCGTTCCTCCCTCACATCTGGGTCATGGGACTGGGAATTATAAGGAAGGCATGGTATCAACAGTAAGACAGACACAAGTGACCACACACAGTTCAAGGGTGTTTATTGAACTTCAATTGGGTTTAGAAAACGCCTATCTAATCGTAATTCTAAAGATGTGAGCAAGCTACGACCAGCAAATGATAATAACACAGTCCTATTGGTGTCTTGTCAAAATAAAAGGGCCTATACTAATAAACCTAACATCATGGCCTTCTGTGCCAAAGTCTCTTTGCCATTCAAAGAATCTTCTTTCAGAGGGCCTGATGCAACAAACAAATAATAAAGTTCCTTTCCTTTTCAGGATTCTCCTACGCACAATTTTCTTAGGTGATTTATTGTTCACCTCGGATCTCCCTCCGCCAGGCTCAGATCCCCTTTAACACAAAATCTTCAATCAGACTCCCTCTGCCGGGCTCGGACCAATTCATCTATTGTAACACTAACTTGCTTTAACACAAAGCTTTTAATTGATCTCCCTCTGCCGTGCTCAGACCAACTTTATCTACTGTATCAACATCAAAGACTTTCGATTGTGCACAGGATTTTGCTTGACAAGTTACAGGACCACTTCGATTCACAATCCTTTGCCACGCTTTCACTTTTGTCAATTCTCAAATGGATACCTTACAGAGACCTTCGATTGAGCATGCATGCGCTGCCGAACCACTATGTCAAAGGTATTGTATCTTGGTTTCAAAGTTCAATCACTCATCTGCAGTTCAACTTTACTTGCATTGGTTACCACATGCGTTTCATACAATGTTCGTTCCAGCGCTCGCCATACAATGTTGCTGCTTGCAACCTTGGCTTCAACAGAGACCAGTCTTCTATCGGTCTCTCCAACTCACCGGCTGTGTGTAAAGACTGGAGGGGGTATCTGTACTTTTGCCCTCTATATGGCAGAGTAGTGGCACAGAGCGCCCCAGCCAAGGTTATCTATGTGGTAGCTATGTACGAGCAACCAAGGCTTCAACTCTCAGGAAGTGATGCAGGCGGGTTCTTAAGTACAGTGAGTCCCCAAGCCCCCATAAAGGAATGTTCACACACTATGCTATGCGCTAACATACATTCTTTAGGTAAAAATAAGGTTCAGAGATATATACACAATTCAATAACACCCTTTGTACTCTGGTAATTTGATAATGGCAAATCTATACACTGCTATGTGGTACCATACTTTTAGATTCCTTTAAAATGCATCAACTGCTGGCAGTTATAATAGAGCATAGACATCTTTCAGTAAGGTGTATCAACATAGACAATAAGGAAGGCAGGTTAAGGTTAAACAATGGCAGAATTCTTTCTTTGGATGTAGATACACAATTCTGAATGAGGATCCCCCACCTGGGCAACCTGTAATATAGGAATTAACAAGCCCAGCCCATAAATGCTCAATACGCCTTGGTTCTTTGTTAAAATGTTCAACCACCCCAATCTACCTGAAGTGAAGAGTTTCTACGACGGTTCGTTGATGGTATCCTTTGAGGATGGACTCCCCTTAGCAGGAGCAACTGGGCATCGAGTACCTCGAGGAAAAGTGGAACACTTGCAGTGATGCTGCAGCTTCGACCTTTGTGGTGCTCTTCGATGATCGATCGGGGAAGACCCGTGAAGATGAGGTGTGTGGTAACCTCGATGTAAAGTGATTGGTGCCGCAAATAAGACTCAGTGATGGATGCAGGCCTGGCAACGGGCATCGGGTGTCAGGAGTTGCTTCGGCGGCCCTCTACCCTGTTGGTGCTGCAACCACAGCACGTACCTCGGGATAGCTTTGGTGATCAGGACTCGACCACGAACTGGACCTCGGATCTTCACTCTGTCCGTGTCCTTGGGATGTCTTTGTCGCCTTCTGGTGTGGGGAAACCCACCAGCAGACTTTCCTTGTTAGCCAGCGACCTCAACTTTCTCCGGTGGGACAAAGTGGTCCATGGTGATGGCAAGGGAGCCCTCTGTCAAATGTTCTTAGGCAGAAGTGGCGCTTTCTTGCCTCCGAGAAGCAAGCAGCACAGCATCAAGGTGTCCAGGCTTCTGGGAAACACGAGTTGACTGGCTTCCAGCAGTCATGCAAATCTTCCAAACCCCGGTCAACGTCAGTGGACTTCGATGGCTACGATATCCAAGTGGTCTCTTCCCAGTCTACGGACGTCAGACTCACAGAACTGGCTTCCAGGGTGCCTCGATGAAGAACAGCAGTTTTTGCAAGATGGTACCTCGCAGATCGGGAAGAAGTCTCCTAGCCAGGTCCTCTCTCGGATCAGTCCTCAACAAACTCAACAGCTTTTAGATTACTACGAAGGAAATTCAGCAGCAATCTTCTTCCAGCTGGGCTTCAAGGATGAGCTTCAAGGTTCGACTTCAGCTTCTTAACAAATTGGTAAGTGAGAGGTCCCCAGATATACACATCTGTCCCTCATTCTGTCTGGCTGAGCCAGGCTCAGTCAGCCAATCCCAGAGAAGGGCATTCAGGCAGGCAGCCAACCAGGCTCACAGGCATTCAGGCCATCACTTCCACCCAGATACCCATAACAATGAATGTGGGTTGGGCCAAGCACCCAGCCTTTCAGCACACCACACTGCATTCATGCGAGTTTCAGGCAGGGCTATCTCATTCATTGTGTCACACACACAGAAACCAGACACCCATAACATAGAATGCATATTGGTCACACACTCTATTCACACAGGTCCCACCCCAAGGGTGCACCCAGAACTTACAGTCACGGGAAAGGCTCCAGCCAGTCTGGCCAGGACCTCCCCACAATACCATATTTAGTTTTCCAACCAACAGCCAGTCAGGGGAAGGGACAGAGTCAGGGCTTCCCAGGACTTTGGGAAAACAGGGTAACAGGCAATAGAAACCAAGAGGCTCCAGGGGCCATCTTGCCTTCTATCAGGAATCCACTGATTCCTATGGCAGGGCCTAGGTATCCCAAAATGGAGGATACTCAGAGCTCCTGTCACATCAGCATGAAGCGGCCACCAGCCCATACCCTGCTCTGTGGGCAACACACAGGTGCCCAAAAACAGACACTAGGGATACAGGGTTATACCCCCACCCATGGGTGCCATAAGGGTATCTCAAGGGTCTTGGCTCACCATAACCAAAAAGAGGAAGCGCTGCACTACCACAGGTCCCAACTGGACTCCTGTGCAGAAAATAACACAAACACACATGATAAGGGAGTACAGGACAAGGACATGTAGGCCCTGTCCCTCCAATATATTTCCAGCATCACAGTCGCCCCTCCCAGACTGAGGTTAGGGTGGTCTAATCTCCCACGAGATTGACACCCTCACCCAGACAATCAACATACCTTCTGGAAAGTCCATCTGCATTATCGTGACTCTTCCCTGGTCTATGCTCAATTGAGCAGTTTATGGTTTTCACCCTTCATCTGCATAAGCCACTTTAAGGGCTTATGGTCAGTTTGGACCTGGAAAGTAGACCCAGTAAGGTATGGTAAGGCCTAAACCGCCTAAGGCTCCAAACTATACTGAAACATTAATTTATTTATTTATTACATTTGTATAGCGCGCAGGCAGCCCAGGGGCATTGTGGCGCTGTTACTTGTGGGAGAACTTAGTTACAATGGATACAGGTTGTATCTTGGGTTACAGTAAGACAGGGTACTGTGTCAAGCAGTAAGGAGTATCATACAACATATGCAAAAGTATTGGATACAGTGGTGGGCATACATGGTAATCCTGGGAGCTTGAGCAGATGGGGTTGGTTAGGCAAACAGGGCAGTTTTCATGGCTTTGCGGAAGGCAGTCAGTGAGGGTTCAGCTCGCAGTGAGGTGGGAAGGGTATTCCAGTGTAAGACAGCAAGGTAGGGGAAGCTAGCACCCCCTGCTCTAGCTCTTTTGACCCTGGGTACGGAGAGCATGTTGGCGTAGGGTGTCCTGGTGGGTCTTGTGGAGGCGACCTGGTGGATTCTCTGGGGCAGAGAGGTGGACGCACTTGTGGGTGATGGTTAGTGCTTTGAATATAATTCTTTCCTTTATGGGGAGTCAATGGGAAGCTTTTCTGGCAGCAGTGATGTGCTCTCTCTTGGCAATTCCTTGTGCTGCATGCAGGGCGCTATTTTGGATTACTTGCAGTTTCTCGAGGTTTTTGT
Organism: Ambystoma mexicanum; assembly: GCF_040938575.1. Lineage (NCBI taxonomy): Eukaryota > Metazoa > Chordata > Amphibia > Caudata > Ambystomatidae > Ambystoma > Ambystoma mexicanum. The sequence continues at coordinate 153,426,008 of NC_090929.1, read as the reverse complement.
TGGAGGTCCTTAAGAAGAGAACATTACAATAGTCTAGCCAGGAGCCAGTGATGGCTCTCGCTATGTTGGTGCAGGTGTCTTTTGAAAGGAAGAGCCTGACTGAGTTGAGAAGTTTTGCATGGTGTTCAGCAGAAGAGGCAATTGTGTTTACTTGTCTGGTCATAGATAAGTTGGAGTCTAGATAAACGCCTAGTGTTTTTACTGTGTCCAGTACTGGGATTCTGATTTTGTCAATGGTGAAGTGGCTAAACTGGGTGTCAAGTTTCTTGAGAGTGTCAGGGGATCCTATGAGTAGAAGCTCAGTTTTGTTAGAGTTAAGGCAGAGGCCGTTGACAGCCATCCACATTTGGATTGTGTTATATATGTTGTTGAGAGTCGTGCAGTCAGTGTCATAGTCACATTCCTTTTCAATAGTAGCCCACCTAAGTTCTCTACCTTTGAGTTGCCTACTGATAATAATAATGGGATGTTCTCTCCCTTTGGCATCTAATTGGGACAAGACACCTCCGATTCCGGTGTCACAGGCATCAGTTTGAACAATAAAGGGTTTGCTGTAATCAGAGCAAACAACACAGGTGCCCTAGACAGACGTTCCTTCAAGCCAACAAAGGCCCTCTGGCAGTCTTCCATCCAATTAATCTTCCGGGGTTACTTGGGTGATGTCAAAGCTGTCAGAAGGGCAGCTATGGTGCCACGGTCTGCCATGAATTTTCGGTAGTACCCAGTGAGGCACAAAAAAGCTCTCACCTGGGTTTGAGTAGTGGGAGTCTCCCAGTAGTGTACATCTTGTACCATACTGGGGAAAGTTTGGATTCGACCCCCCCGCCACCTCACGACCAAGGTAGGTGACTTTCCCCTGAGCTATCTGGCACTTGGTGGCCTTGATAGTGAGGTTGGCCCTTTTCAAGGCCTGCAACACCTTATCCAAATGATTCAAATGCTCATCCCAGGTGGAACTGTAGACAGCAATGTCGTCTAGATAGGCCACACAAAAGGCATCCAGCCCATTGGGTGCATGATTGACCAACCTTTGGAAGGTGGCAGGTGCATTCTTCAACCTAAAAGGGATGACTCTAAACTGGTAGAGGCCCTCAGTTATTGAGAATGCAGTTTTGTCCTTAGCCTGGTCCGTCAGAGCTATTTGCCAATAGCCTGAGGTGAGGTCAAAGGTGCTTGCAAATTTGGCAGCACCTATGGTGTACACAAGCAGCTCATCAGCCCTGGGCAATGGGTGAGAATCAGTCTTGGTGACTGCATCGACTCCTCTGTAGTCCACACAGAACCTCACATCCTTTGTACCTGCCTGGGAACTTGCCTTGGGGACAAGGACCATAGGGCTGGACCAGGGACTGGTTGATGGTTCAATTACACCCAGATCCAACATCTTGGTGTCCTCGGCCTGGATGTGGTTCTTTACAGTGTCTGACATCCTATAGCATCTGCTTTAGAAAGGTACACTGTCACCAGTTTCAATTATGTGCCTACACCACGGGGTGAGGCCTGGTGTCACTGAGAACAGAGGGGCATGCTTCTGGAGCAAAGCCCAGCAGGACCTCTGCTGCTCTGGTGTCAAATCGGGAGAGAGATGTATTCCCTCTACTGAGCCATCCTGAGGGTTGCTATGCAGCAAATCAGGAAAGGGCTCACTCTAATACTCCTCTTGCCCTGAAGCTAGCAAAAAACACGAGACTTCCTCTCTTCTGTGGAAAGGCTTGAGCCTGTTAACATGGAATACCTGAGGGGCTACCCCAGGGACTCCCATGTCAACCAGATGGTTGAACTCACCCATCTTGGAGATTATCCTGAAGGGTCCAGTCCACTTATCTACCAGAGCTCTAGGCTCGGTATGCTCCATCACAGGGATCTTCTGGCCAGGAGTACAATCCACTGGTGATGCCTTAAGATCATGCCAGTACTTATTTAATTCTTGGCTTGCCTTAAATTTCGCTGATGTCTGGCACATCATCTGTGCCATCCTCCGTCTGAGGCCTTACACATAGTCCCCCACTTGTTTGGTAGGATCGGGAGGGGTGGCTTCCAAACCTTCAATGATTAAGGCAAGGGGCCCCCTCACTCGATGTCCAAAGAGGAGCTCAAAGGAGCTGAAACCAACAACTTCTTGAGATACCTCCCTATAGGCAAACAGCAGGCATGGTAGGAGAATATCCCATTTCCTCCTTAGGGGCTCTTTCAAAGCACCCAGCATGCCCTCGAGAGTCTTATTAAACCTCTCAGCCAGACCATTGGTCTTGGGATGGTAGGAGGTGGAGAACTTATATCTTACCCCACATTTCTTCCACATCGCTTGCATGCAACTCGACATGAAGTTGGATCCTCTGTTAGAGACCACCTCTTTAGGAAAATAAAATCTTGTAAAAATGCACAGGCGAGCCCTGGCAACCACCTTGGCACTAATGGTCTGAAGGGGTATAGCCTCACGGTACCTTGTGGCATAATCAACCAGCACCTGGATGAACCGCTGTCCACCTGATTTGGGAGGGCCCAAGGGACGACAATGTCGATGCCTACCCCATCAAATGGTGTGCCAACCACTGGAAAAGGCTGCAGTGGGGCAATGACACTGCCTCCAGTCTTGCCAGTCAACTGACAAGTGGGACAGGTCCGGCAGTGGGATTCCACTTCTACTCCTATACTGGGTCGGTAGAAATGTGCAGAGAGACTTTGCTTGGTTTTCTTAGTACCAAGATGAACAGTTAAGGGCAGCTCATGCGCCAAATGCAGAAGGAAGGGCCTGGAAACCGTAGGTACCACCAACCTCTTGAGGGCACCAGGTTCTGGCTTAGTGGGCTCACTACAAAGGAGCTCAGCCTCCCAATAAGTCTTGAATGGCCTAGACACTTCACCTTGTGCATGGGCCTGGGCCTATTTTCTTAGACCCGAGAGAGAGAGAGAGAGAGAGGCACTCTCTCTGACCCTTACAGAAGTCTCCCCTAGAGGGTCCACCTTCAGCCAGCAGTCATTGAAGGTAAGGGTGATCCTCTGGGTTGAGTACCTCTACCTGAGGAGAGGCTTCTGTCTCTACTCCCTCAGGAGTTGAGTCTCCGATTACCACTGGGCCCAGCCCGTCCAGAGCTTGGACCCCTGTGGGTTTTGCTGAAACAGCAGGAAGAGAAGGAGCCCCCTTCACAGAGGTGGTACTCTTGCTCTTCCGTTTTGCCTTGGGTCTCCACTTTGGCATGGGTAACTGACTAGCAGTCAGACCCCGAGTGACCTGAGACCTAGTAACTGCCACAGCAGTTAGGGGTAGTCCATCAGAGATCAACCCCAACTCCACTAAGTCATTGCCCAACAATATGTGGCAGGCACATTGTCCTGAATCAGGACGGGAAGTTTTGCTGTCTTGTCCTCAATCTGGATGGTGACTAGGGATGCAGGAGGTAATTTGGTAGGCCCACCAGCTAACCTGGCAGTTCTCAGAGGAGCACCTACATAGTCCTCTGGCATGAGCAGGGGCCTATCCAACACGGTCATGCTTACCCCAGTGTCTCTCAAACCAGTGGAAGGCTGGTCATTTAGGACACTTTGCAAAAATCAGCGGGTGTTCTGCATACTGGTCCCAGCCCCCAAGGGACACTAGGGAAATCTCTGCAGGAGCACCAAAGGTGATTTCTGGAGAGGAGGGGAGAACAGTGGCCTCCACCTCAGGCATGAAGCAAGGGTAGGTCAGGCTGACAGCCTGGACTCCAAGTGCCTTACCTTTACACTTGGGGTCACCCTTCTTATGGTCCAGAGCCCCACAGTCCCAACAAGTGCCTGGTATGCGAGGTACTGTACTGGATCCACTGCCACTCTTGCTTCCACCCCCATGTGACTTATCCCCGCTAGATTCTTGGTTTTTAAGAGATGGAGATTTAGATTTACTCGACTGTGATTGCTTATGGGACGCCTCAGGCTTCTGAGAGGTCCCTTTCTCTTTGTCCTTGTCCTACCTACTGGGATCCTTAAGGGAACACCCTTTGGAAGACCCACTTGTCAGCCAGCCTGGCCAGCTTAAAGCGATCCAAAATGTTCTGGTCAGCAATGTACTGACGCAGCTCTGGTGAACAGAAATTCAAAAAAATGCTCAAAAAACAAAAGGTGGGACAACTCAACAAAAGTTTTTACCTTGTATCCATACAGCCACCCCATCCTGTTCATATGCACACCACTCACCCAGTCAACCCAAGGCACATTCTCTCTTTTATTGGGTAAGTGTCTTGCCAAACGTGGCAATCAAAGCAGCTTTCAAGCGCTCATACTGGCCTCTTTCTTCCACACTCAGTTTCAGAATACAGTCATAACCAGTCTGAGGTACTCTGCTTAACAAACACTTAGCCCAATCTATTTTATCAACATCATGGATACCAAAGCCATTTCAAATACTTCTATCCATTGGAGGATATCAGAACCCTCCACATACACACCAACCAAATCTTTCCTAAACTTGGTGGCAGGGGACCTGACACTCACAACTGGTTTGGCTTAAGTCTTCACTCTTTCTTTAGCTGGATTCTTTGACATTCAGTGTCTTTGTTTTTGGGTTCACGATCCCTAGCTTTGGTTTGAGTATCACTTGCTGTGCCAACTCATCTTCATTCAATTTAGCCTCAGTTTCCAACTTTTTGTATTCAAAAGCCAATTTCATCCTTAATAACTAAATTTTCAAGGTATTCCCTGAAGAAACAATGCTGGGTTTCGGAATAGAAGTGACAGGAGAGGTGGCAATCCTATTGGCAACATCTGTGACTTCACCAGGGGTAAGGACCCCATCAGAGCCCTCCCCATTTACATCTTGTGTGTCACAATATGCCTGGTAATCCACACAGGCAGCAATAAGCTCTGCCCTAGATCTATCAGTAAAATCTATTTCTCTCTCTTGACAAGCACTCTGAAGAGTCTCTAAGCTCATCCTAGTCAATCTGCCATTTGTAATAGATTCCATTGCTTGTAATGTAATTATACTAGTATACTGAACTAAACCTCAAATCAAAGAAGTGTGGATATTTTGTAGATGGCAAGGTTACACACTGAGTCTTAAAACCATTAGCATCCTACCGATGCCACTAGTGTAAAGACTGGGGGTGCTGGGGTTTCTTTACTTCTGCCCTCTATATGGGAGAGTAGAGGCACAGAGCACCCCAGCCAAGGATCTCTATATGGTAGCTATGGACAAGCAACCAAGCCTTAAGCTCTCATGGTAGGCACCATGTATTTGCCCATTGCTGGGCTTTCGCATCTCTGTGCTGCTGTCACCCTGTTCAATGGGATAGGTGCCATGTATTTGCCCATTGCTGGACTTTCGCATCTGTGTGCTGCTGCCTCCCTGTAAGATGGGGTAGGCACCATGTATTAGACCATTGCTGGACTTTCGCATCTTTGTGCTGCTGCCGCCCTGTAAAATGGGGTAGGCACCATGAAGTTGCCCATTGTTGGACTTTCGCATCTGTGTGCTGCTGCCGCCCTGTAAAATGGGGTAGGCACCATGTATTTGCCCATTGCTTTGACACTGCATGTTCGTTGTTGCCGCCTTATAACATGGGTCAGGCTCAATAATTGTGATCACCATTTATTGCCTTTGCACTTTGCGTATGTTGTATTACCCCTGCACGTCCTATGATGTTGTAAGTCTTCTCTTACGCTTCCGTTCTGTAACCCGAAACACTGTAACTAATCTAATAAGCTCAAGCGCTGAGACACCTAAGGGTTTTTGCGCGCTATACTAACAAACAAACCAACAAAACATCCCACATGGGCACATAGGCACATTGAAAGCTATATATCCGGTTCCATGTAATAATGTCGCCACAAAAATCTCGCCATGCAAAAATATCGCCAAAAAATGGCCTTTTTTTGTGGTGACATTATTGCATGGAACATGCGGGGTACACCCCCGCAAACCCCAAATATTATTATTTTTTTTTTTTTTAAATCTTTTTTTTAAATCTTTTTTTTTTGCCCCTGTCCCCATATATATGGTCACCCATAAAATATCACCACAACCTTTTCCTGGCAATATTATTTACGGCGACCATATATATGGGGATAATATTACCTGATACCATATATCCCTAGATTGATAGTTGCACACATATGTAGACTAAAAGTAGCACGCTACTGTTATGTTATGTGAAATACATTTCTAAAGCGCACGTTCACCCGGAGTTATCTTCGCGCTGAGAGATGCAGAAGGAGCAGCAGCAAAAGGTCTAAAACAAATGGGTCTTTAGGTCACGGCGAAAGACCGGATGGTTATCGCTGGCCCGGAGATGCAGAGGACTGTTGCAGGTTTTTGTGGCCATCACGGAGAAAGCGCGGCCGCCAATCCGGGACAGTCTGACTCGAGGAACAGCGATCAGTAAAGCCGACTGAGAGCACAGAGGCCAGGATGGCACATAATAGGAGAATTTTCCCTGTATGTATTCAGCCCCTTGATTGTAAAAAGCGCAGTGTACCAGGCACAGAGATTTAAAAAGAATGCGCTTCTCTATCGGGAGCCAGTGTAGTTGTCTGAGCACTGGGGTCATATAAGCACGAGGAGGGGGGCGAATCACCGCCCGGGCAGCAGAATTTTGGGACATTTGGAGGCGTTTAATGAGGTAGCTCGGCTGACACAAGTAAAGAGAGTTACAGTAATCTGTAGTGCTCAGAACCAAGGCAGCCACCACGGGAGCCCGATGTTTAGCTGGAAGGAAGGGGAGCACCTTGCATAGAATCCGTAATTTAAAGTGCCCAGATTTACATACAGAAGCCACTTGGGGTGCCATGGAAAGAGAGGGTGAGAAGAGGATACCCAGATTTTTGACTGAGGTCGCAGGCGTAGGGCAAGTGCCCAGTGAAGTAGGCCAGAATTCCGAGGTCCAAAAAGAGTGGGGGCTAGAAGTGCCCACCACCAGTACCTCCGTTTTTGAACCATTAAGCTTTAGCCAATTTGTCACCATCCAGGCGCCAAGATCTTCCAGGCAGCTTCATAGCTGAGATGCAATATCAGCCCTGGTAAGGTCAAGCCGAACCAGGATCTGCGTATCATCGGCATACGAATAGTATCTGAACCCATGCGACAGTATAAGGAGAAATGGGCGAATGAACATATTAAAAAGAATGGGAGAGAGTGCCGATCCCTGAGGGACACCACAGAAGAGCAATCCAGGAGGTGAGCAGAAAGGATGCAGGGACACTGACTAGGTCCGGTCAGTTAAGAAAGCTTGGAACCAGTCAAAGACCTGACCCGAGATGCCGGCGTCAGACAGCCGCGCCAGAAGAATGGAATGGTCTAGGGTATTAAATGCAGCGGATAGATCCAGCAATAATACAGCTCGCACCCCGCCCTGGTAGACTAACCAGGCAAGATCATCCATGACAGAGTTGAGAACAGACTCTGTTCCCCTTCCAGGGCGGAAGCCAGACTGGAAGGGGTCGAAAAAGCTGATGAATGATTCCAGGAAGGAGGAAAGAAGAGGGTAGACCAGGGTCTCGAGCAGCTTCATATTGAACGGTAGCAACGAAATAGGTCTAAAATTAGCCATTACCTTAGGGTCGAGAGTGGGCTTCTTCAGCAGAGGAAGCACCAGCACGTGTTTAAGTTGGCTAGGGATTATACCAGTTTGGAATTAGCTGTTAGGGGCGGCCATAATTTAAGAAGTAGCTCAATAGCAGTGTCTTTAATCAACGTAAGTGGGATGGCATCTGCTGGAGAGGCAGATTTGAGGCCATGTATGGCTTTGAGTATCTCAGGATCAGAGAACACAAGAAAAGACGACCATACTGCCGTAGGAACCGAAAGCTAGGGAGTGCTCCGACAATCAGTAGTGGCAGAGGCTGCTTTAGCAATGTCCACACGTATACATTCTATTTTAGAGGAGAAGAAAGCCGCGAGGGGGTCCCACAGGGCTTGTGACGGGGTAATTGCAGGGTCCGTTTTGGTAGGCCAGGGAGGGAGTTGACCAATTCAAATAGGGCCTTGGGTTTATTTATGGCTTATTCAATTTTGGCTCCAAAAAAGGTATTTTTAGCCAGGACAATAGACTCCTGTTTAGTAAAAGTAGCACACACATGTTCATAGGAAGCTGCAAACACCTATTCAGAGAATATTGTTTTTCAAGTTCAAACCTATGGGAGCCAGATGCAAGCTGGCCAATGCCTACATTTAAATGGTCAGCACATAGCCAATACATTCACAACCACATGCTCATATAGAGAAGCTAATGAACAGAATGTGTACTTTAAATATTATTTGTTCAGATAACTTTCTCTGATACCACTCTTGTTTTGATACTGGAGAAAATTGAATGTTTTAAACACACTTGCCTCATGTTGAAATGCTAGAATCAGTAGAACTGTTTACAATGCCTAGTATCTTTTAGAGTACTATATATATTATGCATAGTAATGGTTAAGAAGTATCTATGGCGTTTCAGAAAATGACTTTTCTCAACTTTCAAATGCTTCCATGACAAAATCTGAAAATATTCCACAGTAATATTTCAAGGCAGCTGCCTGTGCATGCAAAATTTCAGAATTGTACATGAACGGCTTAATAGTTTTTTGATGGAGTTTTGAACAGTTTATAACATGGGGTTTTCCCCATAGGAAAAAATGGTTTTCAAACCAAATATCTCAAAATTGGGCGCTTCAATTTTCAATTTTTTTTGCAGGTACTGAAATAATGCTGAAAACGGACTCAGCCAATTTAGAGATATTACCATTTGTATACATGCATGAAGCATGCACAGAATTAATATGTATCTTTCATACGAACTGTACACAGATCGTATGAGTTTTAGAGTTCGTACATTACACAATTAACATCTCCTAAATACTCACATCAAAGGCATGTCACAACTGACGTTGATGTCAGTTTTAAAGTGATGAAATAAATGTACACATTTGAGACCAACTGTAGCAATAGTAGTGTGAACTATCCTGTGGAGTACTCACAAAGACCCTACCTAAAGTCTCTTCCCAGGTGGCCAGGGGAAGGCAGCCACTACCTGATCCTGGCCCTGGAAGTGGTATTAGCCAGGAGGATCACGTGGGAGGAGAAGGGCGCCAAGGGTATATAAGGACTCTGTTGGAAGAGATGCAGTATTTGTCTTCCTCAGAGGGAGAGGATTCAGTGAGGCCAGAATATGTAATGTTGTTGTAAGAGTGAGGTTTAATTTCCCAAAGTTATCCATCTTGTTGGATGTGAAAACTCTCATAATCAACATAGGAAACCGAATCAATAATTTATGTTAAATGTTAAATGTTAGAGGTATTTGTACCGTGCACCGTCACCAACAGAGTTGTTCCCCAGGCGCTATAAAGAATAGAACTTCTCTTCACAAAGTTGCCCACATTTATGATAGTGAATACTCTGGTATTGAACAGGAGAATGACAGATGTGGACATCAGAACATCAATAATATCATTTCTGGTGAAACAAACTCTCATTTAAAATTGAACTAACCATTGAGCCTTTTCTTTTTAAAACGACTTTTGAAGAAGTAATTAATGATAAGAGTGACCTGAGTAAGGTTGAGGAAAATATTCAGAACAAAAGAAGTAATCTGAACATTGTGGACTTTAAGTCCCACAATGCCCAAAGTACTGGCACAAGGAAGAGGGACTTGGAGGCACTAGACTGCAAAGAGCAGTCCAGTGGTTCTGATGACCAACACCTGAGCAGGACATTTGAATATATAAGACACCTTCAGGTGTAGGCCATCAGAAGTAGAAGGTGGAGTGAACAGAGATGCTGGAGCTGTGCTATTTACAGAGCGGATGACGTTCACAAGAGGGTCTCCACATTTGATGGCCTTGAATGAAGAGGTTGCATGGTGGGAAGCGTTATTGTGAAAAGCTTTCTCCACTTTGATGGCCTTAAATGCAGAGGTTGTGCAGCGATGAGCGTTGTTGAGAAAAGCTGTCCACCAGAAAAGAGGGGCTCTCTCTGCATTGTGAGGTGTGCTCCGATGGCAGGCGAGTACCAGAGTATTCCTGGAGCAAGGAACGCTCCTTTCCTGAATGGCGTGGCTGCGGGAAGTGAAACAAAGCAGCTTACCTTGCAGGAGAAGTCGGAGGAAGCAGCCGACACTGGCAGCGGAGCAAGCGCACGCGTATACAGCAACCAGTGAGTTCACCTCTGTTGGGTAACCCCGGTATGTTCCGTAATCACCCGCTGCCCATTAACAATAGTTTTGAATGCAGAACTGATATAAAGAAGTTAAAGTGTCAGAATAAGAGTAATTTTTAATACTGAACTGATTTAAAGATGTTAAAGTGGCAGAATAAGAACCTTGTGAACAAACAAGACGGTTCTAATTGTACATATAAAGGTAGAATACATTGCCAAAGCCAAGAGAGGGCAATACAAAAAGATGTTAATAAGAACCATTATTCCCATTGCCAAAGCCAAGAGAGAGCAATACTAAAGTAAATTAACCAGAATCATTATTGCCAAAGCCAAGAATAGAAATACTAAAGCAAGTTAACAAGAATCATTATTGCCAAAGCCAAGAAAGGGCAATACTAAAGCAAGTTAACAAGAACCATTACTGCCAAAGCCAAGAGAGTGCAATACTGAAGCAAGCAAACAAGAACCATCCTTGCCAAAACCAAGAGAGGGCAGTTCTGTAGCAAGTTAATTAGAAACCCAATTGCCAGAGTGAGAAAGAGGCAATAGTCTGAAAAGACTGCAACAAGCACTGTCTAAGCCAAAGAAGAACAAGTGTGATAGAAAACAATGATCAGCACTTAGCTGCTGTAAGCGTGGGAAAACAAGCCCTACTGCTAGAAAATATTCAGGAGCAGAGAAATATAACCTGAATTGCATTTGACAATCACAAGAGTGGAACAAACAGCACCAATGTGTATCATGTCTTCCCAAGAGAAGTAATACATTCTGCTGTGGTTGAAAGTCAAAAGACTTAACCAAACAGTTTGAAGCAAACTTTACCACAGAAGTACTTGTAGTAGTGTTGGGAATGTTCAGACCTGCAAGGAGAAAATACCATGGCAGGGACTTTGTAGTGGTAGTCCTGGAAGGTTAGTGGACCAGGAAAAAATCATTGAAGAACGGTGTTGTGGTTAAAGGCTGTGAAGAAGACGAAGAAGTGGAAAGGCCACTAAAGTATTTTGAGAAATGTTGTGGTGGAATCCTGACAAAACATTGTTATTGATACAGATGAATTGTGGAAGTGTTTTGCTTTCTAAGAAGAAGTTGTGTTAAACTCTTTGCTACAAGTGGAGAGCAAAATACTTGTCATTTAGTTGAACTGTTGGTTGAATTCCAAGTGAAAGACTTTTGGAACAAGAAGAACTTTATATTCAGACTTGGTTACAAAACAGAAACTTTCCTATGTTGAACTTGTTATTGAAAATCCTGCTTTGAATCTGGGGAAGAGGAACTAACCTAGGTTACAAGGATATAAAGTTATCAGGTTTATGTTGGATATAACTGTTATTTCTGTTATCTTTGAATTGCCATATATTCCCTTTATGAGTGTGATGTATGTATAAGTGTGAGGGACATATTCCTTTAGTTTATTTTGATAGGCAAGGAAATCTTCAGGGTATGGATAGCTAGGCGTTCTTCAAACTCTTTTCAGTAAATAAAGTGGCATATTATGAAAATCCTTTACCAAGTTGTCTGCCTCACATTTCTGACCCCACACAAGTGTGAGTTTCACAGTTCGTACATTACACAGTTCACATTTGAAAACAAATGCGCCTACTGCACATGACATGTGGAGGTGCAACACATGCTCTCACATGCACCTACATTACATGAGCCCCCATCACATGATTTTTCCTCCATATGAAGTTGTAGACTTAGCGTTGCCCTGAGCCATATCGAATACCGAACTGAGTGAACGACATGCCGCCATTGACAGTCCAGAGGATTTACCAAGATAAATGTCATATTCTCTCTGCCACATTCCCACATTTATATAAAATAATGGGTTAAAACATGCAGACACAAAATATCGCCGTTGTGTCTTTTAAGAGTCCTGTTAGGAAGAATCCGAGCGCTTCTTTGACGCTCTGCACAACTTAAATCGCCACTTTTATAAACAGTATTATGCAGTTCCACCTTCTGGTTTTGACTGCAATTGCCCGGCCATGTTCTCCCTCTCTTAAAGAAAGTGTCAACGATGCTTCAGCCTCCTACTCAAGTATGTTTAAACTCATACATTATTTCTGGTTTTTAGATTCATGATGCAAATTTATGGAGATTATTAATTCGTTCCATGTGTGCATTCAACTAAGACTCCTTCTACAATAAAGGAGAGGTTCTTACAATTTATTGTATTATTGGATTAGTCGTTATAAAGTACCCATGGCAAGCCTCTTGTGAAAAGCGTTTTATCTTCTTTTTTGTTGTTGAAGGTTACGCTTGAATAAGAGAAGCAACCTTTGAACCCAACCTCTAAGATTAACACACAGAGAAGTAAACAAAAAAAGTACACTCTTTAAATAATCAAATTATTGCAATGGAGATTTCAATAGATCTAAGAGACTGTTTTTGTTTTATTTTTTCAATGGTTTTGTCCTGATGAATACAATTGATCCACATTGTTGAATGGATCAGTGTAAAAAATAACAAACAAGAGCCCTTAAATAAATTACAGCCAGCAGACTCAATGTAAGACATATGGCTGAATGTCTCACCATTTGATACACTATGTTAGAAGGAACAACTGCAGTTTTTATATAAATTGTTTAGTCATTATTGTTTTGTTTACATATTTTGGTGCAATATCACTGTATTGCATTGGTAATTTCAACTTTTATTTATTGGACACTACACTAAATGCACGTTATTCTGTTTCTAGCACTTTGTTGCAACGATTGCTGTTTTTAAGTAATTTGTACAATAAAAAAGACAATGTATATGTTTTTCCCATTGCATTAGATCAGAATTCTCTTTGAACATAGTTTAAATAGACTACATATCATGATTACATTTATCCCGTAGAACTGCAACTTTCTTTTCTTTAAATTACATGCACCTATGGCACATTCTCCTATGACACACTATGACGCATGCTTCACACACACTTTTACAACACAAACTTATTGCACACTCTTACAATAAACACCCTAACAACACACACTCCTACAACGCATGCTCTTACATGTGCTGCTCTGACAAGTGCTCCTACAACACACACTCTTATGATACATGTTCCAATGGCATGCACATAACAAGTAGACGCAAGACACGTGCTCTCACATGCACCTAGGAAACATGCGCCTAGGACACATGCACCTGAGACTCATACCGCTATGACATGTGTTCCTATAATACAAGCATACAGCAAATGCTTACAACACACAATCTAATGACACACCCTACTATGATATATACCCCAATCACACACGCTGTTATAATATGCGCTCCTAAACACACACTCCTATAATGCATGTTCCTATCACACGCGCACCTACTACACATCACATGTGGATGTATGACATGGTTCCATGTCTGTATAACAAGCACATAAATAACAAAACAATTCAGTGAAAGTAAAATAACTAAAACATGCCGAATTTGTTTCTCTTTTTTTAATTTAGGGGTGTCCCCTGCAAACCCCTTGTTTCCCCATCTTTATTGCCCCCAAGACCCCCACCTGTTTTAATCCCTTACCCCACCCCCTATATATATTTCTACCAAAAATGTGACCTTATTTCCGTTATTTATGTTCACTGAAACGGCTATTCGTTATTATTTTTCTCGTTATAAACACTGTATATCGTATGACATAGGCTCTTATAACACATGTTCCAACCACACACACTCTTATGACACACACTCTTATGATGCACACTTACTACACACTGTTAATTCACATCAAAGGCAAATCATACAAACTGTACCTAGAGCATAGGCGTTTTACAGTTCGTACCTTACACAATTAAAATCTCCCAAAAACCTGACATGAAATGCAAGTCACAGCTGATTTTGATGTCAGTTTAAAGGTGATGGAATAAATGCAAATTTTTCATACGAACAGTACTAATAACGTATGAGTTTCACAGTTCGTACATTACACAATTAACATCTTCTAAAAACTCACATCAAAGGCCCCACAGTCCTTCACAGATATGCCATGCTTGTAACTGTGTGCAATAATGAGTGTTTTACCCACCAGTGATAGTTAGAAAAAGTGTAAGGCAATCATGGTGGAAAGCAACTATGCACATCCATTTTGAGGGGCATTGTACGATCCATGCTTTATGGGAATTCAGAAATTGGCAACACTTTTAACATGTGCTTATCCAGACCCTCCTCCCCCGCAGAATTGAACCATGTGACTCGCAGGTTGCACAAATGCTTGCATTATATGCTTGAACCATTCAGATCTCATGAATGCTGGTGTGGTTTCCCAGAGTACGACTCCTTTAAGAGAATCAGGGATGAAAACATAAATTTGTTTCTAATTAGCACTAAGAATCTTCAAGCATCTGTTCTGTTACAAATAGAAACTCTGTGCCTTTTCCCACCTTCGTACATGGACAGATTTAACTCTCAGGTATCTCCTCCTTGTTTCATCACCTTGGTGCTCTGGTGCCCTTCCAATTCTTCAGAAAAACCATTGTGACATTACTACTTTAGCTGGTATGCAATCCGGTTTCTGTCCACAACATAGCATGGAACTACGGTTTTATTCATTAGAGAAAAATTGTTGCAGCTAAAGGACAGAGGTAATCAAGTGACTCTTATCCTTCTGGACCTCTCCATGGAATTCGATACTGTGGAGCACAGTATTCTTTTGCAACACCTAGAGAAGGTAATGAACATTTCAGGCACTGCCTTGGCCCGGCAGAATTATTTCCTAAAAGATCAAAAACAGAAAGTTCTGATGGGAAATTTTGTCTACACTAGCTATGCTATACTCTGCGTTGTACCGCAGGGCTCGGCATTGTCCTTTCTACTCTTTAATGTCTATATGTATCCTTTGGCTCAATTGATAGAGGAGAAAGGGTTGATTTGTCAGTTATATGCTGATGACACCCATATTTTGGTTGACCTTCATAGCAACTCCAATGAAAGTCAAGTGGTGAAAGAATGCTTAGGCACTGTAAATGCTGGATGCAGAATTTATTTTATGATTAAATGGAGAAAAAACTGAAATGTTATTGCTAGGGCGGGTATGGCATACCCGTCTATCTTTTGTATGGCCTACTAGGCTTGAAGTTTCTCCCTTACCTGTTGATTCGGTCAGGAATCTGGGCATTATTTTCGACTACCAATTGTCGTTTGCTAAACAGGTAGATGTGGTGGCTAAAACTGGGCACTTTCATCTCTATACTATTACTAGCTGTGTCAACCTTCTTGTCAAATAACATATTAAAATCTTGGTTCAAGCAGTCTTTTTATCACAAGTCTAATATTACCTATCTATCTATTTGGGTATCTCAAAGAAAATCCTCCTCAAAGCTGAGGCAGTGGTAAACCGCACAGTATGGTTGATCTACGGTTTAAGAATGTTCGATCATGTCTCAGAGGTAAGAAGTTCCTTGCACTGGTTACCTGTGGAGCCCCAAATTGAGATGAGAGTCTTGATGCAGTTTTGGAAGATTGTCCATGGTGCTGCCCCTCGTTACCTCATCAATATGGCCCTACCTTATTTGCCAAATTACTCCTTTAGGTCTAGCTCTAAGGACATATTGGCAGTAGGTAAACATACCAAAACCCGTTATGGGAGCAGATGGATTTGCACCCGACGATGTACCTTATGGAATAAGCTTCCACTTGACTCAAGCAGCACATGGTTGCTTTTGATGTTCCTTAAACCTGTCTTATGGTAGTGTTTCTGTTGGGTACGCCAGAGCCTACATCCTTTGATGAGTTGAAGCCAACAAACCTGTAGGACCGTTTTTGTTATACCTCATCCCCGTTCCCCCCCTCTCTTTTGTCTTGTTGCACCTTGAAACACATTTTTCTGTATAGGCACATTATAAATATACAATAAATAAATACATAAATAAATAAAACCTACTGCAGTCCTACCAATCTGCAGCACAGAAACAGCTACCATCAATGTGATCAACAATGCCATTAAAATCCTTGATGATGGTCATCCTTGCCTCCTGGTTCTCCTTGACCTCTCAGCAGCATTTGACACAGTAGACCACCAAACACTCACCGACAAACTACATCGCTGTGGAGTTCCCCAAGGATCCATCCTCTCCCCTGTGATCTTCAATCTTTACATAGAGCTGCTTCCAACCCTCCATGCTCCATACAACATCCACATCCACCAATACACAGATGATACACAGCTCTACATCAAGATATCCTCCATCTAAGACATCCACAGGCTCAAGGCCTGCCTCTCATTTATCAAGTCGTGGATGCCCACTGCTTACCTGAAGCTCAAACCCGCCAGGATAGGATGCCTACTGCTGACCAACAGCACTGAACATGCGGACATCAAGACATGGCTCTCTATTATGTACCTTGAGGGCTTCACACCCTAGCTGGCCGCTTGTACCAAGGCCCTTGGGTTTGACACTGACAGACATCTCTCTTTCAAACAGCACATAGCAAGGAAGACACAAAAAGCTTGGTACCAACTTTCTCTCCTGTGAAAAATAAAGCCCTTAATCTCAGAAAACAACTTCAGATCTGCTGTCCAAGCCTTGGTCCTCTTCCACCTGGATGGTGGCAATGCCCTTTTGGAAGGCCTGTCCGGCAACTACCATGAGTGCCCTAATATGTGTCCTCCATGCTGCAGCATGACTCAAAAGGACTCCACAAATTCAACCACATCACCCCAAACCTCATCGAACTGCACTGGCGCCTGCTGCAAGCCCCTATTATTTTCAAATCCTGCTGCATCATATACAAAGCTGTGCACCTGAAATCCCAAAGTTACATCACTGAGAAACTCAGCATCTCCGAAGGCCTACGATCCACCAGAAGTAAAGACGTATGCAGACTTGAACTCTGAGGATGCAGGAAGGAAAAAAACAGAAGACATACCTACTCTGTCTATGCCCCAAGACTTTGGAACCTCCTCCCCATCAACATCCAACTCACCCTTTCTCTTCTACAGTTCAGGAAGGAGCTCAAGACCCTCCTCTTCAAGGGATGGCTGTCAGGAACTTACATTGTCCGCGGTCCCGGAATTGGGCTCCTACCACGCTCCCGCTTCTGTGCTGACTCCAGAACCACCTTGTGGTCTCGCCGCCATGCCCACGGGGGTCTCTGTGGCACCATGGATTTCTCGCGTTGCCCTCCCCCAACACCCCACCGTGGCAGTGGTGTTTTCGGCAGCTCGCCTGGGGTTGTGCGGTCACAGCGCATAGTGCGATATCATTGGAGGTTGCCATAGCGTCTCCTGGACGCTCGACATACTAGTTCTCCTGGTCACGTGACCAGCACAATGTCACGTGGCTGAATTACCAGGAAGTAGCTATAAAAGGCCCAAACATCAGTTGCTCATTGCTTCTACTGGATTGCATTTTGGATATTCCCTGGTTTTTGGTTTTTTGACCCTGGAATTTTCCTCTTGGATTGTTACTGGACTTGCCTTGTGTACTGGCGACCTAGACTCTCTTCTGTCTTCAAAATGAACTTTGGACTTTGGATTTTTCTACCCAGATGACTTCCCTGGAAGTTGCTGCTGGAACATTTGACTTTTCCATCCTGTGCATTTCATCACCTGAGGGGAGGGGTTCCCTGCTCCTGGGTTTTTTCCCTCCCTTCTTTCGTTCCACTACTGATGCCCAGTTAGGTAGGTTAATTACCTGTCTTCGTACTCTGTTGTTCTTCATAATATTGTGTCCTAACATTGTTCTTCCTTTCAGACTGCCTGAGAATCTGGTGGTGCAGTCCTAGTTCACCTGTGGCCCCAATAACTGGTTAGCGAGTGGCTTTGACCTCCCTGACTGGTGCTTGGGGACTGAGGTATTTAGTCCACTCGGGAGTCCACATCTTGACAATGGCACCTCCCTAACACCTATGTCCATACAGCATCCACTCCCCACCTTACCTGAGATTGGGTGATCTGATCCCCACATTTCCTTCCCTGGTTACTTGTAGATCCATTGCTGACTATTGCCCGCCCTCTCCTGTTGTTAGATCCACAATCCCTTGTTTCTCTGCTTCCCTAACGATGTTACTCCCCCTATGATTGTAAAGAGCTCTGTTGCTTACCAAAGCTAGGTCTGCGCTAAAAAAAATACCCTAATATACTAATAATAATACTAATGACGTAGTTTTATTGTGTCTTGTGTCCATGTTTTATATTTGTACTGTTTATATGTCTAATTTGTATCACGTCTTGATACAGTGTATGCACTTTATAAATAAATGTTACTGCTGCTACTAGTGCTGCTTGGAGCACTCCAGACTTTAACCTTTTAGGCTTCCTAAGATGTTCTAAACTAGCAAATGACTTATAGTTCAGGCCTATAACTGCGGTTAAATTCAGACGGGATATTCAATGTGCTTTCACTTTACACGCACCCACATCCAGCCCGGGGAGCCTGACCTGGGCAGATAATGGTTGTTAATATATTGCCTGACCTTTGTAAATGGAACGTATTTAAAGCCACAAGGGCCAGCTTGTACTTCACAGATAAAACCCCTGGTAAACAGTGCAAGACACGCAGAGTGGATGTTGTGGCCGTTCAGGTCCAAGGGATGAGTTGAATGATATTGACTCCCTCTTGGGCATTACCAGAGACAACCACAGTCCATTTCCTCCACTCTGAGCTGGTGAGAGGGGATACTCATGGCAGTGCATGGTTGGGCTAGCTGCAGTCCCTCGTTGCGGGCTTCTGCTTGGACTGGCAACCACCTCATATGTACGTGCTAATAGCTTTTGTGGAATGGGAACAGAAGAATATCTTTCAGCCAATGTCAGCCCTGACCAGAACCACCCCATCCCAGACAAGCACAGGGCACTCCCCTGATCGCTTTCCTGCAAACTGAAGATACAATAACTGATCGCCGATCAAATATTCACGGAAGCCAATCACCAGAAGGCCAGACTTCAACCAAGATGCCACCCGTAAGGTGGATAACCGCTTTGAAGTGGCCTCAAAAAAGTAAAATAAACATATTCTTTCTTTTTAGAATTTTGTAAATGGTATTTTTTAATTTGTTTGCATGTAACTCCTTTGAGCTGTGGGCAAATATAAAAGGTGAAATACATGCCTGTGTCAGTAGTGCGCCATTCATTAAAAAAAAAAACAAAGATGCACTGGAATGGGTTAAAAAAAAAGTACTTCAACTACTACCGTCTTTCATTTATTAGGAAAGGGAAGATTTCCCAGCAAGGTTTTCAGGTGATCTTTACCCCTTCATTGCACTCTTTCTGCGGGGGCGGCTTGCACAAACAAATATTACACAACATTCCACAAGTTGAAACAAATAATGCAGTTAAGTATGGCCCCTCTGGTGTTGCCTTTATAAAAGAAAATTTGCCAAGGACACAGGTTCAGGTGACAGAGCCAGAAAAAGGCTATGGATCAAAGGTCCTGTTTGTGTTCAGTTAGGCTGTGATTTCCGGGCAGTGGGGCTGCCTGTCAGATCAGGACATAGGATCACTGATAGGATCACTGGTTTGGTCACTGCCTTTCTGTTGACCAACCTTGACTAAGGGGGTCCATGGATTCAAATTGGCCCCATGTCATGAAGGTCATGTTCCTCTAGCCATATCTTTTAATCCGACAGCAGTTTGCTATATCGGGCATGCAGTTCTGAATTTACATCATAGATATTATACTTAATATTATTTTTATTGGGGTATTTATTAAGCGTGAATCTAGCTTCGAGAAGCAACAGAGAGCTTTACAAGTCATAGGGCGGATAAAAAGGTTAGGGAGTGGGGATCTAACAACAAGAGAGGGAGGGCAATTGTCAGCAATGGATCAGCAATGGATCTACAAGTAACCAGTGGAGGAAACAGTGGAGCTCAGATCACCCAGTCCCATATGAACCTCCAAGTCCAATCCCATAAAGTGCTGTTGGATAAATAGCCAGGACTGGATAAAGGTGCACTTGATCGCATTGGGACAGTTTGCAGTTGCAGGCAACGGTATAAGTAAGGGCAACAGAGTAGCACCGATCTCCCGCCCTCGCCTCTACCTCCCTATTGGTTCATGCACTGCTGAAGACACTTCATGGAAGAGGAGGTGACAAGCTCTGTTTTGGAATGCTTTGCTGGCGGGAATAATAGGGCTGGATGTGCAGATCCTTTCGTTTTTTTCAGGATTTAGGACACAGTAGGTTTGGTGTTTAAGTAAACGCAAGCTTCATCCGGCACATTGCACCAGTTTGCTGATCTTCTGTCCTGCAGAAAAGGATAGAAGAGCTATAAGCATGTGTGGGAAGCTGCCCTGGTGGATGATTGCGGGATTCAGTCGCTGCAGAACACTGCAGTTCACATGAGTGTTTGAAGTAAATCATAACCTTGTCCTGTGTGAGAGGTCCCATTTAATTGTGACATTCTTGAACCTTTATGGAGTATGGAGCAGGGACTTTGATTCATAAAAATGCCAGGGTGGAAGAGCTGACTCCACACTCATGATGACATCAGTGATCCAAAACAACGCTCAGCAGTCAACATTCCCTAACGAGACCACATAACCACAGCGAGAAGAAACGCTCATTGGCTTCCAATTCAAAAAATAATCTTTTCAATACTCTATCACCCACAAATGCATCTCCATAATGCCCCCCCCCCACCATATCTTGCTCTGAGATTCACAAGAGCCCTGTCCACAAGACCAACCAGAACTGCATATGCCAACAGGCTTATGCTCCCCAAAATCTGTCTATCAAGAGTGGGCGGATCGAGCTTCCCAGTCTTGGCAGCAAAACTGTGAAACGCTCTCCTCCCCTCGCGGAGAGACGAACAATACTATTGGATCTTCTGGAAGCATTTGAAAACTTGGCTCTTCACCTAAGTCACATGGCCAAAACAAGCCATGTCTTCTTCTACAACATTATTCTACAGCCTGCTTTGCATAATGTTCTGTTATTTCTCCATGTAAGCTGCGCCTTGATGCCTAAGGGTTTAGAGCGCAATACAAATGTAAAATAAATAAAATAAATAAATATGAACTGACATCACATTATCTTCAAACCCTGGTAACATCAGCGGAAGTGGCATTGCAAAGGTTAAAAACCGACAATCGCAGTAGGCACGAAAGCAGAAAATAAGTCCACTATAGTTACAGAAAATATATGAAATAATATGCTTCTTAATATGCATAGGTGGAGCCAGTATATGCCAGGGGAACACTGTGAGGGGTCAGAATTGGGAGGCAGACACAAAGTTGTAATATTCTCAACATCAAACATCTTTGTTAACAACAAAAAGGTTGGATGAAGGTCTCTCTTTCCCTACCTAGGATCAGTCTAGTCAAGTCGTCAAAATGTATAAACTGTTCCTATTTCCAAAAGATACTAATCTGACCCTCATGCTAAAAATTATCAACTAAGTGTGCAAGGAAATATCTTTTACCTTATGCTTGGCAAAAGGTGTTCATAATCAAAACAAATGAATAAATAAATCCAATAGAAGCAGTTTTCTCCAGTAAAACGTCCTTGGATCCAGAGGGTGGTTCCCTTCCCCTGAATATTTAGGGAGGATGGCGAAAGTGTCTCTTTCAATTAACAATTTCTTGAGGATGGCAAATGTATCTTTCAAACAACAGTTCCTTTAAGATAGCAAAAATGTCTCTTTCAAATATTAATTCATTTAGGAGGGCAAAAATGTCTCTTTCAAACTATAGTTCCTTGAGTATGGCAAAAGTGTCTCTTTCAAACAATAATTCCATAACAATGGCAAACATATTTCTTTTAGACAATAGTTCCTTCAGGATGTCAAAATTGTTGTATGTATACTTCTTAACCATGTGCACTGGGGAGGTAATCCCAAGGACGAGATGCCTCGTCCTTGGCACTTAAAGGGTTATACAACTTTGATGGACCTCCTAGTACACTCCCCTGCCAGGAATCCTCTTTTACCATGTGCTTTGTAAAATAAGTGTGTTTCTTTGTACAACTTTGATGGACCTCCTGGTATACTCCACTGCCAGGAATCCTCTTGTAGACTCTTCAGATACCCTGGTATACTCCGCTGCCAGATATCTTGCTACGAACTTTGAGTGGATTAACTGGTATACTCTCCTGCCAGGAATCCCCTTTTGGTTTATGAACATCCCCTGGTATACTTCTGTGCTAGGTATCTCCCCCCAAATGTCCATTGCCTGGTGTGTTCCTTTCACCGGGACTTTTTCAGTTTCAATATCCTCAGGATTACATGGTATACTCTCCTGCCAGGAATCCCCTTTTTGGGTTATGAACATCCCCTGGTATATTTATTTATTTATTTATATTTATATAGCGCGCAAGAAGCCCAGGGGCATTGAGGCGCTGTTACTTGCAATAACTTAGTTACATGGTACAGGCATGAAAGCGATTGATAACACATTATGAATACTACAAGATATCATACTGTTGTTACATATATTGCATTGGGACGTATATTACAACATATATGATAAGTATTCGTGCTGGTGTGTCGGGTCTTATGTGAAGAGGGTAGTTTTCAGAGTTTTGCGGAAGGTGGTGAGGGAGGCCTCCCCTCGGATAGTGGGAGGTAGGGCATTCCAGTGAGTGGGCGCTAGATAGGGGAAGCTGGATCCGCCCGCTTTTACTCTTTTTGTATAGTTCTCTGCCAGGTATCTCCCCACCCCCAAATGTTCACTGCCGGGTGTGTTCCTTTCACCAGGATGTCTTCTCAGATTCAATGTCTTTTAACATTACACATTTATATCACTTTACTGTGTTTCTATTTGATTGAGGTATGACTTGTTCCAACTTTCCCCACATTGATATCCCATATATGGGGACTTGTTCAAATTCTGCTGCTGTGCTTATTTCTTTAACATTTATTTGCTTAGGGTTATACTTGCTCCAACTTTCTCCATACTGGCCTTCCATATATGGAGACTTGTTCAAGTTCTGCTTTTGCACCTCATTTGTTTGCTATGCAAATATTCCTATATGTTTTGCTGGCTGACATGCCAGTCGGATTGCCCCAGAGCCACCTATGGCTTTGGGCGGACTCAGCAGTGATTTGTAGCATCCCTGACCTATGGCACGTCGTTGCGGTAAAGCCACCTCTCTGGCGCAGCCTCCGTAGCTCTGCAGACCTTGCTCCAGCTCTGCCTACATCTTCCAGCGGACCCGTCGGCTTCTCTCCGCGACCGGGACAAAAGACCTCTGCCTTTCAACTTGACCGTGTATCCGCTAGCTCTGCTGGCGGTGTTCTGACAGTCCTTCAGCTGTACCTGCAGCATCTCTCCAGGTCTCGTGCCATGCTGGTTAGTAGCTCTGGGGATTGCAGGCTGCCTTCAGGAATTGTCTGCCCTCTCAGTCTTCTCCAGTGCAGTCCTTTTTCATACCGCTTCCTTCTCCTGCTCTCTCTGCAGTTCAAGTGCGGACAGCATTTTTAAATGTCCAGCACACTTGTGATCTTTCAAAACAAATAGTCTGCACATTCAGATTGGAGTTTTCTTCAATCTGCATTTACTCCTCACACTTCTTCCTTGTCTCAATACTTGGGGCTTTATGGGAGTTGGAATTCACATAATTTCTAAGATTTCTATAGTGACATTGTTCAGAGTTTTTACTTAAGAAAACATTGGGAAACAGCAGATGTTAGGTTTATGTTAAATGTGTGTGAGGTATGAATGTTATCTTGACTAGAGTGATTTCCAAGAAGGTTTTTCTGGGTTTGACAATGAGAGGGATTTATATAGTGACAACATGTCACCAATGACTTAAAATGTATGAGGTTTTCTTCTCTAGTAATAGAAGAATACCACGTCTCTCCTAATGGGGTCACCACCTCTCCCCAGGGGCGTAGGAGACCCATAAAACTGGGGAGGACAGGGGACACCTTGGGACTTTGCTTTTTTTATTTATGTATTGTGGTTTCGGTGACCAACCCTCTGTGGTTACGTGGGGACTTTCAATTGCCCAACATTACATTTCACCATAACCGTACCCAATTTAAGCTCAATATATGTATTTTAAAGCAACCCTGCACAGCGCCCACATACAATCCCACAGGGGCCTATAACACAGGAATGCGCGGCACAGAGACCGCTACCCAGAGCAATTTTATGGCCTGTGACCCCAACCCCTCCACCCCACTCTTCCACTGGCTGCTCATTGTGTGCATAGGAACCATTTGTGCTCTTCCGTGGATAAAGGCGTTTGCCCACCCCTGCACGCATGTGGCCATTTGTCCTAAAGAAATGAAAAATGGCTACACGCCGTACCAATTACAGACCCCCCATCCCTATTACGAACTAAAACTCCTTCCTCATATGTTCACCTCCTGTACTTTGACCATGACACAATGTTCCTTCCTTGCTGGAAACTGAAACTCTCCTTCACTCGAACACTGAAACTTGAGGACACTGGAACCCTTCCAGCACTCCTAACACCTGATTATTAAAGAGGAATTACGTCCATTGCCGCAATAGGAGATACCATCCTACTACCCGCAGACCTACCACCCTTGGCTCACCCATCGTGCTCCTTCCATTCATTTCTGTTATTATACTGCACATATAATTATTAACTGACAGCCCCCCAGCACGACCAAACCCATTCCATTCAATTCAGGCCCCCCCAACCTCTTGTCCTCTGCAAAATGCAGTGTGCGCCTCTCTCTTGAGCGTGAACTACAACTCCTATAATGCACCTGAAAACATGCCCAAACCCCTTCTCCACGGGCACCCCATGTAATCCTTTCATTGTAATATGTTGATTGTTCTACCTGTTAGGTGACCTGTGGCAAAACCCGATGATACATTGCATTTGGATAAAACCACTTTGCGTGTCTTATCAAATCACCTTGTCCTTCAAGCGCTTCTTACGGACTAGGAACGGGGCAGGCATACACATTACCCGCGACTATTTCAAACTTGCCCCCACCACAGCTGAATCACAATCAAGGGCATGTTCCTCCAAATCTACTTGTCCTATGTGGCAGCCAGCAAGCCTGGGGCCGTTCAATAGTGGAGTGGCAGCGTTTTGTCAGCCCATCCAGGTTGTTTCTTTCGTTGAAAGGCAGGATCAAAATGCATTCTGTTTCAATGGAAGTAAAAACCAGTTCATGTTGAGAGGTTCAACGAGGAAAACCTAGCTCCGAAACAAACATAAATGCTCAAAATGCTTTGAAAATGTCATCATTCAAGATCCAGCCTCTAAACGCAAGGCAGGATCAAAATGTATTGAAAGATTCAGTGGGGGAAAAAACAGCTCCAGAGCAAGACCTAGTGCTCAAAATGCATTCAAAGTGTCATCAGTGAAAAACTAGCCTTTAGACGCATAGGAGGAGAGAGGGACAAACTAGCTCTGAAAAACACTTACACGCTCAAAATGCATTGAAAATGTCATCATTCAATATCCAGCCTGAAAACTACAAGGGAGTATGCACACGTGTTGAATGGATTAACAGATGGTAACACTCAGAAAAGCTTAAAATGCATTGAAGATTTCATCAGTGAAAAAGCCTGTAAACAGCCGTACATTTTCATCTTGCCTTGTGGGAGAATAGTTGCTAAATATATCAGTATTCGAAGTAACAAAGCATGGAAACCCAATACAAAATGGGAATCCACCAGAATTCTCAGTTACCAAAACGCAAGGGAAGGGTGTATTTTGAAGCTGTTTTTGTTGGTCTTTGGAACGTTTCAATACGTTTTGTTCCTCACTAGTAGTTTACAGGCTGTATGCTGAATAATGGATTTTTCAATGCATTCTGAGCACTTTTGCGTCTGTTGGAGCTCATTTTTTTGTCTCTTGGCCTATCAAGAGGTGGTAATCCTGCCTTCAAGTTTACAGGCTGGATTTTGCCTTTTTAATGCATTTTGAGCATTTCCATTTACCAGTTTTTTTCCTTCCGATTCAATACATTTTGATCCTGCCTTGTGTGTTTCTAACAACAGGAAGTGTTAGAAATACATCAGGATTCAAATTTTCAAAAAGCACAGAAACTAAATGCATAATGTGGCTGTGAGTTGTTGGAAACCTTCCAGAATTATTTACCAAAACCGACGCGATGACATGAAGGAAGAAGGCAGCTGGAAGAGAGAAGGCAGGTGAGAGGAAGGGAAAGGACACAGGATCACTAGCGTCTAAACCAGAGAGCAGGGAAGCGAGTGGT
This sequence comes from Ambystoma mexicanum, assembly GCF_040938575.1. Lineage (NCBI taxonomy): Eukaryota > Metazoa > Chordata > Amphibia > Caudata > Ambystomatidae > Ambystoma > Ambystoma mexicanum. The sequence continues at coordinate 153,399,819 of NC_090929.1, read as the reverse complement.
TGAAACACGAGGCGGTTCAGTGAGCAGGGACAGTCAGAAAGGAAGAATACCTCTGTGCAGCTGGTAGTTTCAGGGGGTGATTTGTTCACTCTTCCAGCTACGGGCGTCGGCATCGCAGCAGGAGGCAGGGAGCAGTCTAAATGACTCTCACCTCAGGCTCACACACTCGAAGCCTAGCAGCACGCGTTGCTGCGGCTGCCTGCTGCTATTGCTGGCTTCTGGAAGGTGAGGAGGAGGAGGCTGGCAGGCTGCGCAGCAGTGCACTGCGCCCTCCAGGCAGGGCTTGGCTGGCACGTGCCGCATTCCCCGGGGGTGGGGAGGAGAGAATTGCACGAGCTAGAGGTGTTGTCAACAACTCTTGCTCGTGGTCCTGCGTCGTTCTCCTCCTCTCCCCCTCCCCCAATGTTGTTGTGAATGGAATGGATAGAATCCACCCGGCTGGGCCTGCACCTGCTGCGTGCAAACTTCAGAGTCACTTCAGAGTCTGAAGTTTGCACGCATCAGTGCACATGGCACATGCTGCTGCAGAGCAGCACAAACTGGGGGGGATGAATGCTACTGTATCCCTGCACTTAAGATTGTGGGGGGGATTTGTCCCCCGTGCCACCCATGTCCTACACCCATGCCTCCCCCTGACAGTCGTCTCCTCCCATGTGATCCTCCCTCATAATACCACCGAGGGTCAGGATCAGGTAACAGCTGCCGTTCCCTGGCCACATACGAAGAGGCCTTTGCTGGGGAATCAGTGATGACTCCACATGATTCATCACAACACACTGTCGAGACATCATAGCCCAAGGACACAGCTTTCATTCCAGTGCAGTTGCCAATGAGCAATTTATAGCATTTAATGTCAGCTATCGTCATTGTAGACCTAATCCAGTCTCACATGGGCAGGTACTGTAATAATGTTCAGCCCTATGTGGCCATGTTCTGCCATAAAATGCAACGCACAGCCACATAAGAGCAGATACACCTTTACTCTTCCATGTACAGCTTTATATGACAGGCAGTGGTTGATTTGTGGGTGTGTTTGCCAGGGCTCAGCCATGGCACTTATTTCGCAGCCCTGACACATATTTATGAGCCCAGTTTGATTAAGTTGTGGTATTTTGGCAACTTTATTATTTTAATTGTCAGTCGTAGTAGCAAAACAATCAACAACAGTGTAGCCTAGTTTGCCAGGTCATGGCTTATTATCCATTTTCATGAATAACAATGAGTTGAAAGGTGACAATGCAAGTCTCTCATGCTAGCCATGCCTGCACATTGCTCCACTCAGCCTGCATAACATTGGTGCAGATTCTCTACATTAATACCCAGCAGCACTGCCGCAGCAGGGTGAGTTGGCAACACAGGACAGACACCAGTGAGCAGCCCCAACACAGGGACACAGTCAGTGTAAAGGCCAGTGTCGAAATGGAGTGCCTGTCACCAGGATCAACCTAAACAAGAAGACCTCACTGCAGTGTTTGACATGAAATGTCATTAGTTCAGTAATGGTTTTGCCTGTATTTGTCCATCAATTCACCATAGGAGGAAAGCATGTCTGCTCTTTTGTCTGTGGTTAGATGGTCAATATGTTCCACTTGCCACTGACAGAATTATAACAAAATGTTTATGTTGATGTGTTTTAAAGAAAAACTTAAACATTTGTTATTTCGAGCCACATCTAATAAATGTCGACACTGCTAGGGTCAGATCATTCATCCCCTTCAATGAACCGGGGGAGTTTCAGCTTAAACCCCAAATATGTTGACACTATATGGAGCACCCTGGTGTGTCAAAGGCGTGCTAGAAGACATCTGGGCCCTGGCACTTATTTTCTTACAAATTAAGCACTGATGCCAGGTACATCTATCCTATGAGAGAGGCGGCCTTACACACCCAGGTACGGCCATCATATGCAAAGCACTGCCTCATATGCCCATGTAGTCTTGTCGCAAATGTCACAGAGTGCACCGAGTGGGAAAGTCAAGACTAGCCACATGTCAATTTAATGTTTTTTATTAAGTCTTGTGACAGGGTCAGGAACCATGTCAAAGGGTATTGGGACTCCTCCAAACCTGGGACAGGTGGCCTTATAGGGTGTTTCCCAGAGCCAATACTGCCCATTGGTGGATGAGGAACTTGGTAGTCTCTGTTCCCCCCAGATGTGGTTACAATTTCAAAGTACCACTGGCAATCCCCCCATACCTAACTTATCCTATGCTGGCAATTGTTCTTTCTCTTCCATTTTAGAACTACCAAGCCCAGAAGTCCTTAGCGTGAAGAAGAGAGTATTCAACCCACTTGTGAGAGATGCAGGGATGAATACAGAGCCAGTGAAGAAATCAGGATGCTTCTGTATTATGGGCAGCAAGCTCTGGGACTGACAACTACTGTACTAGTCTACCACTGTGAAGCACAGGTGGGCTCATGGCTGAAAAGGGGGCAGGGATTGGCCCATGGAACCAGCCAAGAGCTAATGCAAGGGGGAGGAGGAGGTTAAAACGGGATACACAGAATGGTAGAGTGTAATTTGTTAGGTGAGGACAAGGGAGGAGAAGGCGGACCGAGAGACCTGGAGGTGGAAGGACAGTGGAGTAGAGTATGGAAGAGACTGACAGAGATCATGTGCAAGATGAGGTATTGGTTTGTGAGAGAAATCCTTTCTAGGGTGCAAGTGTGGGTGCATGGTGAGTGAGTTGAGTGAGTGAGACTATAGGGAAGAAGAGAGGAGTAAGTGGGATTGAGTTGGAAGTGTAACTGGGAGAGTGAAAAGAGGGTGAGTAAGAGAGAAGGATGGGTGGAGAATTGTGCAGAGTGCAGAGTAGCAGGAGTGGAGAGGAGTAGTGACAGTAGAGAGTAGTGGGAGGGGTGTTTAGTGAATAGTAGGGTAGTGGTGAGCAGTGTGAGTGGATGGAAGTAGAAAGTACAGGGAGTGGAGAATAGTGGAGGGGAGAGTCGAGTATAGGGGAGTGAGAGTAATGGAGAGTAGGGGAAGAATGTGAATAGACATGAGAAAGAATAACATTGGAGGGACAGGCGAGAGAGGGAGAGGAAATAAAGAGAGGGAGGAGGAGGGAAGGGGAGAGGGCAGAATGGAGGGAAAGGAAGGATAGAACATCAGGGTGAAGAATACGAGAGCATGAGATGGGCAAGAGCAAGTAATACCTGGGCGGTTGGAAGGCGCCATTTCCTGCATCACAAACTGTCATACGTCTTGTGGGGCACCAGGCTAGGATCACCATAGAAGACCCCAGAGGGATTAAGATATATACGGCAGTTGCCTTTAGGGCCCCACCCATCGTCAGATAGTGAAGGTAACAGGTCTTTAGTGACCATCTTTAGGATTGAGAAGTCTGGGCTAAAGTGAAGGGATGCCATGGGGAGACGAGAAAGAGAGGGGCAGCCCTTCGTTTGTTCCTCTTGCAATTCTTAATAAAAACTCTTGAATCATACTTGCGTGTAGGGGATTTCTTGGAGACATCTCTGAGAGTCTCTACAGAGAATAACTTGAGTTTGGTAAGGTAAGTGTAGGAAATAACTCAGAAGTAGCAGTGGTAAGAAATAAGACACTTAAATTCAGCTTGTTTCAGTTGGGACCCCTCTCTGGGACCACTTCACTTTTCATGCCAGTCTCTCAGCAAAGATCAAACCTATGAAGGTCCAATGAGATACCTTGGTCTGGTACTGCTTGAATATGCAATCAATGACCCTGGACTTTGTTTTCGGGTTGTGGGTGTCACATTCTTTCTCTAGCCCTTGTCAATTGAGAATGTCGCTCAGGTCTCTGTGGCCAACTTGTTCTTGGCTTGGTGAAAAACTGAAAGAACTCTTAAGGAAGGTATAGATGGTGGCTCTACGTCTTCAGTTCAGGATTTGTTGTTACCACTCCCAGAGTAAGGCTCAGCAGGTTCTCTATCAGCTGAACCACTCTCTGCTCTGAGTTCATCCTCCCTAAGGTACCCCCTCTCTGGCCCTACCTAAGAAATGTTCCCCAGCAACATTGCACGGTCCTGTACCTTCTCCCACCAGATCTAAATTCTATCCTGGAAAGCTCTGAGCCACCAGAACCTTCTTTATCTCTAACTCTACAAGAGGTACGTGTTCTCCTCCCTCATCCACGGGTATATTTGTTACATTTCCCCTCTAGTTTCTCTCCCTCTGCCACTGGTACTAAGGGCTTTCGCCTCCTTCTTACTCCTCGTCTGCTGGTTCTCTGCTTCCAACATTCCCGCCCTCTCTCTTCTTGGATAACACCAACCTTCCCCCAGTCTCTTCACAGCTCTTCTAGGATAACAACTCTCTTTCTTCATGTAAGTTTTCCAACCAACCTCCTTCATAAACTTCCTCTAACCTTCTCTCAACTTTCTCTCTTCCTCTGACGGCTTTTCTTCTCCCAACAACTCTCCTTCGTCTTATGGTAACTAACTCTTGCTTCAACCTCTGCTCATTTATCTTGGTCTCCCGATGATCTACCTCCTCCAATTCCCAAGACCTCTCCTCCTTTTCTGGGTTCCTTCAGTCTGCACACATCAACACAGCAGCAAATGTATCTTGCATTTTTCCTTTTAGCACCCTTAACCTCAACATCACCCATCCCCTTTGTTTTAGATCCCCCAAAGCACCTACAGACCATGCAAATGGCAGCAGAGCATGGTATAAATACTGGTATGAAATGCTAGGCTATTTATAGCGCGCTTAATACCCACAGGTTTCTAAGCGCGGACCCGGTGCTTCGTGTTGTCTTGCTTCCAAGGCGAGCACGTTGCCCCTGAGCTATCCTCCTTTGCCAGCAACATAACATAACAAATCATAACAGAGCAGAACATGGTAACTATATCTTTCTCCAGCCTCCTTCAAAGTCTCTCTCCTGTGCTCTCCTCCTGTCCTCCCGCAATACGCCTTTCTGACGCCCACTATCCCCCAAAAACCTTCCTTCAAATCCTACTCCATCACTGCTCCCTTCGAGATGGATCTGGCTAACATTTATAGGAAAGACCCTGCTCCACCTGGGAGGTGTCCAGGGATATAGAGGACATCTGTGTATTAAGGTGTGTGCCTCTTATGATTGGATTATGGGTGAGTGATCATCTGGCTTAGAAGAGGGCTGCTCTGAGGTTACATGAAGGCCACCCGCCATCTTGGATTTTAGCGGGGCCACGGTCAGACAAGGATGCTCCCCCCACCCTCTGGAAAACCTGTGTATGAGATTGGGACTTCCCACACCTCCCCTTCTGGGCGGATCAGGAGTCTACAAGCCATCCAGTAATATTGAAAAGGGTCTAAGGTATTCTCACTCACTTCCTCATAGTACATTTGTAAATTGCTAATCCCTTTGATGCTGGGAGACTGTGGATCACTTGTGCCTGCCTATGCCTTTCTGCACAGATAATCTCTTCCGTACAAATGTGCAAATTTGCTACCACAGGACTTCAGTGGGTTATACATGGGTGACCCAATGTGTGAGAGGGCTTCTACAGCACCAGTTCGGGGGAACAAAATATATTCACCCACTTGTCTGGGACTATGAACTGATACAGCTTTGTTTTCTTAAAGGGGGGGCTTCTTTTCCAATACTGGATGTTTGGGTCTGTTTAGTAATCTGGAATGGCAATCCCAGTAAAGTCCACTAAAGAGGAGGAGTCTCTTCGTGGATGAGATCTATCCCCCCTCTCTTCATAGAGGTCCCTGGTATTTATAGGGTGGCAAGGGGACCTCTATAACTTCCCTTCTCAAGAATATGCATTTTAAGCATGGGAGTTGGGGGTGATCATCCCTGTGGCTACCCTTTTGGGCTCCTGACTATCAGCCGGCCCCGTTGGGCTCCTGTTGGGCAGCATATCTAGTGAGGGGGTGAATGCCCCAGGAGCCTGCTCCTTGGGGTCTCTGTGTATCAGTAGAAGCAGTGGAGGGGTGAACACTGTTTGCACTATTCCCCAGGTGTGTCTATAAGAATTGGAAGGGTGCATACTCTCCAGTGACTGCCCCTGCCTTGGTGGAGGGACCCAGTTGGAGTGGTCAGGGGATCCCCCTTAAATACCACTAGCTCGGGGTGGCCCCTGGCACCTTTGAACACCCATTGACGACCCCCATGTTCAGACAGGGGACTTCTGCAGACAAGCTATATGTAAACTCACAGGTCTCCCTTATGCCAAGTACAGCCACATATGTTAGGTGCAGCCATCAATATGCGAGAAGCAGCCTTGCATAGACATGCAATGCACATGAACTGTCATGATATGCCACAGGCAGCCTCGTGTGGCCAAATGCTTCCCCCTTATGCTAGGAACAAAGTCATATTTCAGATAGTCACCGTCTCCCAGATTCAGGCTCGTGTGCAGACATGCGTCAATCAAATGCCAAGTGCGGCCTGATTTGCCTATGTGCAGCCTTGGCTCCATCCACTGGCCTTTTACCTTACGAGTTTGGGACAAAACATCAAAGGGCCTTTGGAAACCACCACACACAGGCTCCTTTGGCTAGTTAAGAGTGGTATTTTATGGAAGAAATCACACATACTAAATCAGTGTTCAGAGATCTCAAATTATCCCATGTTGGTTGTGAACAGTTAATTCAGTTCTTGTCTTTAGTTTGCCTGCTGCAACTTGTAGTTTTTCCAAGGGAAAGGCAGCTCTCTAAGTACTGTAATGCAAATAAAAAGACAGGATTGTGTGAACTGCTCATACGTACATGGAAAAACTGGAGATGCTTTTTTTTGGTAGTCTGTATTGATCCGTTTTCATGAGGAATTAACAATCAGGGCCGAAAAACATCTGAAATACATCATGTCATCACAAACACAAACGCATGTCTTGTCCGAGTCACTGGAGATCCTTTTACCAATACAATTAAAATAATTTCTCTTTTGCGACCGATTATTAAAAATGAATACACGTAACACATGCGTTGTGGATTTTTTTTTTTTTACTCGAACGACTTTGAGAAACGTTCAGGATACCTTATACCTAGACAAGTCACAAGGTGACCTGCACATTACTGAAGGGCAATGTTGTAGCGTAAATGGTGCAGTAGTTTGTTCGACAGGTAATTGTTCGTGGCAAACTGTTCGAAATCAACTGGTCTGGGGGTGGGGAGCCTGGTGCCCTTTAAGATTCAAGGGGCACCAAGCAGCCAGTCAACAGAGTAGGAGGAACAGGACCAAGGGTAGGCTAGCAGGGGCAAAGAAGAGGAGAAAAGGAAGGTCTTTCAGGAGCTCCGGAACTTAAGGAGATCCGCTCAAGATGGAGAGAGGCAGGGAGTGCCTGCAGAGGAGAGAGATCTTCCCTCTGCTTGGACATCTCAGTTCATAATACCTACAGCCAATATTAATGAGCTCGCTGTAAAGATTGCGTTTAAGTTGCAAACACTATTTTACTCTGCTTGGAGAAGCTCTAGAAAGAAGGTATTTAAGAAGAGAGGGTCGAAGATAGTGAGGTCCACTGCCCCAAAAAGCATTGTGGACAATGCAGAGGGTCTTGAACTTGATCCTTGCAGCCACCGGGAGCCAGTGGTGGGATTTTAGGGCCAGAGAGATGCGGTCCCTGGGGCTTGAGGCTAAGGACAAGTCTTGCGGTCCTGTTCTGGATAAGGTGCCGAGGGTGAAGAGTAGAGCTTGGCAGATTGAGGAAGAGGCTGTTGCAGTAGTCCAGGGCTCTGGAGACAGTGAGCTTCTGGGGGAGTCGAGAAAAGGGAGAATACCTCTGAGGAGGTGCAGCTGGAAGTGGGCCTTCTTGGAAAGGTCCCTGAGTTGGGGAGAGAACGAGAGAGCGGAGTCGTAGATGACCCCAAGGTTTTTGCCTCAAAAGAGGGTGAGGGGAGAGGGCCCCAGGAGGGCAGCCAGAGAGAGAGAGGAAAAGCGGGAGCAGGGGTCCCAATAAGGAGGCTCTCTGTCTTACTGGCATTAAGGCAGAGATCGTTGGAGGTCGCACCATGCCTGAATAGCAGATAGACAGTGAGGAATACGCAAGGTGATGAGGGTATCCTGAGAGAGAGCAGTGTGTCATCCGCATAACACTGAAAGTTTGAGGAGAAGGTAGAGATCAGGAGGGCCAAAGCGGCCAGATAGACATTGAAGAGCCATGGTGAGAGGATAGAGCCCTGGTGAACACCACATGTGGAGAGAGAGGTGGTGGAGAGAAAGGACCCAAGCTGGGACCGTCAGTCCAAGAGGAATGAGGTCAGCCATTCCAGAGCCTGTTCCATGATGCCCATGATCTAGAGGAGTCGGTGATCAGGATTGCGTGGTTGACCGTGTCAAATGCAGATGAAAGGTGAAGGAGGATGAAGAGAGAGTGAGTACTGGAGTCCGGGTAAGAGCAGATCTTCATAGGTGTTCAGGAGAGCAGTTTCCGAGCATCTGGTTACTCTGAAGCCAGACTGATGGTCAGGGAGACAACCAACAGATTCAGCATGGAGGGTTAGCTGTGAGATAGCCATCTTCTATAGGAGTTTGCCCAGGAAAGGAGTGCTAGAGATCGGGTAATGGTTAGCCAGATGGGAGGAGTCGTCAGAAGGCTTTTTTAGTAGCAGGTGCACAAGGGATTTCTTAAGAAGAGAGGGGAAAGATCCAGTGGCGAAGGAGTGATTACAGAAATCGGCCAAGGCTGGAGCGAGACAAACTATGTTGTCCCTAATGGTTCTAGAGGAGCAAGGGGTCGTCTGTTTGGATGACACTTTCATAGACCGGACTTGTCTAGAAACATCATCAGGTGGTATCGGAGAAAGGGAGGAGAGAAGGAGGGGAGGGGTATGGCCAAGGGGGGCCTGAGAGAGAGAAAGAGGGAGAGAGATGAGAAGCAGAGGAGAGTGGAGACAGGATGTCCTCGGTTTTAGTGGTGAAGTGAGACGCCAGAGCCTTTCAGAGGGCCTCGGTGGGTGTAGAAGAGGTGGGGACTGCAGTAGAATTGGCCAGCTCCTTGCAGATTCTGAAATGTTTGGCGGTGTCATTAGAGGCTGCAGAGATGCAGGCTTGAATATGGACCCTCTTTTTAGTGAAGATGGAGACTCTGTATTGCCTTTGGAGCAGGCGGCAGGCCAGTTTGTCCGAAGATGTGCCCGGAGCTTCCCATTACGCTCAGCTACTCTGCACTTGCTTTTCAGAGCGGCCAGGTCAGAGTCAGACCAAGAGTTGCACTTGGCGGCAGGCCTCAGGCTGATTCTCATTACAGTGGGAAGGATATCAAGAGTGTTAGAGATAACAAGGTGAAGGTTGGAAAGGGCAGTGTCAGAGTGGGAGTCAGTCGCAGGAGTAGGAGGGGGAGAGTAGAGGGAGGCAAGGGCGACCACTGACACTTGTTTTGTAGGTCGAATGAACGCTAAGGAAGGTGGCAGTGCTGGGTGGGGCTTTGCCTAGAGGACAGGAAGTTTCAAGTGAGAAGAAAGTGATCAGTCCAGGAGAGTGGAGTAGTAAGTGGATTAGAGAGGGGGATGTCTGAAGAGATGAGAACATTCAGGGTGTGTCTGGCTGTGTCAGACCAGAGGGTAGGATGGGGAGGGAGAGAGAGTTACAGAGGTGGCGGAAGAGCCCAGAGGATGGGTCTGGGGAGTCCAGGTGGATGTTGAGATCCTCAAGGAGGAGAAGCTGAGAGGAAGAAGAAAGGAGAGAGGAAGTGAGGTTGGCCCATTCAGAGAGGAAGAGGGTGACCTGGCCAGGTAATTGTAATTGTTTATTTGTAAAGTGCTTATGCACAAGTGAAGTGTTTCAAGGTGCTTCAAGGCAGGAAGGGTACAAGGGGATATCGTCGTCATTCTTATGCCTTGAAGATTCTGAATGATCTAACAGCAATAAATAGTATAGGGGGGAGAAACATACAAGACAAAAGGTTGGTAAACAATGCACCTATGCATGAAGGCACAGCCAGCTAGGGAGGGGAGATAGAGGAGGACATGACAGACTCACATGCCAAGCCTAGTACATTCAAGGTTGTGCAAGTGCGCAGACATAAGTGCGATGAAGAGGGGTGGGGTGCGCCCAGTTCAGCAGGGGCCAGGATTAAGTGCAGAGTGGGTGCCACTCTAATGGAACGTATTCCGGGTGCAGTAGTGCAAGGCAGAGTGCAGAGGCCCGGAGGCAAGTGCAGGATTGGCGGGGGCGCCTGGGACCTGTGAGGCTCTGGAGGTGCACCAGGTCGACCAATCAGCTGACTGAACAGGTTGGGGATGAGATGAAGGAGGGAAATCAGGAGAGAGGGGGTAGGAGGTTAGCAGGGTAGAGGGAGATAGAAAGAGGAAGAGAAGAGGAGTTTCCGGAACTTAAGGAGGTCTGGCTCAAAACGGAGTGAGGCAGGTAGGCTGTTCCAGAGGGAAAGATCTACCCCCAAATCTCTGTTTGGAATAACGGCTCACCCGCAGAGAGTTGGAGGAGATCGAGCAGAGGGATCTGGAAGGAGAGTATTTAGGAAGAGAGTGTTATAGATAGTAGGGGCCCCGACCCCAGGAAGCCTTGTGGACTATGCAGAGGGACTTGAACTTGATCCTTGCAGCCAGAGGGAGCCAGTGGAGGGATTTTAGTGCTGGAGAGATGCGGGCCCTGGGCTTGAGGCCAAGGATAAGTCTTGCGATTCTGTTCTGGATAAGTTGAAGAGGTTGAAGAGTAGAGGTAGGAAGATTGAGAAAGAGACTGTTGCAATAGTCCCATCTAGAGAGAACCAGGGCTCTGGAGGCAGTGAGCCTCTGGGAGAAGGTGAGAAAAGGTAGAATACCTCTGAGGAGGTGCAGCTGGTTGTGGGACTTTTTGGACAGGTCTGAGATGTGAGAAGAGAGGAGAGAGTACAGTTGAAGATGACCCGCAGGTTTTTTGCCTCACTAGTGGGTGAGGGTGCAGGACCAAGGGTGGTCGGCCACAGTGAAAGTGTGAAAACAGGAGCAGGGGTCCCCATGAGGACGATCTCTGTCTTGCCGGCATTAAGGCAGAGATCATTCGCAGTACACCAGGACTGAATTGCGTACAGACAATCCGGGATGAGCGAGGAGGAGGAAGAGGCAGAAGGTAGCCTAATAGAGAGATGTTTGTCATCCGCATAACACTGAAAGTTGGAGGTGAAGGCAGATATAATATGAGTCAAAGGGGCCATGTAGACATTGAAAGACCAGGGGGATACATTAGATCCATGGGGGACACCACAAGTAGAGAGAGTGGCAGGAGAGAGAAAGGAACTGAGTTCTACTGGGAGGGAAGGTCAGGAGAAAGGATGCAAGCCACGCCAGGGCTTGGTCAGTTATGCCCAGGGTCTCACGGAGATGGGAGATCAGGATGTTGTGGTTTACCGTACCGAAAGCAGAGGCAAGGTCAAGAAGAATGAGGACAGAGGGAGAGTTAAAGTCAAGGTTTGAGAGAGTTCTTCGTGGGTGTTCAGAAGAGCAGTTTCTGTGCCTCTGGATGTTCAAAGCCAGACTGATGGTCATGGAGACAACCAACAGATTCAGTGTGGAGGGTAAGCTGAGAGATAGCCAACAACTCCAGGAGTTTGCCAAGGGAAGGAGTGATGGAGATGGGGCGATAGTTAGCCGGAATAGTAGGGTTAGCAGAGGGGTCTTTGAGCAGATGGTGCACAAGAGAGTGCTTGAGAGAAGTGGGGAAGACTCCAGTTGCGAAGGAGAGGTTGCAGAGGTCTTCCAAGGCTGGTGCTAGCGAGTCAATGTTGTCCTTAATGGTTTTGGAGGGGGAGGAGGCTTTCATAGACCAGACTTGTCTAGAGACCTCCTCAGGTGTGACAGGGGAGAGGGAGGAGAGAAGGGTAGTGGTGGTGGAGGCTGAGGGGGGCAAGGGGATGCTTGTGCATGATTGGGTGCAGAGGAGAGAGAAGACAGGATGTCCTGTGTTTTGGTGGCGAAGGGCCTGGGTTGGTGTGGTAGAGGAAGAGGCTGCAGTAGGATTGGCCAGTTCCCTACAGACTTTGAAAAGTTTGGCTGTGTTGTTGGATGCCGCAGAGATGCATGCTTAAATATGGACTCATTTCTTGGATTGGATGCAGAGTCTATATTGCCTTTGCAGAAGACGGCAGGCCAGTTTGTCAGACGGTGCGCCTGAAGATCCCCATTTCTGTTCCGCTGCCCTGCACATGCGTTTAAGGTCATCCAGGTCAGAGTCGTACCAGGAGTTGCACTTTTTGGCAGGTTTCAGTCAGACCCTCGTGGGAGGGGCACGAATGTCAAGAGTGTTGGAGATGGAAAGGTGAAAGTTAAAGAGGGCAATATCAGGGTGGGAGTCCACTGCAAGAGCAGGAGGAGGAGAGTAGGTGGAGGCAAAGGCAGCCACTAACACTTTTTTCATGGGTCGGATGACTTTGAAGGTCGGAGGAAGTACAGGGTGTGCCAGTGCTAAAGGAGAGGAAAGCTTCAAGTGAGAGGAGAGAAGAGAGTGATCAGTCCATGAGAGTGGGGTGGTGAGATAGTGGCCAAGATCAGAGAGGGGCCAGGAGAGAAAGAGAGCCTACATACCAGCTATTCATGGGTCGGATGACTTTGAAGGTCAGAGGCAGTGCAGGGTGCGCCAGTGCTAAAGGAGAGAATATCTTCAAGTGAGAGGAGAGAAGAGAGTGATCAGTCCATGAGGTGGCTAGTAGATGGTGGCCAAGGTCAGAGAGAGGCCAGGAGAGATAGAGAGCCTTTTTTCATGGGCCGGATTACTTTGAAGGTCGGAGGCAGTGATATGATATGGCATTTATGACTCGCCTATACACAAGTGTTTCAAAGCGCGACGAGGCAAGGGAGGGGGAACAGAGGGAAGACAGAGACAACGAACTTCCTGCATCAGATGTGTCTCAAACCAAAAAAAAGTGCTGAATCAGAAATGTAACAGGGGAACTGTAGGTATACAGAAACAGCCACAAGGAGTTGCCCGGGAGGCAGTGCAGGAGTGCAGCTGGTGGGGGAAGGGACCTGGGCCCGAGATCAGAGGGTAGCAAGATGACCAGTGCAGTTACAGTCAGGAGTGCAGGTTGGGCCAGTGCTAAAGGGGAGGAAAGCATCAAGTGAGAGGAGAGAGTGATCAGTACATGAGGTGGCTAGTAGATGGTGGCCAAGGCCAGGAGAGAAAGAGAGCATGCATATCAGTTATTCAAAGGAGGAATAGGTCTGAGTGGGGGGGGTGATAGAAGCAGGGGTCCACTCAGAAAATATCTGGGCCACTCCACCTCTGGGCCTTTTGGGCCTGGGCTTGGAGAGGATCTTGCAAAATCAAAAACATCTAGGTCCTGTAGTTCAAGGAGATGACAGATATCAGAGGAGTGTTTTATAGCAGAGCAAGTGTTGAAAGTAGCTACATGGAGCAGGTTGCCACTTTTGAAAGATTACCATGGAGGGGTACAGGAGAGAGGAATGCCCATAGGAAGTGGCAGAGGAGCCGATGTGGAGGGAGGAGGTGGCCGAGGAACCAGAGAGGTGGGAGGAGGGGGTGGCAGAGGGGCCAGAGAGGTAGTAGATGCAAAGGAGCCAGTGCAGTGGAAGAAGGAGGTGACAGAGGAGCCAGCGAGGAGATAGAGGTAGTAGATGGCAAAGGAGCCAGTGCGGTGGAAGAAGAAGGTGGTAGAGGACCCAGTGAGGGGATAGAGGGCAGTACAACAGCAGTGAGTGGAACAGTGGTGAGCCAACCAGGCTCATTTATGACTTAGGGAGGAAATGTAGTGAGCCAACTGAGCTCAACTACAACCTTAGAGAGGAAGAAGGTCTAGTGGTGGGGGAGCCAGAGATTGCAGGGGTAGGGGCAAGTCAGAGTCAAGCCTGGCGATCAGGTCTGCTCTAGTATCCCACCACAGGCTGAGCCTGCAAAATGGCTGCACAAAACACTTTCTTCAAAGCGCTGTACATGCTGCATATTTGCATGTCGATAAATGTATACTGAAGTCAGTACCCATTTATCTTCTTCGGAAAGATGAAAGGCTGAAATAGTGTGTTTGTTTGTTCAGTTATTTGGTAATGCACGCAAAACCCTAGGGTAGCTGGGTGCAAAGAAAAGCAGTACATGTATACTTAAGCTTAGTTACAGGCAGTGGACGGATACAGGCATACAAAGGTATAATTTGCAACCACTAGCAAGTTACAGTGATGGCGTGGTGCAGGAGGTTACATCTTACATAAGACAGTCAAATCGTATAGGAGGTAACAGGTTAGTCAGTGTGGTAGATGGTCAGGACTGACACACGGGCGGCCAGCTGGCCGTGTAGCAACCTTAGGGTGGTAGGTGTCAGGTACTGTACTACATATTAACGATCATTTGTGTGTAACCAGTTCAGCATGTTACGACTGAATTTGGTGTACGGTTGTTCAATTCTGATGTGTTGTGGCAGTGCCTTCCATGCTAATGCTGCTTTGACAGGGAAGCTGGAGCCACCAGCTGTGGTTCGTTTAAATCTGGGAATCTCTAAGAGGTGAGCATTGGTCGATCTCAGTGGTCGTGTGCAGGTTCTCCTGTTTATTCTCTATGAGAGATAAGGTGGTGCTATGTTGTTCAGACACTCAGATGTAAGTGAGGCTGTTTTGAGAAGGATCCTGTCCTTTATGTTTAACCAATGGCATCTCTTCTGAATTTGGAGATGTGCTCTCTATTGGGGATATTTAGGGCTGCTCTTAGGGCATTATTTTGCAACCTTTGGATTTTGTCGGTGATGTATTTGTTGGCACCTGAGTACAAAGCGTTGCAATAGTCCAGTTTGGACATTATAAGTGAATTGGCCAGGGTGACACAGCTGGCTTCGGAAAGGAAAGGTCTACTTGCCTGAATAAGCTTGCAAGTGTAGGCAGTTGAAGATGCTAGTGAGTTGACTCGTTTCTTCAAGGTTAATGTGGAGTCCAGGTAGAAGCCGAATGTTTTTACTACCGACATTACCTTGATAGAGTTGCTAACAATATTGAAGGAGGCATAACTAGGGCTAAGTTTTTTTAGGTTTGTCTCTGAGCCTAGGATCAGTATCTCGGTTTTGTCGTCATTCAGGCAGAGGCCATGGGATGCCATCCATGCCTTGATGAGGAGGTATATCCTGTTTACTAAAGCCGTGTCCTCGAGAAAGTTGCCCGAAAGGGGAATAAGGTTCTAAGTGTCATCTGCATAGTTAGTGTAGGTGACGCCAGTCTGTCCAACTTGTCGAATAAGGGCTTAGTAAAGATGTTATACATGGTAGGTGAGACACAGGATCCCTGTGGTACACTGCATGACGTTAGTATGGGGTCAGCGGAGGCTGAGGGGGAGAAAACTTTCATCATACAGTTAGCCAGGAAGGACTGAACCCAGAGTATGGCATCAATTGAGAATTGTGCAGCTGACCTGAGGTGATTGCATAAGACTGCATGATCCACTAGATCGAAGGCTGCAGATAAGTCAAGGAGGAGTAGCATAGCTGTCTTTCTGTTGTCCTTCAACTCATCGATTTGGGTCTTGAGATCTATTAGGGCTGTTTCTGTGCCGTGAAGGGGGCGGAAACCAGATTGGCATGTTCCTAGTAGTTGGTTGACTTCGAGGTAGTCCTGAATTTGAAGGTAGGTTACTCTGTCAATTATTTTTAGTAGGAAGGGGACTGTGGTGATGGGTCTATAGTTAATCGAGATAGAAGGGTCCAGAGTTTTTTTTTTTAGTAGGGGGAGAACCCAGGATTCTTTGAGGCTATTTGGAACTGTGTTGGTTTTAAACAAGGCATTAATAAGCTTTGAGATAAAAGGGGCTAGGTCTCTAGCCCCATCTTTTATAATTTGGACCGGGCAGCTATCTCCCTTGCAATTAGACGGTTTTAGGGAAAGGATCATTTTCTCTGTCTCGAGGATAGAGATTTTAGTGAATCTGAAGGGTGTGGTGGTTCTGACCGGTATAGGTTGGTCAGTATGTTTCTGCTACGAAGGGGGCATGGAGGCCTTTTTATGCGCTATTTTTGATTGGAGGGAGGCAATTTTATTCGACAAGGCATTTTTTATGTTGGTGAACCATTGCTTATCTTTAGGGGAGTTGTCAACGGGAGGGATCGGAGCTTCCATTTCCCAGAGGATAGTGAATAATTCCTTGGTGTTGGACTAAGCCTTTGAGATTCTATCATTGAAAGTATTTTGTTTAGTACTGATTATTTCTTTTTTATAGAGTTTGGAGTGGTCAGCTAGCTTAGTTTTATTCTCGATGGTCGGCGAGTGACGCCAAGTGGATTGTAGCTTTTTTTTTTGGAGCCTTAATTCTTTGAGTTGAGGCGTAAACCATGCATTAAGGTGTGATTTTTGTCTGCCTTTGCAAAGTTTTCTAGGTGTGATAATGTCCAGTGCCTTGGTCATGGATTTGTTGAAAACCTCAACTAGAATGTTGGGGTCTGCATTGTTGTTAATGGAGGGAAGGAGGTGAGGGAGTAATGTTTCTGCTGTGATGTCCTTTTTACTTCTGGTAGGGAGTGGTGGTGCCATGATAATGGATTTAGGGCTAAGCAGAGAAGGAGATAAGGTTATGGTCTGTCGATGATTGCGGGTTAATGGTGCTGATAGCAATGTTACAGTTCAGATCGGCTACCCAATCGAGAGTCCTTCCTTTGGTACGTGTGGAGGTAAGGACTTTTTGTGTGAGCCCATAGTCCGTCAGTATAGTAGCTACTCATTGGGCATGTTTATTATCAGGGTAATTGAAGCCCAGATTAAAGTCCCCCATCAGTAAGGTCTGAGAGGAATCTTTTGTGCTTTTGGCTAGAAGGCTTAAGTCCTCCTCAATAGTGTTGCCAGGAAGAGGACCTATAACTGCATATCTGTCACGTCCACCAGGGTGCACACTGATGCAAGGAACAACCCGCAGTCACTCGCAACCCAACAGAACCTTAAACACTCACATGCTCACACACGATTCCACAGGCAAAGGCAACGGTTCCCTACCAGTACGTTTGGTAGTTCAGGCGTTTACTGACCCTCCCTCCTCTGGCAACTGAAATGGAGGTACCCTTTCCTCTGGCGCAGCTATCGGCGCAATCGTCACGGCAAAACGGACTAGTTGTCACGTGATCGGCAGCCAGTATCACGTGACTCTCCTGCACGTCGACCGTGGCTTCGTGGATCTGTCATGTGACTGCTGCTGTTTTGCTTAAAGCCCGCTGAGAACTCAGAAACGTGCTTCTCAGCTGCTTATTCAAGTACTGCGTGGCGCTTTGTATTCTACCGGATTTTCGGAACCTACGACTACGGACCTCTTTTGGATTTGTTTCTGGACTCTGCCCCCTGAACTGTTACGTCGCCTTGGACATTTCGATTTCCTTCCTCCTACTGACCTCGGACTTTGCTTAATGGTTTTCCCTACGGATTTGCTTCAACGGATACCACGTGGATTGACTCCCTTTTGATCCTGGTGTGTGTGTTTCCCATGGTTCACCACTTTATTGGCTCCTACCAGACTGCAACATAACACCTGTCCGCTGGTTGTCATTTGAGACCCCTTTCATATTTCCTACCTGGTGCCAAGTCCCCTCTACTCCTTCGTTGCCAGTTCATACGCATCCTTAGGTAAGCAGTGTTTATATCACCTGTATATTCAGTTTGCCATTTTTGCGCTGCTTGATTACTTGCCTATTGCCTTTCAGCGTTCAAGGGGTCTCTTCGGCAGTTCCTGGTTCCACCTTGACGACCTACCACTCACCTGTGGCCGCAAAGACTTCACAGGCAGTGATTACATTCTGCCTGTGAGGTACTTGGGGACAGAGGTATCACATAATCTGCACAACCATCAAGGTTTCAGAACAGACTGAGAAGCCTCTTGGTCATCCAGATTATGGATCCCTCTGCCGGGGACCCAGTGACCGCTCTAATGCAGGCGGTTGCAGCTCTTAGGACCGACATGGCCGCAGCCACAGCCGCGATTCACCATCGTCTTGACGCTCTGCAAAGTGCACACCACCCGTTACCCGCAGATGCGGAATTAGGTGGCCCTGTCCCTCAAGTCCTGCCACCACCCACGCCTCCCACAACACCTACCCCAGTCTTCCTTTCGACCTCATTTCCACTTACGGCTCCTGAACGATACCAGGGTGACCCCCGGAAATATTGCACTTTCATCAACCAGTGCAAGTTACACTTCTTATGTAAACCTCAGGCTTTCCCCAATTCAGTGACTAAGGCTGCCTTTCTTCTCTCCCATTTGTCTGGTGTGGCGGCGACCTGGGCAAACCCGTTCATGGAAAACAATCATCCTGCTTTGTAGGATTTCGATCTCCTAGTCACAGAGATGGCAAAGGTGTTCGACACCAAGTATAAAGCCGAATCCCGAGATCTAGAACTCCTGGACCTTACGCAAGGTAGACAATCACTGATTGAATACATCACTCGCTTCAATCAACTTTCTGCGGAAACATCATGGCCTGAAGAAAAAAAGGCCTTAGTGTTTTACAGAGGTCTTAGTAATGCAATGAAAGACGCATTGTCTGTGGTACCATCCCTTCCCTCTGTCTTTTCGGACCTAGTCGATCTAACCCTTCAGGTGGACGCCCATAAGACCGAGCGCAAGACCGAGGCTGGTCATTTCAATCAATCCTCTCTAAGCCTGGCACCTGCAACCACTACCTCAGAACCCATGCAAATAGGCGGGATTCGGAGTCCCATAACTCAGGTCGAACGGGAACGCAGGAGGAGGGACAACGCCTGTTTTTACTGCGGGATAAATGGGCATTACGTGAAAGAATGCCCCTGCCGACCTAAAAATAAAACTACGGGTTTTCAGAAGGCTCGCCCTTAACATCGGGGGTACGGACGAGCACTTCAACAACCCCCGTTGAACCAGCTTTTGGTCCCATTAGACCCATAGTAGTCCAAGCAGTACTAAAACCCACCAAGGAAATCACCCACCCAGTACACTTAGTGATTGACTCCGGAGCCTCTGGGTGCTTCATTGACATCTCACTAGCACAACGGCTCAATCTACCACTGATTAAGAAAACGCATCCAGAACCCGTGCAAGCGGTGGATGGGACCACTCTTGCTTCTGGTCCAATCATCCACCAAACTGCACCATTAGAAGTAGTAATCCAAGATATCCACAAAGAAACCATGTCCTTTGACCTCATTACTACTCCACAGTTTGGTATAATATTGGGGATTACCTGGTTGAGACAACACAATCCTTTAATCAATTGGGGAACAGGACAGGTGGTTTTCAAATCGGACATTTGCC
The DNA here is from genome assembly GCF_040938575.1 of Ambystoma mexicanum. NCBI lineage: Eukaryota > Metazoa > Chordata > Amphibia > Caudata > Ambystomatidae > Ambystoma > Ambystoma mexicanum. The sequence goes on along the minus strand of NC_090929.1, from coordinate 153,380,723 downwards.
AACATTTCTGTTTATCGGAACCCGACTCAACCACCTCTCCCGCCAGTCTCCTCGGCGCTATGGCCGCTTCTCATATTGCTGACAGTGCACCTGACGTCCCCACAGCACACACCGTGGGGGCAGTGATAACCAGCATTCCCATCGAATATCACGAATACTTAATGGTCTTCGATAAAGCCACATCCGAAGGTTTGCCACCACACAGACCTTATGATTGTCCCATAGATTTGGTACCGAATGCTATGATTCCAAAGGGTAGGGTTTATTCCTTGTCACAGTCCGAGGAGAAGGTTTTGAAGGAATACATCCAGCAAGCACTAAAGTTAGGTCATATCAGACCCTCTTGTTCCCCTGCTGCTAGCCCCATCTTCTTTGTGCCTAAAAGAGAAGGGGATTTACGCCCTTCTGTCGATTATAGACGATTGAATACCATTAAGAACAGATATCCAATTCCACTCATCTCCACGCTGCTGGACGGGTTGTCACGGGCGACCGTCTTCACCAAATTAGACCTGCGGGGTGCTTACAACCTGGTCCGTATACGTCAGGGAGACGAGTGGAAGACGGCATTCTGTTCCCGACAGGGTTTATTCGAATACCTCGTAATGCCCTTCGGGCTTTGTAACACCCCTGCGACGTTCCAGCGTTTTGTCAACAAAATATTCACAGATATCCTTGATGTTTATGTAGTGATCTATTTGGATGACATCTTGGTCTTTTCGTCATCTCTGGAGGAACATATACTCCATGTCAAGGAAGTGTTATCCCGCCTAAAAAGTAACCACCTGTTTGCCAAACCAGAAAAATGCATCTTTCATACCAATGAGGTGGATTTTCTGGGCTTCCACATAACACCTGGTGGCCTGTCCATGAACCGGTCCAAAGTCTGTGCGATCACTGAATGGCCCGTCCCATCTACCCTAAAACAGCTTCAAACTTTTCTTGGTTTCGCCAACTTTTACCGACGATTTATCGCCGGTTTTTCATCAATTGTATCCCCCCTTACAGCCTTGACTAGTCCTCTTGTTCCGTTTTCTTGGTCGCATGAGCAACAGCACGCCTTTGAAACGCTTAAAGCCAGGTTCACCACGGCCCCTTTTCTACAACACCCTAACCCGGACCTCCCGTTTATCCTAGAAGCTGATGCATCCTCCTTTGCCATGGGGGCCGTTCTATCACAGCCTTGCCCAACCACCGGTCGCCTGCATCCGGTGGCATACCATTCACGAAAATGGACATCAGCAGAGTCCCATTACACGGTCACCGAAAAAGAATTACTAGCCATTAAGTACGCACTTAAAACATGGCAACACCATTTTATGGGGGCTAAGCATCAGACAGTGGTCTACACCGACCACAAGAACCTGAAGGATCTGGCCAGCCTAAAATGTTCAAACAGTAGACAGGTCTGTTGGCACTTGTTCTTTGCAGCCTACGATTTTGTGGTGAAGCACAGACCTGGCATTACCCATGGTAAAGCGGATGCTCTCTCTCGCTCTCCTGGGGGGGATTCCCTGTCTCAGTTTCCTGATACCATACTAGACACAGGCCATGTCATTTGGGTGTGTACCCCGTCCCCTCCCATGATCTCAATCATTAAACAATGGGTTTCCGATCACCCGAATGCTTTGACAGAATGCGATGTGGTACTTCAGGCGGGATTGCCTTTCATCCAAGGGAAACTGTTTCTTCCCTCTTGTGAGGTACGAAACCAGGCGCTTGCATGGTCCCATGACGCTGCCATCAACGGTCACCCGGGACAACATCGTACCTTAGAACTATTACAACGTTGGTGTTGGTGGCCGTCAATGAGGCGTGACGTCGAACACTATGTAAACCCATGTTCGGTATGTGCACAAAGTAAATCACGTAGGGGTCATCCGTTAGGCTTACTCCACCCTTTGCCTATTCCTCCCAAGCCCTGGCATACAATTACTGTGGACCTCATCACAGACCTGCCCCGCAGACGAGGTTATGATACAATCTGGGTTGTAGTTGATTCCTTTACAAAAATGGCCCGATTTACACCCTGTACCGGGATACCGTCGGCTCCAACCCTAGCCCGGTTGTTTTTTGAGTCTGTTTTTTGTCTGTTTGGCCTACCGCAGGTCATAATCTCAGACCGCGGCACGCAATTCACGTCTCGGTTTTGGCAGGCACTTACTAAACTCCTGGGTATTGATTCACACTACTCCTCAGCTTACCACCCAGAGAGTGATGGCCAGACCGAAAGAGTAAACCAGGCCCTCGAACAATATTTACGATGCTTGACCCTCCAATATCAGGACTCCTGGCTTCGGTTACTCCATCTTGCAGAATTTGCCTACAACAATTCACAGCATTCATCTACTGGCTTTTCCCCATTCTACTCATTGTACGGCCAACATCCGCGTACACTACCTCTTCCCGAGTTTGCCTCCGCAACCCCTGCTGCCAACGCCTGTGCACGGGATCTAGTTACCATACATGCCCAGACCCTTTTCCATTTACGTGAGGCCCAGACAGCAATGAAAGCCAAGGCAGACAACAAACGGTCGGAAGCCCCTACTTACCGTGTGGGCGACCGTGTCTGGCTGTCAACACGTCATCTTCGTATTCCCGGCTGTCGCAAACTACTGCCTCGTTTTGTTAGCCCTTACCAGGTCGCCAAGGTTCTAAACCCCGTGGCTTATCGCCTCTCTATTCCTCCCTCCTGGTGCATCCACCCTGTTTTCCACGCTTCCTTACTCAAGCCTTGCCCTGCTCCTACCCGTCTCCTTGTACCGCCTGCCCCTGTCTCTTCCCCGGATGTCTATGAGATCAGTGCTATTCTGGGTTCCCGTTTGCACAGGGGTAGGCTCTTGTATCTAGTGGATTGGTTGGGTTACGGTCCTGAGGATCGCTCCTGGGTCCCTTCCTGTGATGTCCAAGCCCCTCTGCTGATTTCCCGTTTTCATAGGGACAATCCCTCCAGCCCACGGGGTCGTGGGCCTTTGAGGGGGGGCTCTGTCACATCCACCAGGGTGCACACTGATGCAAGGAACAACCCGCAGTCACTCGCAACCCAACAGAACCTTAAACACTCACATGCTCACACACGATTCCACAGGCAAAGGCAACGGTTCCCTACCAGTACGTTTGGTAGTTCAGGCGTTTACCGACCCTCCCTCCTCTGGCAACTGAAATGGAGGTACCCTTTCCTCTGGCGCAGCTATCGGCGCAATCGTCGCGGCAAAACGGACTAGTTGTCACGTGATCGGCCGCCAGTATCACGTGACTCTCCTGCACGTCGACCGTGGCTTCGTGGATCTGTCACGTGACTGCTGCTGTTTTGCTTAAAGCCCGCTAAGAACTCGGAAACGGTGCTTCTCAGCTGCTTATTCAAGTACTGCGTGGCACTTTGTATTCTACTGGATTTTCGGAACCTACGACTACAGACCTCTTTTGGATTCGTTTCTGGACTCTGCCCCCTGAACTGTTACGTCGCCTTGGACATTTCGATTTCCTTCCTCCTACTGACCTCGGACTTTGCTTAATGGTTTTCCCTATGGATTTGCTTCAACGGATACCACGTGGATTGACTCCTTTTTGATCCTGGTGTGTGTGTTTCCCATGGTTCACCACTTTATTGGCTCCTACTAGACTGCAACATAACACCTGTCCGCTGGTTGTCATTTGAGACCCCTTTCATATTTCCTATCGGGTGCCAAGTCACCTCTACTCCTTCGTTGCCAGTTCATACGCATCCTTAGGTAAGCAGTGTTTATATCACCTGTATATTCAGTTTGCCATTTTTGCACTGCTTGATTACTTGCCTATTAGCGTTCAAGGGGTCTCTTCTGCAGTTCCTGGTTCCACCTTGACGACCTACCACTCACCTGTGGCCGCAAAGACTTCACAGGCAGTGATTACATTCTGCTTGGCGTAGCACAATGTGCTACATTTCTATTGGCTAATGTCTCCTGCAGTCATGCGTCACACAACACTGCACCCTTAGCCTACACGTGCTTTGCGTAGGCTAACATATAACCTATAACATAAATGCCAACTTTAAAAGTTATTTACGCTACATGTGTGATATCTTGAGACATGCCTGGCTTTTAACTTTGCATACTGGGACTTGTAGACCCGTACTTGCTATGGGAAAACTGAACTACAATTCCTAGCATGCTATAGGGTAACCAGGCGTGGTTCAAGGTGTCTCGCATGCAATAGGGCCACTGGGCAGCTATACATTCAAATGAAGAATTGCCAATGTAAATGCAAGGAATTAAAATGAACAGACAGCATGTTTCTTAGGATTCACTCCTATTACCAATAACTGGTTCAATTATTTATTTTCAGAATGTTGCCAAGAAGATCTCCTTTTAGCATATAGTTCTGCCAAAAGATACACATTCTAAGATGGCGATTCATCTTACTAAAACCCTGTCAAAGGTGGCATTTTTCATTTGTGTCCTTTTTTGTTTCTTTTAACAGTTGGATTGACGGCTGCCCTCTTTCTATGTCAAAGGTTTGGAATGAGTTGATACTAGTTCCCATCCGATAAAGACCATTGGTTGCTATGGACATTTCTCAGATGGGAAATAGCTGCTTCAGTGTGAGTAGGCTAGGTCCCATTAGAGAATTGGTCCTTTTTGCCCCCATTGGCCAAGTCCTGCATAATAATGGGTTTTAGCTTATTCACATTGTGAAGGCTAGCTCCCATTACCGAAATTGCCCTTTTTGCTCCCCTAGTGATCAGGCCCTGCATAATAATGGGTTTTAGCTTACTCACATTGAGGAGACTAGTTCCCATTAGAGAAATTGCCCTTTTTACCCTTAGTTGTCAAGCCCTGCATAATGATGGGTTTTAGATTATTCTCACTGAGAAGGCTATTCCCCATTAGACGAGGGGAACTTTCTGCCTCTCCAGGTCAGAGGGCCGTTTCTCTAATGGGAAATAGCTGCTTCACTGTGAGTGGGCTAGTTCCCATTAGACAAGGGGACCTTTCTGCCTCTCCAGGTCAGAAGGCCGTTTCTCTAATGGGGAATAGCTGCTTCAGTGTGAGTGGGCTAGTTCCCGTTACACGAGGGGAACTTTCTGCCTTTCCAGGTCAGAGGGCCGTTTCTCTAATGGGAAATAGCTGCTTCAGTGTGAGGTGGCCTAGTTCCCATTAGACGAGAGGACCTTTCTGCCTCTCCAGGTCGGAGGACAGTTTCTCTAATGGGAAATAGCTGCTTCAGTGCGAGTGGGCTAGTTCCCATTAGACGAGGGGACCTTTCTGCCTCTCCATGTCGGAGGGCCGTTTCTCTAATGGGAAATAGCTGCTTCAGTGAGTAGGCTCTTGCTCTCATGTTGATCATCAACTTGACCCGAATGTACTCTTTCTGATAATGTTCAAAACAACACTTTATAACCAACCCTCACAGTGCTGTAACAAACTCCTCAAGGGTCTCACAATATTTCTGTTGTCTGATGGCAAATTGATAACAAGCCAAAATGTTATTCCCCTTCACCTTGTAATGCTTGTCCATCTTGGCTATGCATATATCAAACTGAGTCGGTTGCACATCTTGATGCATTCAGGTAGTTTTAAGAAATTGTTGTTAAGCCTGACCTCAATAATGAAACAGTGCCTCTTTCTTTTTACTCAAATAATTAGGGCCATATACTGCCAACATATACTTCTGGAATCTTTTGCTCCATTTAATAACCTAGGAATAACCCAGTGCCTGGCATATTCGCCATAATCTTTGAATAAGTTTCTGTTGCTTCCCTATTTTCGTGCCCTTGGTAGTTGTCACCTTGTTCACAGGGACAAATGTCTGTAATCTCCCTTGCAATGAAAAAAAACATCTCAGAGTAACAGCCAATTGTGCTAAGGCATGCTCCCTTCTTTATGTGTGCAAGAGTTTCTTTCGGTCACTACGCTGCATGTGGGACAGGCACAGCACGAAGCACAGTGCCCACAGTGAAGGCCTTCAGCTTGTTACATAGCTAAGCATCAGACATGTCAGCTCCTTATCACTTCTCAAATTGCCAGGTAACAACTGGCAACATCGGATGATGCGTCCTTGTATCACGTGTTCTGTCGTGTGCATGCACGGCTATGCTGCTAGGGGGCTTCCTGTGTCCTCAGACTCACGCTCAGCACAGATACTCCCCAATGCAGGCCTGGAGAGTCCCAATGTGCCACCATTCGACTGCACAACTAACCCTGTACCTGCTCAGCCAGGGCAACCACAATCAATGGCAGGTGCAGGCTCTTTGTCATTGCCACAACTCATCACCAGCTAAGGAAGTGAACCAAGACACACCCAGTATGTGTGACTTAATTTCTGTTTGGTTCATCTTTGTGCGTTAACAACTCTCTCTGTCCTCACCCTTACACCAAGCACTGTACTACCTGCCTTGCATTCTCTTCTAGTGTTCTCTGTTCGCATTCCACACCCATAACCTTCCCCCTTCTGACATTCCTGACACCGTGAGGAGGCCCCCTTTCTTCTAGAGGACTTTATTCCCATGGCTATGTTCCATATTCTAATATTAATCAACTAGAGTTGTAGTGCCAAGTGTGAATGGTTCAGTTAGTCCCCCTCTAGTGCTCTATATGAGCATGGGTTTACCCTTCTAGGATTGACAACACATTGGCCCCATTAGGCATGAAGACTTTTTTTGTTCTCCTGGCCAGAATGACCATTTGCCTGTCCTGGGTTTGACGACGTGCTGGCACTCCTGGGCTTCAAGACAAAGATAGGCCCTTCCAGGGGGCAGAACTGATGATGTGATGCATCGGCAGGGCCAGAAACCGAAGAGAGGCACCACTCACCTTGGTGTTGAGAGTTAATCCATGGTCAAGATGGTTTACCCAGGGTACTGCACTCCTCGTCTTCCCACTACCCCTCACTACTTTTGATGGGCTAGTTATTAGGTTAAGATGCACAACCAGGCACCAGCTAGCATACTTCTTAACAGACACAGGCCTACTTCCACAGTATTTACCTTATTTTCAGGGTCCACCTTCTGCACTTCTTCCTTCCTCCACCTCCCTTTCTTCCTCAGTACCACTCCCAAAATGTTCCTCCATCGGTGGCCCTCATCTTCCTACACCAATTTTGTCTGTAGCTTTCAAACTGTTCTCCAAGTAATTTCCTCCTTTCTCTTGTGTCTCACATTCCATCTCCTTTTCCCCCTTGCTAGTTTTCCCCTCTTCACGCTGCTCTCCCCTTTCCCTTCTTTTGACGCATCTTCACCTTCCTCTCCCATCCACCTCTCTTTAAGTCTTGCTCTCCTTCCACTCCCTTTGCCTTCCTTCCCTTCCTTCTTCCTCTTTTACTCTGCTCTTTACTGCAACACTTGTTTCCAAACTCCCATACTAGGCCTTCTACCTAAGCCTCCCTGTATGGTCCTGCCCCTTTTGAAACTGGAAAAGGTAGGGTGTTAATTAATGTGTCCAAGTCCTTGTGTGTACATGACAAAGTGATTGGCTCTCCTGAGTAACTCACCATCTTCAGATCTAGCGATTGTTATCAGTTATAAATTGTCAGTTGCCAAGCAGCGCTGTCATGGTAGCTGTCTGACCCCACCATGGTGCCTCCTGCAGGCAGCTGCACAATAACTCTGGCAACCTTGAACATACTCATCTGCCAACTTTATTGCATACCCTCAAGCTCAAGTAGGTCTTTTTCAGTCCATCCTGCAGACTCTGTATTCAAATGTACTTTTAGTGGGGGGGTCAAAGACGATACCCACAGAACCTTTGGCCTTCTAATGCAGAGTTGTTCATTCTTCTACCAAGTCTTGAATTACAGACTGGTATCTGGCAAAGGTTAAAGTGGTTAGGGTAGACGCCTTGAGAATACCTTATATGCTGGCTATTATCTTTCAGAAGGTACCGCCCCCCACCCAGGGTCTGGTAGCTCCATTCCAATGTGTCCACCTAGAAACATGGTCACAGTTCGCTCCTTTTTTTATGCGGTCACTCAGCTCATTGTTGTACTCAATATGTAATTCTTTTCATTGACGGTTTCATATTCTCAGTCATTTATATTCCATGAGAGTATTTATATTGTTAAAGTAGGCCTTATTTTAATTTATTATATCATTCGAGTTATCAGTACATGGTTCTTACATATTTATCATAATCAATATTTATTATACCCATTTAATTGGACCAAAGTGTAAGATATCTTAGCCATTGGCATAATTATGGATCTATATGTTCAAATTGAACCTGAACTAGTTTCATTTTTTCTGAAAGTTTTGTACCTCATTTTTTGTTTGTTTTTTGTCAGATTGTGGGGTAGGTCGCCCCTCCACCACCCACCTCCCCACCCCTTACACAATCCAAAATGGCCTGACCCCAACCCACCATCTACCTTTTGTGGAATATAAAATGTAAAGAAATTGAGGGGAGGGGGCAGGGGATTTTCAACCAGTTTCAAAATCTTATACTGTTAACTGGTGTTATGGTCACCAATAGTCTTAATAAAAATCTGTGTTTTTACTGGGGTGTGAGGGTCACTAGACCACCAGGGATGGCTTGAAGGGGGGCGGTGATAGAGTGCGAGAGTTACGATTTGTTTTTGCTAGGATGAACATAGGTAAATAATGTTTTTTGTTTTGTTTACAGGTTATTTTATGTGAGGAGCTGCAACGTTATGCGAGTCGTTTTTTTATTCTATTGAATTGGGCAGTCTGGGGAGGTATTTTGATGGGCTGGGACACAAATGCAGGATCAGGCAACAAATTGCCACCCACGCCAGCAAAACATTGGTGTTTCCCTGAGAGCCGCTGTCTCCCATGTTGGTTGACTGTCCGCAACCCCAGGTTGCACCTCTGGTTGTGCTGCGTTACAGATTTCACCTCTGGGGAGGAATGGAGACCCTGCCGGGGATCCCTGGAACTGCTGCTGGACTTGGGGATGGTCGACCCACATGGGAGACAGCCACCCAAGGCCAGGGACATAACCCCCCCACCTTGCTGGAGCTCTGGCTGGCCTGTGTTACGACTTCTCCCTCCGGGAAAGGATAGGGACCTTGCCAGGGCTCACTGGGACAGCCGCTGTGCTTAGGGACGGAAGACCCACATGGGAAAAGAATGGCCAGGGACAGCCCCCCCCCCCCACCCGTGCTGGAGCTCTGGCTGGGTTCCGTTACAGCTTCCCCCTCTGGGAAGGACGCAGACCCTGCAGAGGCTCCCTGGAACCCCTCCTGGGTTTGTGGACGGTCAAACCACATGAGGGACAGCCACCCATGGCCAGCATCCCAGACCATCCTGGAGCTCTAGGTTGGCCTCCATTATACAATTTGGCTCCGTGAAGGGGACCCTACCGGGCCCCCTGCGGCTGTCGCTGCACTTGGGGTTGGTGGACTCACATGGGAGACAGATGCCGAAGGCCGGGGACATCACCTCCAGATATCCTGGAGTTTTGACTGGGCTGCGTTACAGCTTTTCCCTCTGTGGAGGTATTGGCACACTGCCGGGGCTCCCTGGTGCAGAAAAGCTATAACACAGGCCAGCCAAAACTCCAAGATGGTCAGAAGTGATGTCCCCGGCCTTGGGAGGCAGTCTCCCATGTGGGTCAACCATCCCCAAGCACAGCGGCAGTCCCAAGGAGACCCGGTAGGGTCCCCAACTTTTCCCAGAGGTAGCAGCTGTAACGCAGGGCAGCCATAGCTCCAGCATAGTCAGAGGTAATGTCCCTGGCCTTGGGTAACTGTCTCCCATATGGGGCAACCATCCCAAGTGCAGTGGCTGTCCCAGAAAGCCCCCAGCAGGATCCCCATCCCTTCTCTGAGGGAAATTCTGTAACGCAGCCAGCCAACACTCCAGGATGGTCAGAGGTGTTGTCCCTGGCCTTGGGCACCTGTCTCCCATGTGGGTTGACTGTCCCCCAAGTCCAGCGGTAGTTCCGGTGAGCCCCGGCAGGGTCCCCATTCTTCCACAGAGGGAAAAGCTGTAACGCAGTCCAGCCAGAGCTCCAGGATGGTTGGGGGGGGGATATCCCTGGCCTTGGGTGGCTGTCTCCCATGTGGGTTGACCGGCCCGCAGCCCAGCAGCGGTTCCAGGAAGCCTCGGTAGGATCCCACTCCCTCAGGGAAGGGAACCCTGCAGGGGCTCCCTGGGGCAGCCGCTGCACGTGGAGATGGTCGCCCCATATGGGAGACAGCTGCCCAAGGCCAGGAACATTACCCCCCACTATCTAGGAGCTCTGGCTGGCTTGTGTTACAGCTTCTCCCTCCTGGAAAGGTCGGGGACCCGGCCGGGGCTCCCTGCAAATGCTGCTGCGCTTGGTGATGGTGGATCCACATGGTAGAGTCATCCAAGGCCGGAGACATCACCCCCCCCACCCTGCCCCATCCCCCCCTGACCATCCAGGAGCTCTGGCTAGGCAACATTACAGAATTTCCTTCGGGGAACAGATGGGGACCCTGCCGGGGCTCCTCGGGACTGCTGTTGGATTTGGGGACGGCAGACACTTTCATTTTCACCCAGGTAGGTGCACCCACACGAGGTACTGTTTTCATCCAGACACCTGTGGAAATGTGGGAAGGTACCTAAATTTCAGACTTGACAGGCTTTTGGGTAATAGATTCTAGGACGATTCACGCAAGTCAGACCTCTGTGGGTTCCCACGGGAGTCTGCTCTCTCAAAACACTTGGGTTACCAGTGGTTTTGCCTTTTCCCTTTGCGCCCAGGTAGGTGCACCCACACATGTGAGGTACAGTTTGTCAGGACACCTGTGGGAACACAGGAAGGTACGTGTGTTGTTGGCAGTGTGTTTTGAAGGTAGGAAATGTCTGAAAATTTAGTTTTTTCCCCCTACATTTTGGACTTTGCCAGGGCTTGCGAGTAATACATTCTGGGGCGATTCACACAAGCCAGACCTCTGTGGATTCCTTTCGAAAATGCATTGGTATCCCTGTTTTCCTTGGTGGCTGCGACATCCCAGGCCAAATCTGTAGGTTGCCCACAAGAGAAAATTCCCGCAAAATCTGCTCTGCCGAAGCACTAGGGGTTACCAGTGGCTTAGCCTTTTCCCTTTGCGCACAGGGAGGTCCACATGTGAGGTACAGTTTTCATTGGGACACCTGTGGGAAGGTAGGACATTTGTTTTCTCTTGGTTTTCATAACGTTTTCATACATTTGCTACTGCACTTTGTTACACAACCATTGGTGAACTACATTTAGTTGCGATTTAGGGACTGCATGCTTTTGTAACCTGCACAAGTCACCTACCTTTCAAAAGGTTTGCCTGTGCCCTTTCAAAAATGGTATGCTTGCCATTCCTCTCATTTACTTTCCTTATTTACACATGCTAAGTAAGTCTGTTTAGGCCGTCAGCATAAAAATCCTGTGTAGCATGGCTCAGTTTTTGGCTTGTAGTATTGCGAAACAATACAAAATATGTGTGATTTTCTACCTGGAAGAGTCAGGGGAATGTAGCGGGGCATTGCTTTTCTCAATATTCACAGAATCCATTACCTTACAGATCCAACCATTTCCAGCATATACCTTTTTTTAGTTGTAATTTTTCCAATTTTCCCCATATTATGGGCTTTTTCTCTACATAGATGTTGCCTGACCTGTGCCAATCACCCTTTCCTAAATTTGGAATTTTGTCTACTTTTCATAAATGTATGCCTTTCTGTCTTCCCATTCAGCTTTCCTACCCTCTTCTTCCATTCGGTCCATGCATGGGCTACTGGGGGGGAAAAGGGGAAAATCCCCAGTGACATCACACTTCCTGGAAGCGAGACACACAATAGCACAGCTTAAATGTGTGATATTAGAACAGGTCTCCCTTGGGAATAGAGGGGGGACATTACCAGAAAATTACAACAGAGAGAGGTGTGGTGGATCCATCTGCTGGACTCTATGCACCCGAGAGGAATGAATTGTGAAACAGATTTAAATGTGTTTTGTTTGATATAAATATGCATACAACAGAGTCTTACCAGCCAGCAACAGTAAGCGTTGGAGTTACGTTGCCCGAGAACTATGGATATAATGTAGCTGTATGTCATAACACATGTGTTCACAGTGCTCTACGTTTTTTCTCATATAAATACCGAAATTGGCACCTTTCTATCTCCATTGTATGCCACACGACTGTGATATTTATTGCACTTGTTTGCTGTACTGTAGGCATGCTTACTTGTTCTAAGATGGGTCGATGCAGGTTCATCTTTGCACTCTGTACATACTTCGAGCATGAGCATGTTGAGTTTGATTAAGCCCTTTAAGGATCCAGGGAGACAATACACTAGATGGATATAGGGCATAGATTGACTTTTTGAGCAAGTGACTCCACAAGATCAGCGTTATAACTAAGGATAGGTCAGACTACGCCTTCATCCGCTGTGTGAGAGCAGGTGGTGATTGTGCATCCATCAGCTCACCGTGGCGGCTGCTCCATCAGGACGGTGAGGAGGGACACAAGCGTCTACTTTTGGTGAAGCTTGGTCGCTTCTCCCGCCCGACTTTTGAATCAGTATGATGGTACTTCCATCCGTTTGGACTCGTAATGCATTCAGACACTTTACTGCCGGTATCTGAGGGACGGGCTATTTATTCCAACTCTGACAAACCTATTGTCAACATTGGAAACAGTGTGCTTCGAATTAGAATTTGTTGATCGTATTTCTGGGTACAGACAGTATGGAGCTATCACGTCGTCATGACTACCGTTATGAAGCCCCTGCCAACATGGCGCACATGCTATTCTGCACGCATGCGCGCCGGTCCCCATGGCAACATCTATACTTTGGTCTCACTGCAGTACGGCTTCGCAAGCAAACAGACGCGCTGCGTTCGCTTCCTACAGCTGTGAGTTTTCATTTATCTTCGATTGAGCATTACTAGTGCGAGAGACTGGAAGTTGATCTAGTAGCAATCCATTCTTCCGATTGGGGAGACTTTTGACTAATGTAGAAAGTAAGCATGTCGTTTGGTGCGAGTTAGCGAACTGCAGTCCATAGGCATTTTTGAGACCACGCAACACAGTGAATTACAATACTGAGTCGGCTTTTCCGACCGAGGGTAGATGCGCATAAATTGGTGTTAAATGTATGTTCCTACTGGAACCGTTTTGAATCTGCTTAATTGAGCCGCCTATGCAAGTAGCGCTGAGCGGCAGCGCACTATTCGCATAAATGCGCGTTTTAGCATTGACAGCACAGTAACACCTTCCTCCACTTCTTTTGCTGTATGCCCTACCCAGACCAGATAAACTGGCTATGTGGATGATGCTATGCGATGTCCCATCTACTGCCTTGATACTATCATTTTACATCCACCACTGCGCCTGGTATGACCGAGTTGGCATTGACTCCGGGTTTTTGACAGAAGGTTAGTTTTTATTAATGTTCCCCAGTCAGTCGATTGTTGTTCACAATTTTTGGGTGTAGATTAGTGACAGTATAGTCTGACCCCCTAATATACTTATATATTTTCCACAGTTACACATCACCCGTGTGAACGGAAATGTAAAGCACAGCAGTAACCGCCCTGAAGAAGGAATTTTTTCCAAAACGCGTTGGCACCTTTGACACAACACCGTGGAGACCTGCCCACAGATTTGGGTCACATCAAGACATCAATATAGGATATACGATTAGGTGCAACCAACACCATATGTATCTGCCATTTGTGAACTGCCACACTGGAAACCATTAAGGAATGGGACAATATCCTCTATGACTTACATGTCTTGATTTAACCTAACAACTGTTTGTACTACTGCATTGCCAGCTTCACTGGCTTCCTTACTAGGTTGAACTACCTGTTCGGAGTGACACCCATCACACTCCATTTATTTTGGTAAAACACCTGTTATGTTGTTTACAATACTATGCTATGTTTTATGTATTTAACATTATGTAATGGTCTAATGTTGAAAAATTGTATGAACATTCTTATGTGAATTTAATGTCTTTGTGTGATGTTTTTGATTTTTTGGTTGATTGAAAACCCTCACTAACTTCAACATCAATTTCTATTTGCAAACGAACATATTTGATATTTACATATCTTTAGAATTATTGGAAGTGACAATAACTTCAATACTAAAAGCTAGGGGAGTACCACCCAATTGGAGCGCATATAGGGACTACCTGTCAGCATATGACAGGTGCTGTTCTAAAAATCGCCTACCTCTCACAAAATTGATGGCAACCTTATAAAAAATGTATTTTTTTGGTTTCCCCTCCACCTGTTCTTGAAAGCCTGGAAAATGGTGAATTCAGCACAGCAAACCATTTGTTCCTAGCTCTTAAAAGGAAAAAAAAAACACAGGCTTCTTTGTACATCATGTTATTGGCATTTTCTGAAAGTACACAAAATGGGCTCCCTTTTTGGTTATTTTCTCTCACCCTCCACACAGCAAACTAGGATTCCTTCCTGGCATTATGGCTGCCTACACGTGGGAACAAAGGGGCCAAATTTGAGACTTGAAACAAGCGGAAAAGAAATCCAAGTCTGATTCAATTCAGGCAGAATGGGAGAGTATGTGTGCTAATCTATTAACACAACTAAACCTGGACAAAAACATTAATACAGAACCCTCACAATGTAAAGAAACTGTGGGAACTGGATTGGTGCATAACTTGTGAAACCCGGAATACTCATCTTTGTATGTACTTGGCAGCTCCTGAAGCAAGAGCCTATAATACGATACCAAAATACTTCAAGATCTTTGCAAGTGCAAGCAAGAGAAGAACATTCATGAAATTTCATATGAATCTGTTCCAAACAAAGGACACCCTGAACTTGCGACAAGTAACCCCAGCTTTGAACCTCTTGTGCAGATTTTGCGACTCGGCGGCCGAGAACTTGAAACACCTCGTATTGTACTGCATGAAACTAACCGTACTAAGATCAACATTGCTGGAGAAAGTGCTGTCTGAAAGACCCTGTCTCAGTGGTGAAAACTGGTGGAAGGTGATGTTTGAAGGAACTGACAATAAATTACTGTATGCGTTGGTGTTCTTCTTGGAGGCCATAAAAAAGACTGATGGAAGAAGATTTAATTAAAATCTCTGACCATGTCAATGAAGGTCAAGATTTCTAGGATCTTAAAACCACCAACGCCATTCAAGGTTTTTGCTGTCTAATGAAGCGTGAGGTGAACCAGGAAATGTACCCTTTTGTTTCTTTCCTTCTGTGGATTTCTTTTTTATCTTTTTAAAAGTTTGTAACGTACTGTATAAAAATAATATTTAAAAAAATAGACAACTGGGTAAATGGAAGTGCTTTTATTATGACAAGTGTTTACACTGTAAAGCAACAAATAGTACATGTGTAGACTGGATACATACATTTCACAGTATATTTGGCAATTGCCTTTTTAAAACCAAAGATCGCATTGGTGGAGCCATATGGAGTGAACCTGCTTTACATGGGGGGGATTGGAAGAAAAAGAAGCCGAATAGTTAAACATTTGTGGCAAACAGTTCTCATAACTGCACATGAAAAGCTGCAAGAATTTGATATCTGAAAAAGTAATGTTATTGTCCCTTACCAAACCCTCAGGAACCTCAGATCTCGCAATGCATTTCGCCTAGTGATCCCATTGCATAACTCCATAGGACTTGGCGGCTCCTCCTTCTCTGTACAAGGGCCAATTAATGGAATTCCGTCCCCTTACACATTTGCAACATTGAAAACCACCTTAAATTCAGGAAGGTCCTTGGCTCTTCCCAATACTCTCCTAAGCCACTGCACCCCGTGGATATACCAATAATAAACTCCATCACTTTCGATCGTAACTCAGGGGCCGGCAGCTCTCGCAGTGGTTTCACCTGGCACACCAGCACACTCCAGGTAAGCCAACAGCTTTCGTTGTGTCATTCCTGATCCACCATCAACTCTCCCACCCACAACAACATTTGCACGCAACAAGCGCCCGAGCTCAGCCAGCAGCCTTCGCTGTGGCCTCACTCGCATCATACGCGCCTCGCCCCTGCCCACCAATCCACATGAGAGACAACAATGAGATAAGTAGCCCGAGTTAGCACACGCACACCATCAATCATTCACTGCCACTGCTAACCCGCATCACTCTTTCCGATAAGCCCCCAACATTACCATTTCCCCACCACAAACCTATCCCTAAGCTAGGTACAACAACCCATCGATGACTGACATTACAGAATCTTACTTTACTATAGGCTGAAAGCCTACGGCCTCTCAAGCCTAGGCCCCTTTCCACCTACACAAATCTAGGGGTAGCCCCGCTCCATTTATTTGTTATATGTGGAGACCTCCTGTACTGCGAAACCTGGGCCGCATGCCCACCATACAGGACTCTCAATTTTAAGTGCAGCCACCACTTTGGCTTACTATATGACAAATCATGCTGCAAGGTGACACCCAGGCCTCTCCCCGATACAGAATCCGCAAATCTAGGTGTAGCCTCGGACTAGGTTTGCCAAATTCATAATCTTTTGCACTGTGAAACATAGGCCTTTCTCCCGCTGTACAGGATCCTCTAATCTAGGTTTTGACTCCGCCTCTGTTTATTATACACTGATAGTATGAAACCTAGGCCCTAGGCCCTTCGCTACATGACTCTCAACCCTAAACCTGGACAAATAAGCAATCTCTCAGCCTATGGTAAGTGTAGTTCACACCACTAGCTTGGACACAGGCATGGCCAAACATCCATGAACGATAGAACACGTCTACGGCTAAGCACATCCGGTTTAGTTTCACACATAGCCGTCCAGACTGAAACACCTGACAACACCTCTGCCACTAGCATACAGCGATCACCACCCAAAAGGAACCTGCTTTAGCTGGCCTCACATAGACTCTCTTCGTCAACAGCAATCTATCTCTAACCCTCCAGAGCACTCGCCCATGTTTCTGACCTCTACTGGGCTGCTTAGTCGAGCCTTGCCAGCCACCCAAGACTTAGAATGGCAAACATGCACACATGCATCTAATCTAATCCCCCTAGAATCTCTAACCACATCGACTACGGTCACCAAGGGCGTTACAACCAAGGGTAAAGCACATTGAGGGCACACAAGTGGGGAAAGAGCACTATATGAATAACAAAACACAATACAAATGTTCACAATCTTTTGTCACAATATTTCCTGTAAGTGCTCAACAGATATCACGACTTCACATCTTCAGCAGTGGCACGCTGATACACAGTGCCGGAGGTTTGTGACGTAATTATCGATCTATACATTATTTGCTTTGCATAATGGTGCTGTAGCGTGAACACGTACAGGTTAACTATAGACAGCTAAAGATCTCAGAAAGAAAATGTACAAGTTAAAAATGTCACTCGAAATATGGATTTATAGGACAGCAAGTTAAAATAACATTAAAAGCAACTCACACTGCCTACAATTGAAAATCTGATTAGAGTGGAAGGAACTCAGAAGCACTTGACACTTTTCTGAAGCGCACCTGCCACTTCTTGAATCTGTTATACTCTTTGCACCTTATTTCCAATATTTACAATTTGCCTTGGTGAAGTAATATGGTTCGAAGTTGACTTTATGATGCATTTTACACTCCGCACTTTATATGGATGTACAAGGCAGTTTTGTCAGTATGTAACATCAGGCATTCGCCAAGCGGAGTCACCGAGCAGGAATGTACAGACAGAATTTGGCCTGTAAATATTCTGCCCCAGTTCCATAAAAGGCATGATGAACTAGACATTAGGCCTTGACTTGAATGGGCTTGCCCCTGGTTAGCCAATGAAGATGTTTCACAACGGGAGTAATGTGAGCACAACTATGTGTGTAAGTGGCTACTCTGCCTGCAGAGTTCTGCAGGACTTGGAAGATGCCATAAAAGGTAGACAGGTTATGCCAGAAATAGAGTGTTGCAGTGGTCCAAGGGGGACATATGTGAGGCCACCACAAGGGCACGTAACTGAGAAAACCCCAAAAAAGAAGCTGAATAGTAAGTGGTGGCGTGACCGTGACGCGGTGGACTGTCCAGTAATAATGCTGAGACCACAGACTCTCTCACATTGCAGAACGAATGCCGGTTCGGACTAGCAAGACGGCATGGTCAATACTATCAAAGACAGCAGATAAGTCAAGCAACAATAACGCACAGCCAAACCAACATTGGAGACCAGCACCCCCTCTGTACCACGTACTGGACGAAAACCGGATTGGGAAGTGTGGAAGAAAAAAAGATTACTCAAGAAAAGGCAGACAAAGGCTTCAAAAAGCTTGATAAGAAGATTCCAAGATGGCCACCATGACCACTCCCCCGTGAGGAGCGCCCTCCTCCCCGGCGATCCAAAAAAGGAGCAATAAGCAACATTAAAACCAAGACCCCAGGGCAGCAAAAGCAAAAGGGACGACCCGAGAACCAAGCGGTCCCCAAGGAAAACTCCAACGGGAGTTTTTGAAGGCAGAGAGGGGCAGAGTGAGCGGACCCGAGACCGCCAGCAGCGATACCTGCGTGGGTACTGGCAGCCGAGCCAGAGGAGATCAGAGAGAACCCCTGCAGGGGGTTCCCGTTCAGCCATGGCAATATAGGCGAGACTGGGGAGTGTTAGCAGACCACCGCAGATCCCCGGCGGCCGACCTGGGGGAGACAAGGCTCCCGGACCAGTGCACCTGCGGATGCGTGCTGGCTCGCAAACCGCAGCGCGGCAATCCAGCAGAGCGAGCGCGGCCCAGATACCAGCTACAAAAGTAAGGAGGGGGAGCCAGTAGTATTCGCCTGAAATCCTGCGCCCGCCTCAGACCCATACAGCAAGCCCGGCTCGCAAGTCGCTCCCCTCCCAAACAACAGACATGGAGGTTTATGAAAGCATCTGCCCCAAGGCACCATAACCTACACTTGAAGGGGACCCCCTACGGCGGGAGACCCGCAGCATACCCGGATCCAGGCAAAGGCCCAAACCCATACACTTCAGCAACATCAGCGGCAAACTGCAGTAATAGAAAGGCAACAGAACTAAGCCTCCTGCAGCACCCCCACCCACTAGGAGCTACTGGGCTCCGGGCCAGTGTGACACCGTGACCACTTTAAAGTCACCTTTGAGCATACTAGCCCCATGGACCCCATTTGGCACCCAACCCAGGCTCTAAAGGGGAGCTAGACCCCCGTAGCGCACATGAGGGAGAGAGGAGCATCCCCTTCAAACAGAAGTGGCCAATACACTGGGGTCAAGAGGAACCTCAGAGGCCTGGAGAGAAGCCCCCCCCCACAGTAAGGTGCAGACAGGCACTCGCCATCACCCGGCAATGTCGTGCGACAAGCCCAAGGAGGCCAAAGAGGGCCCTCAGGGGCCAAGATCTTAAAAAAAAAAAAAAAAAAAAAAAAAAAAAATAGGAAGGGACCCTCCAAAAGCTATGACGAAAGGAGGGGGAAGCCCCGGAGGAAGAGGATCCAGCGGTGACAGAGAGGTAGGGGTCGGAGGAACCCCAAACGATGCCACAGGAGCAAGAGGCCATGAGCGAGGTGCTGCAACACTGCTTTAAGGCATTCAGTGACCAAACGACGGCTACCCTTAAGACACAATTAAGCCGAATACTGTCACGGCTCGCTCCCTTCGCTCCCGTTCCCGCCACTTGGGGGCATGTTTTGGGGTTTCTTCCCTACTGGACATTTCCTCCGAACCTTATGCTACAGTGTCCTGATGAATTGGGAGCGCTAAAACCTTATTTCCCAAATTACTTCCCTTCCGGATCCATTCCAGGTTTTTGGCAGCCAGCATGCTACTGCTACTTTAATCAAATGACTATGCTTCCCAGAATGCCTGGCTCACTGCCTCACCTCCTCCCTTGCAGGACAAGGCTGGGTGGAGGATAGGCAACACCTGTGGCTGCAGGTGCAGCAGGCGACACGCCTGAGGGGTGTGCTCGTTAAGCAGCTTTAAAAGCCTCAGTTTGCTTCAGTCCAGCGCTGGTCATTGTTGCAGCGTTCCTGTCGTGACTGGTCCCTTGTTCCTAGTTTTTGTGCCCAGTTTCTAGTTAGTGTTTCCTGTTCCTTGTCCTGGAATTCGTATTTGTATGCCTAATTGATTTCTGCCTTTTGGAAAACCCTTTCTCCCTTTCTCTGTCTGCAGGCAGCCTTTCTCTGAGCTTTCCTTTTGCTGTAGCCCAATTGCCTGTGTTCACTGTTTCCTAGAAATTGTCCTTTGCTACTGAAAGACTTGTTGCATTAATCTTTCCTTTACAGGTTTAGTTTCCTGCCTTCTCACCTTGGATGGGTGGGAAAGTTTCCCTTTTGATATCGTTTTCACTGCTCCTGATCCTTGCCTTCTATTGGGATCCATGCCATGTTTTCCTTTACACTTTTACATTTATTTCCTATTTTATTATTAGGTGTGGGAAGCTGTTGTAACTAGCTCCTGTGTGATTATCTTTTGTTTTCCACACTGTACTATTCCTTCTTGCCTCTTGACTTGGGTTTAGGTATTTAGTCATCCTCACTCTTTGCCTTTACTGCCTTCTGGGTTCTTGTTTGATTTACAGGGTTGTGGGTTAGTACTGACTTTTGAGTGGTCTTTCCGGTCCTCGTGAATACGGACATCCAAGTGGTCTTTCCGGTCTTCGTGAGTACTGGCATTCATGTGGTCATTCCGGTCCTTGTGAGTACTGTTTCCAAATTCTTTATTCAGTACCGTCTAGAGTGTCGGCTTACAGATTCTGTCCCTGCTTGCCCTCTACGTGGGCTTAGCGCTGTCAGTATCTGTAATAGCATAGTGGGTAAGGAGTTTGCCGACTTTCCTTTCAGTCATAAGGAGGTTCTAAGTGCTTACCCTACATTCCTTTTCATATAGTGGTATACACGAGTCTTGGGTATTGAATGCACGTTGTTATATTCAAGGTTGTTTACTGTGTATTTAGTGCACATTTCCCCTGCCATATCCATCGCCTTCTTCCTTTCCTAACAGAATGACCAGCCATTGTTCCCGTTTGAACATGGCCAGATTACGAAGGAAAGGCAGCAAGGCCTCTAACAAGCTTATACAGAAAGCTTCCCTTACAATTACCCATGAAAATCGAATCTCTGCTCCTGACTTAAATGAACTCCTTGACACGAATGGGTATTTACGTGCAAAGTATTTTACCCACTGGGTGGCCCATCCTACATTGCCTGATCCTAGCTCTGTCTTTAATTTTGATCCAGAGTCTATGTCCGCACAAGCCTTAGCAGTGGAAAACAACACACTGCTAGAATTTATACACACAAGTACCTCTGTTATTAAACCCCATGACTCCGGTTGTGCTTTACCTCAGATTGAACAGTTTCATGATTCAAGCATGAAGAATGGAGGGGTTCCTTGCATATCTTCTGTTTTCTGCCCTCAGTCTACACCTTACTCCTCTGCACAGGTTCTTACTGTGGTCTCTAATACCAAGGGGTCTGATGCCAATAGTCTGCTTAAAAGAAACACAGACCACGTCGGTAAGAGAGAGTATAGAGCACAAGACCTGCAAGCAGTAGATGACAATATACAGTCAGTGCACTTCCAGATGGCTAGGGCAGGATCCAGCCCTGATGCCACCATGCCTTCCCCTGTGCCTACTGATAGGGATGTACAGTTAATGCGGGACATGCTAAAAGCAGAATTTGAGGAGTTAAAACAAGAATACATTTCCTTAAAAGAGGAGAATAAGATGTTAGTCTTTTCTGAATACACCTCCAACTTTATCCGTTGATGAAGTGAATACTGTTCAGTCCCTGAGTGCGGAGACTTTTGTAAATCATGATACTTGTCAATATGTAAGATCTATTGGGGGTGAAAGTCTTTTTTCAAGCACAGCGCTTATTCAGGGCACAGGTTCTGACAACTGTCCTACCGTTTGTCAGGAATTGCTGTTAGCTGAAGATTCACAAGCCACTCCTTTACCTGAGGCTTCCTGTGTAGCAGTTTGTCATAACTCTGAGCTTGAACACATACATGCTTCTGATTTCCAAACACAATCCACAATGGTGGCATACACAGAATCAGTCACAACTGTAGGCTTAGGTTCTGCCCTTGATCTAGCTGCTGAGACTGAAGTAGACATTCAAGCTGATGTGGAAAACGATGCTACCTCTGTGTTCGCTTTTCCTTCTGCCAATTTCGGTCACTACGAGCAGTCAAAGACAGTGCAGAATTCATGTTTTGATGGACTCATTCCACAGATTACTGAACCAAAAACCCGGCAGGCGATCCCTGAACTGTTGATTGTTAATCAGCCACTTTCAGAAGCTAAGACAGAGGAATGGTCAATTGACGAAATCCTGATTAACAGAGACTTTACTATGGTGATTCCTCTGGTTGATTTTGACTTCTACAAAGGAAGAGACTCTGTGTCATCCACTAAGGAGAGGGACGGCAGGGGTACAGCTCAGACTTTGGTTACTGGTGCCAAGGGGTCAACTGCCTTAAAGGGGCTTTCCATTCCTGAACCACAAGTGTGTCTGTCGACTTCTGGGACTTCAGACTGTCCTCCTACTACCATTGACTCTTCAATAATCCTGTCCACAGCTCTGCAGTCATCGTTGGCACACGTATCTTCGATCAATAAAAAAGTGCTATGTCTGCCAGTCACCCAAGAGCCTTCACCATGTACGCAGTCAGAGCCAAAGACCTTGACAAGTTTGTCTTCAGCTAACAAGACGGCTCCAGCTTGCATGCCCTCAGCCTCGGAATTTCCTCTGGCATGTCTGTCTTCGGCTACAGTGACTCATCCAGCAGATTATCCTTCAGCCATGGAGCCTCCGGTAGTACATTCTAAGTGCATGTCTTCGGTCCCAGAGCCTACTGCTAGTTTGGCTTCAGTTCATGAGAGACCTGTATCCTGCTCAGCCTCGCTGCCAATATCGGAGGTGTACCTGTCTACACTGTCAGATCCTGCTGCATATTCTTCTGCTCCAGAGATTCCTCCTGAATCCCAACCATTTACTGATGAACGTCCATCTTGCCCTTCTTATGCTTCAGGGGGATCACCAGAATGTCTGCCTTGTACACAAAACAATTCTCCCAACTACTTGACTGTAGCATCAGCGCCTCCCGAATATGCAACATCTGAGCCTGAGACTTCTGCCAGCTCTCTCTTCAAAAACATCAAGCCGGCTCACGACTCGGGAGGGCCTTACATGCAAGGCCGCTGGACTTGCCTGGAGTATTACGAGAGAGAAACGGATGCCATCCGCCACGGCCCAGTCACCGAACGAGTAACCGACCAGGATAGCGGGCTGGACGGTCCGCGTTTGGAGTCCGGTTTGGATCAACCGCTTGACAACCCTTTTGTTGCCGGATCCCACATGAGCCTGAGGGAAGGGACGGGCACGGCCTTCCAGCTGCAGCGCCAGTTGGGTGCTAGTAGCCAAAGGAGGGGAATGTCTGCTGCAGTTCAAGATGTGCCTGTTTTTGCTCCCGCTGCTAGTATGCCTGATGTTCCGAGTACTGTGTCTAACACTCCTATCAGTATGCCAAACGTTCCTGCGGTTGTATCCCACGTGCAACAAGGTGGCTACTTGACTGGCTACATGACTGTCAACGGGAGTGCCAGCCTCGTACAACCCATTGGATCTCCAGACCTCCAAGGCATGGAACTTATGCAGGCGAATCTTTGTCACTTTCAACCACAAACCTTTACCCAGATGGATGACAGAGTATCCGAACCTCTACCTCAGCCGCCACCTTCCTCTTCCGAACATAAACATTTCCTGGAACCTGCTGTTTCCTCACCTCCTGTGTGTCCTCTCTCGGCAGTGAGGCTAACAGAACTTCTACCGTTGTCTAAGGCATGTAGCACCAGCCTGCCTCTCTCCTCAAAGATGTATGCATATCCTCTTCCAGTGACTAAGCTTCCTGGACCTTCCAACTCTGCTTCGGGTCCTGCAAGTCCTTCAAGCCTTTCTTCGACCCATGAGTCTCTTCCTCACCGAAAACCCGCCTATGGCTCTTATAGACTGCGGCCTGATTCTATTCATTCCAGTCCTTCTGCTTCTGCCCGTGGGTCATCGTTTCCGTCAGTGCCACTTCTGAAGACAAAGCGCTCCTGTCATGGAAAGAAGATGTTTTGTGCGAGTAACGGCCGCCTGGAGTCGGCCGTGGGAGGGGGTATAGTGTCACGGCTCGCTCCCTTCGCTCCCGTTCCCGCCACTTGGGGGCATGTTTTGGGGTTTCTTCCCTACTGGACATTTCCTCCGAACCTTATGCTACAGTGTCCTGATGAATTGGGAGCGCTAAAACCTTATTTCCCAAATTACTTCCCTTCCGGATCCATTCCAGGTTTTTGGCAGCCAGCATGCTACTGCTACTTTAATCAAATGACTATGCTTCCCAGAATGCCTGGCTCACTGCCTCACCTCCTCCCTTGCAGGACAAGGCTGGGTGGAGGATAGGCAACACCTGTGGCTGCAGGTGCAGCAGGCGACACGCCTGAGGGGTGTGCTCGTTAAGCAGCTTTAAAAGCCTCAGTTTGCTTCAGTCCAGCGCTGGTCATTGTTGCAGCGTTCCTGTCGTGACTGGTCCCTTGTTCCTAGTTTTTGTGCCCAGTTTCTAGTTAGTGTTTCCTGTTCCTTGTCCTGGAATTCGTATTTGTATGCCTAATTGATTTCTGCCTTTTGGAAAACCCTTTCTCCCTTTCTCTGTCTGCAGGCAGCCTTTCTCTGAGCTTTCCTTTTGCTGTAGCCCAATTGCCTGTGTTCACCGTTTCCTAGAAATTGTCCTTTGCTACTGAAAGACTTGTTGCATTAATCTTTCCTTTACAGGTTTAGTTTCCTGCCTTCTCACCTTGGATGGGTGGGAAAGTTTCCCTTTTGATATCGTTTTCACTGCTCCTGATCCTTGCCTTCTATTGGGATCCATGCCATGTTTTCCTTTACACTTTTACATTTATTTCCTATTTTATTATTAGGTGTGGGAAGCTGTTGTAACTAGCTCCTGTGTGATTATCTTTTGTTTTCCACACTGTACTATTCCTTCTTGCCTCTTGACTTGGGTTTAGGTATTTAGTCATCCTCACTCTTTGCCTTTACTGCCTTCTGGGTTCTTGTTTGATTTACAGGGTTGTGGGTTAGTACTGACTTTTGAGTGGTCTTTCCGGTCCTCGTGAATACGGACATCCAAGTGGTCTTTCCGGTCTTCGTGAGTACTGGCATTCATGTGGTCATTCCGGTCCTTGTGAGTACTGTTTCCAAATTCTTTATTCAGTACCGTCTAGAGTGTCGGCTTACAGATTCTGTCCCTGCTTGCCCTCTACGTGGGCTTAGCGCTGTCAGTATCTGTAATAGCATAGTGGGTAAGGAGTTTGCCGACTTTCCTTTCAGTCATAAGGAGGTTCTAAGTGCTTACCCTACATTCCTTTTCATATAGTGGTATACACGAGTCTTGGGTATTGAATGCACGTTGTTATATTCAAGGTTGTTTACTGTGTATTTAGTGCACATTTCCCCTGCCATATCCATCGCCTTCTTCCTTTCCTAACAAATACGCACAGTACTTGCACAATCCCTCCAGGAAATCAAAGGCGACATCGTTGAATTAGGTGACAGAGTTGCTCCAAATTTAAAAACGCCATTAAAGAACTCACTGAAGGCACCCAGAAGATAGATGTATTAGTGGAGCAGCTGGCGGTAGCGACACACAACGTGGAGCGCCAAGCAGAGGACTTGGAGAACCGCTCGAGAAGGTCCAACATCAGGATGAAGGTGCTACCAGAAAGTGTGATCGATGCCACCTCAGGGAAACAATGCAGCACGTGTTCAAAGATTTGCTGAACATAGGAGGCTGGGGGAGAAATGATCGTAGATAGAATTTGCCAAGAGAAGTGGTAATAACTTTACAGCGATACGACCAAAAAGAATCGATCCTCCAAGCGGCGAGCAAAACAACCCTGATAAAGGTGAACGCCACTGTCGCAGAACTTTTCCAGGACAAATACACACTAACAAAGATGAGGCAAATGGGCCATGTGACCAAAGGATACAGGTGGACATTCCCCTTGGGAATGGTCTTTAAGTGGGGAGGGTGTCAACACTGCATCACCACGCTAGATGAGGGACTCAAGATCCTGAATATTGAAGAAGAAGGGGATTCAAGGGGGGATGACATAATAGGAGGTCAGAACATGAAAGCCACCAAGATAAGCCATGGGAGTGGAGAAGAGTAGAGGGGTCAAAGACAAGACACAAACAATTGCAGGGCCCAGGAGGGCAGCAACCAAAGCCCCCAGACTGAATAGGCTGTCCACTTAACAGCAGCGGTAGGGATCACGAGACCTGGGTTAGACCCGGTGGGGTTACAAGAGGAATGTCAGCCTAAGGGTCGGCTGGGGGGGGGATGGTGACAGATCTTGGAAACGGGGGAAGAGCAGAGGAATGTGGCTCTCCCTGCACAGTGATTCTCCGGGATGGGAACGAGACCCGGCAACTTAGGACGACGTCACAGCCTGGGGAAGATGAGCAGAGTCCAGCTGGAGGGAGGGGGTGGGGATAAAAGGGGGGGAACATGGTTACTCTCAGGGCATAACGAGGTATGGGTAGCAGAAAAGGGATCAAATACTAACAACTCAATGTTAGAGGACTAAACACACCGGCTAAGAGACGGAAACTGGAGAACCTCCTCCAGGATACCAAGCCAGACATTGTGACGCTCCAGAGAGGCATAACCGTAAGCAAGACAAACAGAATGAAGTTGAGAGGGTACCCCCAGGTTCTGTAGGCCAACGACAAGAACAAGGCTCGAGGGCTCCTCATAGCACTTAGACACCTACCCGATGTCCAAATTATAGGCACAAAAGCCAACAAGGAAGGTAGATTCCTCTTCATCCAGCTACAATTGGGGGAGGGTGGAAGACCTCTCACAATTACTACGGTGTACGCCCCCAACTCAGGCAGGACTGATACTTGCGGGGGGTTTTGGAGAAGCTAGACAAGTTCACAAAGGGCCAGCTAATACTGACAGGGGATTTTAAGTTGTCATGGCGCCCATCCATGGACCGAAATGCGGACAAGACACCCACATCCAAAGGCTCATCTAGTCAACTACAGGCTAGCATAAACAGAATAGCATTAGCAGATACCGAACATGAACTAAAAGGGGAGTCCACGGGGTATACTTACTACTCACATGGGCACCAACCAGTCTCAAATATTTATTTCATATGGGTTTCGGTGACACTGCTTGGTCAAGTACGGAGCATAGAAAGGGGACCCATAGCCCTGTCCAACCACGCTCCCCAGCAGCTAGAAATCCAATGGGAAAATGGGGTTAGGGCAGTGGTCTTCAAACTTTTTTGGCCAGGGCCCCCCTGAGCAAAATTTGGGCAGGTCGGGACCCCCCAGAAATGCCAAATGGACAGTATATATTGCGCGCCGTCACCTGCTCCCATCAAAGTCGCTGGGCTCCCTCATCCCACTCCTACCCAGTCGCTGGTCTCTCCCCACCCCATCACACACCCAGGGCTCTCCCCACTCTGCTCCCATCACTATCCCATGGTTCCCGCCCATTGTGCTCCCACCATAGTCCCTCGGTTCCCCCATCCCGTTCCCAACACAGTCTGAGGGCCAGTGGCGGCTGGTGAATCTTTTTTAAGTGGAGGGGCATTAAGGGGAGGTTCGGGGGGGTTTCCCCCTGTGAATTTATTTTTAAATAATAGGTTAAAATGTTGCATTGTAGAGCATACTTTTAACAAAAAATGGGTAAATAGCCAAACAGTTTGCAATTGTTGCTGGGAGTCCAGGGGGCAGGCATTGATATTTTATTTCTATTGCGCTCGTACACAAGTGTTTCAGAGCGTGACAAGGCAAGGGAGGGGAACAGAGGAGAATAAAACAGCGATCTTACTAGGCCCAGTGACATTGAGAACGCGCAAGTGTGAGGGGAAAAGTGCATGGAAGGGGGGAGAAGTGGAAAGTGCGAAGCAGAGGAGAAACAGATAAATAACAATAAATAAATAATAAAGGCAACAAACAGTGGTAGTGCAGCCAGCAATTTGCAAGTGCTACGTTTAAGGCAGCAGACAGGGTAGGTCTGATAAGTGCAGGAAGAAAGATGGTTCTCCTCAAGTTTTAGAGTGGCAGGGCGCTGTTCCAGAGGGAGGCCCCAGCCGAAGACTGAGATCTACCCCCAGCTCGTTGCTTTGATAAACGACTGACCCTGAGGGAGTTGGAGGTAGAGGAGGGAAGAGCTCGAGAGGGGAGGTATTTGCGGAGGAATAGCTGAAGGTATTTTGGACCGAGGCCCCAGAAAGCCTTGTGGACAAGGCAGAGGGTTTTGAATGATAGATGTCGGTAAAAAGATACCATCCCTGTCCCCTGGGCCCCACTGGTCCTAACACAATGAACATGATTATGTGTATATGCAAGGCGCTGCACATTCATACAGCAATCACTCTATCATTCACATGAGCATCCATCACCATACACTCACTCATAACGCATCCATACACATGTTTAAATAAAAACAATGAACATAAACGTACCTTCTGCATTGGCCTGTGTGTGGGTGCTGCTCCAGCTGCTCTGTCCGTATGTGCGAGGAGGCGCAGGAGCTCCCCCTCGGACATACAGACATGCAGTGCCCCAGCCAGCATTTCCAATGAGCTATGCAATGCTGGCGAAGCAAAACGCCCCAGCACTTGCATGGCTCAGTGAGCATGTGCGGCTGGGAAACTAAACTGAACTGTCAAAGGGAAACAGTGTTTCCCTTTGACAGTTCAGCCAGCCCAGGAGCACTCCATTAGCTGGATAAAGCAGCTGAGGGAGTGCTCACTGTTTCACTGGGCTGGCTCCTTAGCTCCTCCATAATGGGTGAGGGGCCACTATGCAGTTAGTAATGTTGACCATTGTTGCTGAATATATCACAATTTACTTACATTTTAACACAAAGCACCCCTTTGGGTACTATTGAAACAGTGGGCTTCATAACTACTCTGGCGGTAGCTGTGCCGGTAAAACCGGCACGGCTGCCACTGGAGTTGCATCCGGGTCTGGCACCCGCGAATGGGCAATTACTAGGTCATGCCGAGTTAGGCGGACATGATAATTGCCCTTTCGAAGGTGCCGGTAGATCCCCATTCCAGCCCCATATGGCTCAAATGGGAAGGGGGAGCTTGGATGCACCGGCACCGTTAATAACGGTGCTGGTGTATCCGACGAGCTGAGGTCAGACCTGGCGGGGGCTGTCAAGCACCCACGAGCACAACTCTTACTATGGCGGAACGGTAGCAACGGTGCCGGTAGCTTACCAGCACCGTTGTTACTGGTCCGCCATAGTAGTAATGAGGCCCAGTCTGTGACTAAAGGAATGAATATCCATTCACAACTGTGGGCCACTTTTTCATTGTTGCCTGAGACAGTTTCATGCTTCAGCCCGCCCATGTGGGCCACCCCTGCCCATTTCTTCCAATCTAAAAAAAAAAAAAAAAAATTTTTTCATGCTGAGCTCTCAGGGCCCCCCTGGGATGCACCCGCGGACCCCTAGGGGGTCGCGACCCACAGTTTGAATACCACTGGGTTAGGGGGTTGGTCGGGGCTCTGGAAATGGTGATTGCCTTGCCATCTGCTGAGAGAGACAGTAATTTGCAACGAGTTACGCAAATCCATCCGCTACTTTTTTTGGGAAAATAATACCCCGGATGTGCAGGAACATGTAGTATGGGGGACGCCTGTAAAACAACCATGCAGGGCGGGGGGTGCTCATAGCAAAGCAGGCATCTTCAGCCAAACAGGAGGAGGCCCTCCAGGTGGACCGAGAGCAGCGCTTAAAAGGGGTAATGGAGACAGATGGGGGGTTAACAATCAGGAGGGAGTATAGGCATATCAAAAGGCAAATCAATACCCTTCTAGCTAAACAAGCAGTAAAATCGCTCCTATTCTTGAGGCAGAAGTATTACCTCCAGGCAAACAAGATAACCTGCCTGGCTAAGCAGAAAAAGGCAGCAGGTACAATACGCTGCATTCAGATGGTGGGGGGGGGCAGGAAACCACACGTACAGAGGAGATCCTGCAGGCGTTCACTGAGTTACGAGCCCCTAACTCTACAGAGGCACCGGACAGTGACCTCCAAAAAGCCTTCTTAAAATCTTGCCGGCTAAAAAGATTAGAACAGAACCAGCGTGACACTTTAGAAGGGACGATTACCGAAGACGAGGTGTGCGCAGCGATCCAATCACTACCACCAAATAAAGCCTCAGGCCTGAAACATTTATCCAGGCGCTCAGCCCGAGAAACCTGCCCACCGCTGCAGTAGCACAGCGCTTCCCAGGGGGATGGAGGCAGGCTGCTCCGCCAACTGCCCACCCGACTCATCCTTGTCCGACGCCCTCCCCTCCCTTTTGGGGTCAGTGGGTGCTGGGGGACAGACGTAGAGGCAGTCCAGAGACAGCACAGGCAGGGGGTCGGGTGGGACCGCTAGAGTCTTCAAAGCCCAGCCTGGCTGCACGGGGCTGAGCTCCAGGTACCTGGGCAAGAGGAAAGGTCACCTGCTGCGCCAGTGGAACTGGCCATCACTCGGCCACAGATGTGGGCGGCTGGAACCTCGATGCCCGCCCGTCGAGTAAGCCTGCTGCGCCATGGCTCAGGGGTTGCGGGGCCCCGGTCTGCCTGGGGAGGCGCCCCTCGAGAGCAGTCAGGTTTCCCTCGGCTCCTACCACTCGGGGCTTCCCTGCTGACCGGGGTGCGCCCACCAATGCCCACCAACTGGCGGGTCAGAGAAAGGAGTTCACGCCCCTGGCCAGCTCGTTGAGGAGAGGGGGCCACACAGGGCTCCCTTTACAGTGCTTGGTTGGGGACATCCCCAGCAGATTAACCCAACCCTGCCAGGCGTCCCTGCCGATCCCCTTATGGTGTAAGGGAATCCCACGCACCCCGGAATGCTCAGCGAGAGGTGCCCCAGGCTGTGGGTGTTCACGTCTGGGATGCAACCGAGGTCGGGCCCGTGGCTCTCCCTCCGGCTGCTCCGCTGTTAATGATCCTTCATGCCCCCACTCACAAGCAGATACCCAAGCCCTACATGTACCAATTCACATTAAATTGCCCCATTTCTCCTCCAAACACATGTTCCAGATTCAAATGCCACCTCTCTTCCGACCCATATGCTACCATCCCTCCCTCCGAACCCACACAAAGACACCAACATCCGTCCCTCCATACCTACACCAAGAAGCTCCACCTCTCAGAGCCACACCCATATGCTTCACCTCTACCTCCAGACTCACTCAGATGGCGCCATCCGCCCTCTCTCTATACCCACACCTGATTACCCCATCCCTTCGACACACACATGCTCCCATCCCTCCATAAACCATCCATTCTCTCTAGACATACATACCCCATCCCTCAATTCATACCCAGAGGCCCCCCTTCCTTCCCAACAGAGTGCTCCAGCCCTCACTCAGACCCACATGCTCCATCATTCCCCGACATGCCCCCATCATATGCCCTGTCCCTCCATTCCAGATCAACAAAGCACTCCTCTGATCCAGACTCCACCAAGATGCCCAAGCCCATCCTCAAAACCCATACCACGATGCCCCATCCTCCCTCCACACAGCAAGATGCTACTATCCCTCCCCGACCAATGAGCACCCATCCCTCAAGACCCACACCAATGTGTCCTATGCCTCCCTTCACACCCACAACAATGTCCCCATCCCTCCCTCACAGACCCACACCAATATGCCCCATCGCTCCCTCCAGAGCCACAGCAAGATGCCCCATCCCACTCCCCAGATGCACAGATTACCCCATCCCACCCACACCAGGATGCCCCAATCCACCTTCCAGACCAACAGATGCCCCATACCTGTTCCAGACCGACACCAATGTGCCACCATCCATTGCAGACCCCACCAAGATCCCACCATCCCTCCATCCACACAGCAAGATGCCCCATCCCGTCCTTCAGACCCACACCTAGATGAACCATCCCTCCCCAGG
The DNA here is from genome assembly GCF_040938575.1 of Ambystoma mexicanum. Lineage (NCBI taxonomy): Eukaryota > Metazoa > Chordata > Amphibia > Caudata > Ambystomatidae > Ambystoma > Ambystoma mexicanum. Next base: position 153,348,882 of record NC_090929.1, on the reverse strand, counting down.
CACAGACCAAGGTCTCCTGTTAGCACATTTCTGAGAATCCTCCCTAATTCCTCTCTACCTTAGAGACCCCCAGTACTTTTGATGGGACTCTAGGACTTTTTAATGTTTTGATCTGGAGAGAGTGAGACCTTTTTTCCCCCACTCTCTCGTGTATTTTTCTGTGTTTCTTTTGTTTTTTGGAGTCTGACAAACTCCATAGGCATATTTTTACATTATGGCACACAGAACCTTCAGTGCAGTGGCACAGGGAAAGGTTTAAATACCTTATCTTGTATAAACTACTGTTCACAAGAGAAGTGAAGCGAAATTGACTTTACTTACATTTGTAACTTTCTAGACACAGCACACACTATCGGCTAAGTTCTCAAGTGCAATGCAGCACCCATGGGTGCCATTTTTGTCAATTTGGGCCCAGTCTTCTTTTTTCACCATTTCTTGCTGGAACGGTCCTCCTTGAGATTCACTCTGCACGCCAAACCAGGTTTGGTCGCTTTGTTTATTTTGTCTTTGGCACGATTCACGAGTGAAGCCCTCCTCCGGCTCCAGTATGTCTGGCAGGGGCAGGAAGTGAGGGAGGTGCCCGAAACTCCCTGTGCTTAAAGGCATACTCTAGTAAAAAATGTTATTGTCCCTATGGGTCGGCCATGTTTTTTTAAGGCTAAGTGGCTCGATTTTAGAAAACTTTCCTATGGACCTTACCCGAGTTTTCGTCCATTAAACGCACGCGAAAACAAGCACCTGTGAGCCGCCATTTTCTGATAATCCTATCTTTTCCCCGATCGCCCTGGCGGACCTGCTTTTGCGGCAGTAAATCAATTCCGCCGCCCCTGAGCCTGTCATCAGCAGACTCGTACCGCCCATTTCCCAACGCCAAAGCACGTCTCGTGTCAACATTCGCTGCGCTTCAGCTAATGACGTGTCGCCATGGAAATGGCAGGACGCCTCTTTCCTCAATAAGTATAAACAGACCGTTTCACAACACACAGCAGCCGATTATCGATTCCATTCCTCTCTCTGTGTTACTTTGAGTATTCTGTGACTCGTTTCAGTGCTCTGGTCAGCTACCTTCGCCGCTTGTAGCCCGTGTGAACACCTGTACCATCTCGGTAAATTATTTTACTCTGTTTACCACACAATGGCTACAATAATGCCCTACATGTACGAGCCTGAGTATACCGAGGAGGAACTACTGGAAAGGGAAGCACGCGAAAACGATGGGGATTCGGACGGCAGTTGGGAGGACGATTCAACATATGAAGAGCCTGGGCCTAGTCGCATGGACGGCGTCTCCACCTGGTACACATGCAATCGGTGCGAGCTAATGCCAACCGAGGAGGAGAACTGCTGCTGCCGAGAAAACTCGGGATGCCTGGCCTACATTTCGGAAGGCGAGCCACGACCGCAATGCATCACCGAGCTGCCAGACTTCAGGGCAGCCTGCCTCACACGGGCCGTGTTGAGGATAATGATGGTGCTTATGCACGAACTTCGCGCAACTGTTCGTCCTCGTAATCCGAGTAACGAGTAAGTATACTCTGCTTGTCATGCCACTCCTATTTCATGGTCTTCTACTATATCCAAAATTACATCTACATATTGTAACGCATGTAAGGCGTTGAATAGTGTGCATTGTCTAGATAGCATTTGTCCGTGTAAAATGCCATTAGTTACAAAAATTGTCATTGACAACAAACGTTTATTAAACTTATCTGGGTCATTTAAAAACAGTTTGTTTCATTCCTTTTCACAGGTGGTACAGGCTGGTGGCCTATCGTTCCTATACATGGTGGCTTCACGGGAGGCTTGGACACTGCGTTCGAAGAGTGATACCCGCCTGTGCCGTTTGTGCCATTAGAGAAACGTTCCCGAGTGACAGCGGTCAGTACAAGGGATTTTCTCTCGCTGTGCTGCAACCTGACCTGTATAATCTTTAAAGTCTTGTATTTTTGTGTCATGAAAATAAGATACAAAATAAAACACCACATTTATTTTAACCACGTTTGTCTCGATTTTTTAAATGAATCACATATATCTATACTATCAATTACCATTGGATTATACAGACCTTCGGGTCTTGGCCACTATAATACACTGGTTGAAGTGTGGGTCTGGGCTCACAAGAATCTGCGGTATGTGGAATTTGTTATTGATAAGCAACAATATACTATCATTCATATAAAGGCGATATACTGTATATTGATATAAAGGCGGTTCGCGCCGGTGGATGCTCGCTGGCATGGGGGGGGGCTGTCAGGGGCGCGAAAGGCCAAGGTGCCAAACAACATGTACACTTCAAAAGGTGTCCCACGCCAAGGGGCCATCGGTCACATGGCCTACTCAAACCCCGTGTCTCCAGCCAGGCCTCCCCTTGAAGCAGGCCGCCCCCCTGCAATCCACATAAGTGTGTCTCCATTCAGCAGTCTTCCTGTGCCTTATCTGCACGCCCCAGCCCCATCCATCCCACCCCCTCTATCAAAGGCGGTTCGCACCCGGGGATGAGCGCTGGCATGGGGGGCTGTGACGGGCGCAAACGGCCAAGGTGCCAAACAGCATGTACACTTCAAAAGGTGTCCCACGCCCAGGGGCCATTGCTCACATGGCCTCCTCAGACCCCGTGTCTCCAGCCAGGCCTCCCCTTGAAGCAGGCCGCCCCCCTAAGACCACGACATACATACGTCATTCATTCACAAACACACCCCTGTTCCAAAAACTTTATAAACCACTTGATATGTCTCATGAGAACATCTTTGTGCTTTGCAAGTCAACTCCTGAACGTTTTACCTGGCAACCACTGAGATCTACGCTAATCTGGTCGTCGTCGTGCTATCCGTGAACTTCTGTGACCGCGTAGAGCAAACCCATCAGTGTGCTACCTGTGGCCACCCACCTATTCTCCTGCAACATACTGCTCTGCTTGCTGAATCCGACTGTTTGTTGGTCAAGGTAAGGCCATGTATCCTAGTCATATTTCGCAGATTTTTAAATTTCTATCTATTTGCGAGTAGAGTACACAATAGTGCTATGTTCATTGGTCTCATTGCTATTGACTATAGTTTCCATTGCTATGCCATCAATAGATCCATTTATTTTCATCTGTGTCTATTGTCATCGAATTGCATCCTTCGGGGATCCAATCTATGATGTAAGCATGTTTCCTTCTCGTGCAATACAGAACATCCAAGGGATGAGTCACATGTTCAGATTTTAATCTCATCATTTATACATTTCTGCAATTTATGCAAATACTAAGCTGCACATAATGAACTGGTACAGTTCCTGCGACCAAAACAAACCTTGCATTGATCATTGTATGATTCATTTACTTTTGTATCAAATCTTTATTCTTGAAGATTGTATAATAATGTCGATATTTACTTTTCAGATTTATCAACAATGCCTGCCTGTTCGATTAGCGGTTGCCCTTCGAAGACCCATGCGAAATCTGAAGGAACTACAATGCATGTATTCCCGAAAACTGTCGATCGAATAAGAGAATGGGTCAGACATTGCAGATATCCACTGGATGAGCTGGAAAGTAGAGTCCAACAAGTCTTAGAGGACAAGAGGGGCGATCGATACCGCATCTGCAGCCGGCACTTTTCCTTGGACATGTACACAACATCTTGGGTAACAAAGAAGAATAAACGGCGAACGACACGGAAATTGCTCGAAAACGCTATTCCGACTCTATTCGTCCACATTCCGCCACCGGTGAGTCAAGTGTCCGGATTTAGCTTTAGGCCTTGCGGTAGTGTGTAGGTAGCCGAATGGATTAATTGATATTGTAGGTGTTCTATCCCTTGTAATAATTTCGATATTGATATGAGTGTATAGTTTTTTGAATAATGACATTTATCAATATATTCTTTTTCGATTTCATAACCCACAAACGCAATGTATATATATATATACGGGGACAGGGAACTGTGCTGTATTGAGCATTTTTCAAGTATTCTGTCTGCTTACATGGCTATTTTTAATATTGGCATTTCATTATCAATCATTAATTGACCTTTACAACTGCTTGACTATCCCTTGAATCTGAAGCAAGAACAGTCTACATCCTTGACGTGGTCGCAGTTATCAACCACTTCTAGCGCGTATCAGGTAATCTTATTAGGCTAATCCGCTACATACTTGTTTTATGCATGTCAAGTAATAGTTTTATTCTATCGTATAATTATTTTACCGAATTTCTGGTTACTGCTTTCCAATTGATATACACCTTAGTTATCGTCCACTGGTGTTTGTTTTCAGTTATAATTAGTGTTATCCATACTAATGCAAGTACTGTCTTTCAGGGAGATGCTGAAGCGTCCGCCACATCTACAACGTTTCTAGATGTTCCTCACCAGCAGGAGGTATGGATACTGACAGCTCCATCGAGCGTCATCATCAGAGCTGGAATTCTTGTCGTTTGATTGTTCTACACAATGTTTCATTCGTGGTTAGCCGTTGATATGTACCTGTGCTGTCGACCCCAGGTGTATGTTATGTTTTCACAATAGTAATCCTCACTAATGCAAGTACTATGTTTCAGGCAGTCGATGGAGCGTCAACCCCTACACTTGTTGCAGAGCCTGACATTCAAGTATACGAATCGGCACAACAGCTTTCGGAAGTGCGCACTACATTTGCAACATCCTTAGATATTCTTCAGCAGCACGAGGTATGGATACTGACAGCTCCATCATGCGTGATCATATAACGGGATTCCATTTGCTATACTTTCTTCCCTATAAACGCAAGTGCTGTGTTTCAGGGAGACGACGGAGCTTCCACCCCAATCACAACATCTCATTGAGATGATGCAGATGTAAAGGGATCGTTGAAATAAGTCGATGAAAAGTGATCATATTTGGATTTTCCTTGATTCTTTTGGACAATGCATCTTTCGCGGTTATCTCTTTATATGTACCTGTGCGTTCGACCCCAAGTGTGTGTTATGTTTCCAATATTGAAAAGCATACTAATGCAAGTATTGTGTTTCAGGGAGATGCGGATGCCTCCTCTCCAATACAACCATTCATGGCTGTCCATGCAGAGCCGGAGGTATGGATACTGACAGTTCCATCGAAATAGATCATCACTGGTCGAATATTTGTCGTTTGATTGTTGCACACAATGTTTAAATCGTATTTGGCTATTGAGATGTACCTGTGTGTTCGTCCTCACGTGTTTTATGCTAAAAATATTTTGATACATAGTAATGAAAGTACTATGTTTCAGGGAGACGATGGAGCCTCATTCCTTGCTGTCTATGCGGATACAGAAAATATGCTCGTTGCAGCGCAAGAGGAAGGGAGGACATGCGGAAACGAATCGGAGCTACAGCGTGCAGATGTTGAAGGTCGAGTCAAAAAAGTTGCAAAGAAAAAAACAAAAAAAGGTGAGTTACAAACAGTTAACTTTAAAAAATGTTTTGTGGTGGGGACTATTTTATGTTTTTTTCTAGTCAATTCTACTACACTCCATCTTGTGTTTAAACTGAACATCCCTGTTCCAATCTCTCCTCCAGTTACCCGTGGGCGTCAGAACTATACACACACAGACAGTGAAGCGAATGAGAGATGTGGCTTGCCAGACCATGTACACTATGGAGGAACTATTAATTGAGGCGAGGCGTGTTCAGGCTCGAGATGCTCATGTCCAATGGCCAGAACATGAATTAGCTCCGATTGGAGACTACAGCAAAGTTGCATTGGACCATAGCTACTGTGCGACCGGACCACCACAAGAAGATGTTATTGAATGTTGCAGATCAATTTACACAATCTACACCAGCCAAAAAATTGCCACCAAAAAACATGTCGACATTGTTGTGTTCTCCCATCAATGTTGAATTAGCAGATGTTGAAATGAGAGAGAATGAACCAGCCGCAGCATCCATAGACGCAACAATACTTGATAGCAGCGATAATACTTTCCAATGTGTTGACATCTCCACAGCGTCAACAGCTGAAACAACGTTGACGCAGGATGACAGTCTAATGAACGAGAGCAAATACATTGTATTCGACAGTTGCTTGATGGAAATTATAAGTATGCTGAAATGTGTGCATTCCGTTAGAGGGAAAGTATGTGGGAAGCCATTGATTAATGTGACTCGTAAAATGAAAGGCACTAATGTCAAAATAAATTCCGCCTGTAGATCAAATCATAGGTTCTCATGGTCTGCACAACCGATGCTGGGGAAACTGCCAGCAGGCAATCTACTGTGTGCAGCAGCATCACTTTTTAGTGGCTCCAGTTTTAGGAAGTTGGAGGCTTTCTGTCGTGACTTGCCGCGTAGTGAAGAGTAATGGACCTCTGTCCACAAATCACCCACAGGGATGAGTGAATAAACTCCCTGTGCGAGCTTTGAGGCCACAGGTGGTTTGTTGGTTCGCCGGATCTGATGACGCCCAGGACCCCGGAGGCTGTTAAATGGAAGGTAAGGTTAGCACAGGCAAACACAGTACTGTGACATGAAGAAGTGTGTAAGAATCTCTTACCTAAACCCAACAGGGATGATACTGGGGTGTCTGGGATCTGGTGCGAGGGAGCGCCGTAGATCCGGACAGCCGTGTCAGCCGTGTCCCAGATGGTAGTTGCCGGCTGTACCTGTAGCCTGACGGTAACTTAATGGGCACTTGAGTTAACCACGTAGCGCCAGTGGCCGAAAATCGTAGAGTCAAGAAAGGGCAATCCAAAAACAATCCGTTAATCAAAGCCGAGTGTCCAATGTACCAATATCCGAGCAACAAGATCCGAGGAGTAAGCAAGCCAGTCCGTGATTCATAAGCCAAGGTCCAAATCCGAAGTATCAAGGTAACGTGAATGCTGCAATTGCCGAACAGAGTCGTGAAACAGCTGTGAAGCGGTGAGTAAACTCGAACTTCCCGGTTTTATGTGCGCCGGCTCCCGATCACGTGAGCGGAACTCTGGGCACGTGATCGGGAGAGCACCGCGGAACCAGGAAGTAACCGCAATCGGGTGTTCCAACCCGAACGCAGTCTCCATGGGAGTTGCCAATGGAAACGAGGCAACAAACCGGGTCGGACTTTCCGCACTGCCCGCCCTCGTTGATGATGGCGACTCCCTCGCACCCTAGGTAAGGAGATGTCTCGGGAGGTGGGCTGCAACCCGGGGACAGTAACCGTGTGTGCTGGTGTATCTGAAAAGGTGCATGGTGGCGGGACTGGTTTGTTGTGTATGACACTTTCTTTCAGTTTGTGGGACTCCATTTCATTTCTAGTGCGTTGTACTACACATACCAACGTGATTATCTGTTTCCGGCCATTAGTGATGCTTGGAGAATTGAACAATTGTCTCTAGCAAGTACATTCGAAGGCAAACGATTCAGGCTAGCCGGCGATGGACAGTGTGATAGCCCTGGGTTTTCTGCCAAGTACTGCACCTACCACTTTCAGGACATGGAGAGTAAGAAAATTGTGAGTTCGGTGGTCGTGCAGGTAACACAATGTACATCCTCAGTGGCCATGGAGAAACTAGGATTTATAAAATCAGTGCAAGATCTACAATCGAGGGGGATGGACATCGAGCTCATAGCCACGGATAGACATGTTTCAATTGCCAAGACAATGAGAGAGCAGTTCCCACATATTAAACATCAATTTGACGTATGGCATCTTGCTAAATCTATCAATAAGAAAATCTCGGCTGCAGGAAAAAAAAAGGTTTTGAAAGTATTTTGCAGTGGTCACATTCTATCACCAACCATCTTTGGTGGAGCTCAAAAACTTGCGAGGGGTCAGTGGAAATACTACTAGAAAAATGGCGGTCACTGATGCACCACTGTACCAACGTTCACCGCTGGACAGCAAATGAACATTTCCACCAATGTGAACATGGCCCTTTGTCCCCAGAGGAGGCACGGAAGAAGAAGTGGTTGATTCCATCATCACCGACACACAAAGCCATTGAGAAGATTGTTTTCGACAAAACTCGATCAAGAGATTTGAGAGGACTGACAGAATTCTGTCACACAGGAGATTTGGAGGTGTTCCACAATATGTGCCTAAAGTACAGGCCAAAGCGCTTGCATTTTAGCTTTCAGGGCATGAAACATCGCACTCTACTAGCCGTCTTGGCCCATAACAGCAATGTCGGACGTGAACAATATAGGACTAGGGGCAAAGTAAGGATGCCTCGCTACACCAAGGTGTTTTCAAAACGAAGTAAGCAATGGGTGATCAAACCAGTCTATGATGAAATGCAGTTCGACTTTGTGAAAGGCCTTATTGTTGCTGTGTTAGAGAAGCACAGATATGGAATTTTGGACGTTTCTGTACAGAGCAGTGATCCATTGCCACCAAACATTGCGACTGTGCCATGCCCACCCGATGCACAGCTGATTGTAAAGTACAAATCCCGGTTTAAATAATTACAATAGGATTGTATTTTTGTAAATAAATGTTATTGTACAGTGTACCAGTAAACCTAACCCCCAACTTCACCATCATGGGTGGCGAAGGAGCTGGGTGTCATCTTTGAATTCTCTCTATTCACCTCACATATGTGTATGTATATATTTTTCTCATGTCTCATCTCATGTAAATGTAAGTGCTGCGCACTGTTAACGGAGGGGAGTCTTGCGTATTGCAAAAAATAAAACAAACAATAAATCTCACTTTTAACTCAACTCCTGTTGTACTTTATGCTTTCCCTGACTTTCCGCAAAAAATTAAATGTTTCAATTTGGGCTGCAAAGCTCGCAGACAACGGGGACAAAATTGGGGCACTTAGAACGCGCCAGCCAAACAGGCCGTGGCATTTGGGAGAGAAGCCAGTTCGCATTTGCACATTGAGGCGCACTACACAGACGGATTCTAAACTTGAAGTTCTCACAGATGCCTATACTACGTGATGTTGCAAATAAAGAATGCCAAGGACAGTGCGCAGATGAGGCCCACAAGTCGCACTGGAAGTATAAGGGTCTATTGTTTTTTGACCTTGAGACAGGGACCATGCCGAAAGAACTACATTTGAAGGGAGTGCGCAGTAACGTAAGAGACGATAAGGCAGAAAATTCAGAAACTAGAGTTTCAGTTTAGTTCAGTATACGAAAAATCGTTGTCAAGAGCACGGTCCGTTTTACAGACTGCATTACGAAGAGACACAATGGAAATTTCAAATATAATGTAAGTAAATCTTTACACGCTTTTATACCGGAATGAAGATTTAGTGAATGGATGCATGAATAAATGAATGAATGAAGACTGTAAAAGATGTTAAAACTGTTCGTAGTGGGCACATGGGCATGCAGGTTCACTGGTGTCACCGATCTCGCTCCTTGGCCCAGCCACTGTTCCCTGCACTACGGGACTGTCTCTGTATCCTTCAGCCCCTTGTCCCGGCATTTACCTTGCACTTGCCACCAGCTGGCCCTATTATTTAATTTGTATTCAACTATCCTTGTACAGCCCATCCCCATGCGCGATCAGTATACACTTGACACTCAGTATCACTATACACTTGAGTATACGCGCGTTAGAAATGCCATATCATATATCTTATCATTCCTCGTGCATGTAGAGTGTCGTTTATCATTGTGTGTTGCCCTAGATTTATCTCGTTACTTTTCGCATTTATGTTAGAGAAGAACATACTCCATTGAACTACCCTTGCAAGCAAATAGTTTCTGATCGGCCGTAATGAATGAAATGAGTAATATTAATGAAGTTCGGCTGGTGAGACTAATTATCATTTGTTTTCTTAACAGGTATTTCATCCCGTTCTGCAACTGCCACCTGTTTGAGACACCGGCGGACGGATTCTTCAGCAGACACCTGCAGCTTCTTGTCAACAACTGGAGCACGATCACCATATTATGGGATGATCGCCAAGGGCCCACATGCCCTTACGTTGTACTAGTGGCTAGAAGCAACATACCAACCTTTAGGCTAGACTAGTGCCTAGTTGATGGAACAGCCTTGCGGTTCACCGTGCTTCCAAAGTGATTCTTTTTACGAAAATGAACACCCTGTGTGCCAGAATGGAACAGCGCGTGACCCAAGATGAAACGGAACAGTTATTTCGGATACAGATAAAAGAAAATAAATGTCTTCCGGAGTTCATATGAATATTCTCTAAACATTTGATGCCAAATAAATGTACTTTACCAAATGTACCGTGTTGCTGTTTCATTGTAAAGTACAGTTTCATATTCCGAATTGTGGCGCGCTGTGTTGTGAGTTGATCTGTGTTGGTTTCCGGGTTCTGTGTGGAGTCGCGCAGAAGACGACTGGGCGCGTTTGACTACGCAGCAGAGTAACGTCACGGGGAGAGGCGGGGAATATGAATGTTTTGATGTCGTCAGGGGCGGGGGAATTGATTTAGTGCCGCAAAAGCAGGTCTGCCAGGGCGATCGGGGAAAAGATAGGATTATCAGAAAATGGCGGCTCACAGGTGCTTGTTTTCGCGTGCGTTTAATGGACGAAAACTGGGGTAAGGTCCATAGGAAAGTTTTCTAAAATCGAGCCACTTAGCCTTAAAAAAACATGGCCGACCCATAGGGACAATAAAATGTTTTACTAGAGTATGCCTTTAATCCCCTTGGTTACAGGAATGCACCCAAAAGGTGATTGGCCGGCTGGCTCTCCGGCAAGGATGGCCAACTTGCTGTGAGATTGACAGCTAGGCTGGAATAAAATGGGAGAAACCTGCATAAAAGGCTGGGCTTTTTGGCTTGCAAGGCAGAGTCGACCACTGGACGAAGGAATCCGAAGAACTTGGAGGAGACGCCTGCTGCAACTCCTGAGCCGTTGGTTTGCCCGCTGAAGCCCTGCTGCTGTGCCTGGGCCACCTCAGCAGAGTGCTGGACCCTAGATGCGAAGAAAGTCTGAAGTGGCAACCGAGAACCGCAGTGGTAACATTTGCTTGAGACACAAGGAGCTGAAACCGCAAAGTGCCATTGAATTGAAGATTGACCATTGCTGCCGCTGACAGTCCCATAGCAGTGCAGGAGAGTCCCCAGAAGTCCTCCCTCTTGTCCCCACGACTGAGGCTCAGGAACAACAGGATCAGCAGAGCTGCACAGGAACAGAGGTCAGCTGGCACCATTTCTTCTAACCAAAAGGTACTTCACAGTCTAAGAGAACTTACCTCTTGTTGTGTAGCCTTACTTGTTCTCAGTTGAGACTTATCTTGGTTGCTTCTGTGGAGTTGCTTGCATCTTCTACACCTCACAAGCCTAACAGCTTGTGGCCCTACATTGATTCTTCTGTTTCTACAAAGACTTCAAAAACATTGCCCAAGACTTTTACTTACCTGCAAGAAGTGCTTCAGCTCCCCTTGACTTTTTCCCAGTTGGCTTTGGCTGGCCTAGCTCCCTGAATGACTCTTCTCTCCTCCGCTTGTGTGTCTTACCTTCTTTCCAGGAAAGGGTCAACTTACTTTGCATTGGGGGGGGTTCAAAAGTACTTACCTGCTTCAGAATATTTGGGCGATCTCTTGTTAGATTCATGTCCACAGTGTCCTAGTTATTTAAGTCATCTGAGGGTGTAGGAAGTGTGTGTGCCATCCCAAATAGGTACTTGCTGATATTCGAGAAACTAAGAGTGTGTATTTGCAAGTGTATTTGTGTGGTACTATATATTGCCCCTTCTGAAGAAGGCATATTCAAATTGACTGTTAATTCTTAATTTATTTAATCAAGAAACCTTGAGTGTGTTTATTTGGATACTTGTCACTGTGAATCTCTGTAACTATCCTACTGCTCACATTGACCCCTCTTGAGAGAAGCCTGGTTGCTCAGCCACACTACCAAACTGTGTAGTACATACATATACCAAAAGGTTGGATTCCTATTGCCAGAAGGCCAAGGTTGTTGTAGTGCACCCACAACAATATGCCCCCATCCCTCCCCAGACCAAAGTGCCCGTCCCTCCCATCAAACCCACACTGATGTGCCCCTATGCCCTCACTCCAGACCCACACTGATATCCCCATCCAACCCAAACCAGGATGCCCCATCCCTCCCTTCAGACCCACACCAATGTGCCCCGTCCCTGCCCAGACCCACACCAATGTGCCCCATCCCTCCCATCAAACCGACACCAATGTGCCTCCATCCACTCTCTCCAGAGCCACACCAAGATGCCCCATCCCTCCCTCCAGACCAACAGATGCCCCATACCTGTTCCAGACCAACACCAATGTGCCCCGATCCTGTCTTCCAGACCCGCACCTGGATGAACCATCCCTCAACCAGACACCGACCAATCAAACCCACACCAATGTGCCCCCATCCCTCCCTCCAGACCCACGCCACTGTGTCCCTATCCCTCACTCCCGACCCACAACACTGTGTCCCTATCCCTCCCACCAGACCAACACCACTGTGCCCCATCCCACCTGCTAGACCCACACCACTGTGTCCCTATCCCTCCCACCAGACCAACACCACTGTGCCCCATCCCACCTGCTAGACCCACACCACTGTGTCCCTATCCCTGACTCCAGAACCACACCAGTGTGCCTATCCCTCCCTCCAGACCCACAGTGTACCTATCCCTCGCTCCAGACCCACACCGCTGTGTCTCTATCCCTGCCTCCAGACCCACACTGCTGTGTCTCTATCCCTGCCTCCAGACCCACACTGGTGTGTCTCTATCCCTCCCTCCAGACCCATACCACTGTGCCCCATCCCTCCCATCAGACCAACACCACTGTGTCCCTATCCCTGCCTCCAGGCCCACACCAGTGTCCCTATCCCTGCCTCCAGGCCCACGCCACAATGTCCCTATCCCTCCAGACCCACGGTGTACCTGTCCCTCCCTCCAGACCCAGACCACTGTGTCTCTATCCCTCACTGCAGACCCACACCACGGTGTCCCTATCCCTCCAGACCCACACCACTGTGTCCTTATCCCTCCCTCCAAACCCACAACATTGTGTCCCTATCCCTCCCTCTAGACCCAAGCTGAACATGATTTAATGTTTAAACATGATTAAAGTAAATTTCATTTTCCGCTACCCGTCGCAACCTGGTGTCTTGCAAGTACGTTCACGGTATCCCGAAGAAAATGCAAATTGTGTTCTCAGCCAGCCAAGAGCACACGGATTGCAGCTGCTGCAGCTTCGCAGCCAGTGCCTTCCCGGTCCCACTGAGAAAAATAGAGGAACAAGACGAAGTCGGACGCTAAAGGGTCCTGAAGAAAATGCCCACTTGCACCGGCAGCCACAGCCTTCCCGAATCTCGATTCCCACTCAGCGCACGCTGACAGTGCTCCGGAACCACTTCATTGCTCCGGAAAAATCACAATGAAGACCCAGGAAGTCACATGGAGAAGAGTGGGCGGGCCGTTGCTATGGCCCGTTTCTCGGATGGGAACTAGCCGCTACCGTTTCGAATGATGGAAAGCGGGACACTGGGCGCGTAGTCTTTCTTCTATGTTGAACTTGTTACCTTCCACACTGGAGAAGCGAAGTCTGCCTTTGCTATTCATGCGTCCCGGATAGGCAACGCAGAATTCCCCAACAGCGGCCGGAAAGCCGAAGGTGTGTCGCCATAGCAACCCAGGGAAACGATGCCGCCCGTGGCACACAGACTACAACGGGGCTGGGGGAGGCAGGGACCCGGGGACACCGGAACTTTCATAACACCGAGCCAGTGAGAGCGACACCATAGCAGGGCTGAACAACAGAAACGGAACTGTAAGTAACCGCAAAGAGGAGACGTGTGCACACTGTGTTGCCTTCATAGGGGAAGGAGCTGGCCAGCGCGTGTGAATGGGTAGGTTACGACTACCGGCCCCAGGTCGTAATCGACGTTTGCAATCTTTCTTTATGGCCTGCTTAGTTCACCGCTCAGTCTCGGGGCTCAGCCGGCTTGTGTATCATGCACTACGTTATGAGTCCTTCAGTTTTGTTCATGAGACTTCTATGTATGGAGATGTGCCATCGGTTTCTTAACACAGGATGAGCAATCCTTGAACGGGCTGATTCGCTCCGGGCATAACCTTTACCGATTGTGAGCGGCTTAAACGTGGACAGACTGGGTGTGGGGAGCTAGCCCGGGCCATCTCAGTTTACCTAGTCCCCGCACCGCCTGCTGAGATGGAGGGTTTGAGGGAGGTGGGGGTCTCGATGACAGATGCATGGCCAGCAATACGTGTATCTTATCTCTAGTATTAATAAATATTCCCACCTCGTCAGGCTGTGCTTTTGATGGGTTAACGTGGATCGAGATTCAGAATTGTAACACTGCCTGAAGTTTAATATCTCCGGAGGTCACTGTGTTGAATGGTATTTTATTGATAATATTGCCTCCATCCTGGCCCAATGTTTGCTGTTTGAGCACTACCTGATACCAGGGGTGGACTGGCCTATAGGGAACTCTGGAGATTTCCCGGTGGGCCTCTGCATCCTGGGCCTCTTTTGTGTGGTCTTTCCAAATGTTCTCGTAGGAAAAGCATTGGGCTTGCTGAAAATGTGTCATATGGGGCCACTTTGAACTTTATTTCCAGGGCCTCTTTTGGTCCCCAGTAATTATTTCCATGGCCTCTTTTAGTTCCCAGTCCACCCCTGCCTGATACGCTGGTGCCCAGCCTAATTGAATTCGAGTTTGGTAGCTGTTACAGAGACATGTGCATGCGTGATGGCTAAGGAGCCATCACGCATGCACAGTTAATAAAGGGGAACGCCCATGTTCTGCAGTACGCTGCCGGGAACCCGTAATGAGCAGACCTGTGTCCGAGTGCTTCTTGAGGTACAGGGGCTGGGACTTATTACGGAGGGGACCCGGGGGAAATACTACCCTGTAACATTGGCGATGAGGACGCTGCTGAGTGTGGGAGAGATGCTCGACGGTTGCGGCGCCTCGCGGGGTGCTCGTGCGCCGTCCAGGGCAATTTTCAGAGCCTTTGCAGGCAATTTTCAGCAGATTCAGAGACATTTTCTGGACTTTATTCGATAAGTAAGAAAAACAAGAGGGAAAAATAAAATGTGTTTTCTTCCTCACTTCTCTCTTTGTCTGGTATCCTTTTAGCGTTCTCCTTTGCAAGTTGGGTCATTTGCTGGAGTGGCAGGTGGGAAGGGCCCACATGTGAACTTGAGGAATCGTCCTTTTCTCTAGTACAGGGACATTTTTCTGCGCCATCATCCTCGCCTATCACGCCAAGGGTGGGGCACGCCCTGCACAGTGCCTTGTGTGTCACAGCTGCGCCAGGACCTGCTGCTGCTTCCGAAAACCTTTGCCTCTGCAGACTTGTGGCCTCCAAGGGTGTGAGAGGTGCCTGTGCAATCCGCAGCCATAAACAACTATGCTAATGGCGCCCAAGGGGTAGTGGCTCCACCTCCAGCTGTTGCGCATCCTCCTGGCAGACCGATGCCCAGACAACAGGGCACGCTGGCTCCCATGCCAGGATTTGATATGTTGGGCTCTCTGTCGAAACTGGGCCCGAAGTGGCTCTTATGTGCCAAGAAGCTGGAAATGTACTTCAGGGCCACTGGGGAGATAGATGATGATGCGAAGGTGACAACGCTGCTGTATGCTGCAGATTCTGAAGTCCATCGTGTCTTTGAGTCGCTGAATTCTCCTGCTGTCACCTTCCAGGCTGTGAAGGACGCCCTCAAGGAACATTTCCTGGCCAACCAAGATTCCGATTGCTTCGTGATGTGCAGCGAGAGGCAACACAAGGACGAGTCACTTGATCATTTCTGTGGGAGACTGTGTCACTTGGCCAGTACGTGCCAGTGGGAGAATGAAGAGGGGATGGTCCGGAACCAGCTCATCAAAGGCTGTAGCTTGGGGAAGCTGCAGCGACGGGTGCTCCGGGAACCTGGCCTCACGTTAGTGTAAAACCTTGACATAGGCAGGTCCTATGAACTGGCTGACAGTCATGCCACCAGGATGGACGCTGCAGTCAAATCAGGGAAGGGGGAAGACGCCTGTGTTGTGGGTTGGGCTGTGAACAATGGCCCGCCCCGCCCAAGGTGGTCCCAGAAGATGCCGTACTTACCACAGCAATGCCCAAAGTGTGGGTACGACATTCCACACTCCCAACGAATGCCCCGCAAAGGGGAGGGTGTGTGGGTGGTGCGGGACCGCAGGACATTTTGCTAGAATGTGCCGGCTGGCGAATCCAGTGGCTATCCCAAGAGGTCTGAGTAGATCTAGCAATGTTGGCCAACGCAAACAGATAAATATGGCTGTGGTGGAACAGGAGCTCCAGGAGGTAGAGATCACAGAGGAGGAAGAAGATAAAGAAGTATTCTTCGTATCAAACATTGATTGCAAAGCCAAGAAACAAAGGCAGCCCATGTGTACGGTGGACCCTATTTGTCAGGTCGTCTTAAAGCGCCTAGGGTTCTGAGTAGCGGGGTGATATCTTTGTCCCCGTACATGTCCCTTTTCGGTGTATGTCTGTCCCTGCCAGTTTTGTTTATATGTCCCTCTTCAATTTATTTGTCCCTTTTTTAAACGAAGGTCGTATTGCTCTGACAATGAAGTGGTCCTGCATCAGCTCTTGTGGTGCTAGTGAGAGTGGAGATAGGCCCCTCATATGCCATTCATGAGCATCTTGTGTACAAATCTGCAAGTATTCATGCATATGCAGGGGTCGAAATTAGGATATCTTTACCAGGAACAAAAAGCAGCTCCTAGGTATCGGGCATCGCCCGTGAGGCAGGAGCTACCTCTGGGAAACCAGAAGCTAGTATATAGTGAGCAGCAAATCTAACTTGTGCGCAAGCTGCAAACTAGCCTTTTTTCTTACTATATATTATGGGATAGGCTTTGAATGTCCCTGAGGTGGGTCTGTTATTCTTTGTTTTTTAATAAAACCTACGCAGTTAATAATCGCATGGCTATATTTGTATGGCCCCACTTGCCTGGGGAGTCGAAAGTAGCTGCTGGTTTCAAGCTAAACGGGCACCCACCTGAATAGCTCCCAGCTCTTGGCAATTTCGAATCCTGATATACATACA
Organism: Ambystoma mexicanum; assembly: GCF_040938575.1. Classification (NCBI taxonomy): domain Eukaryota; kingdom Metazoa; phylum Chordata; class Amphibia; order Caudata; family Ambystomatidae; genus Ambystoma; species Ambystoma mexicanum. The sequence continues at coordinate 153,331,950 of NC_090929.1, read as the reverse complement.
ACACATTTTTTATTATTACTACCTCCTTACTGGTGTGTTAGCATGGGACAGTACAGTAATTATTACTGATAAATTAATTGTGTTTTATTTCAGATTGACGATGCATTGTTTTAATCAAACCTTCTTTTAAGCGTTATTTTTCGTTCTTTCTGCTCGTTTGATGGGGTGTTGATCTATTTTGGTTTTGAGATATCGTGAAGGGTTCGTGTTGAACCGCAACAATTAAATAATACTAACAATATATACATGCAGCAGGTGCTTATGTTAACAGATGGCAGTGGTTTGAATGCAACACAAAACCTGCTATATGCACAGTGGAAGAAGTATTGTTTAGCATGTATGAAAAACAATGTTGACAAGATATATATTTAACTAGCAATCTGATGTTATTTTAGATTGCCACAATGTGTGTCATGCAGGCAGGGATGTCTGTCATTCGGGCAGGGATGTCTGCTTCAGAACACAAGCTTGTTTTCCAAGAGGTTACACTCCCATATCCATTGGAGGAGGTGGTTAGATGGCTTTGAGAAGCAAGCAATGATTGGATACACACCTATGTCTTTAAGAGCACTATGGAAGGAGAGAGTCATAGAGTTCAGGGCTCGAAATTAAGATTGGATAAGCAGAAGCTAAAAGCCAGCTGCTTGATATCCAGTAGTAACCAGTGACCAAGAGCAACCACTGGGGAACGGGAAGTGAGCACAAAGCATTCCTCACATCTAACTTCCACATAAGATGGAAAAGTGTAATTTTGCCCATGTGATTTAAATGCTGTATTGATGTGTCCGAATGTTTGTTTATAGATTGTCCAAAATGCACAGTGTTCATTTCACATAGTTGTGTTTGTTAGGCTTCAGTTGGCCTGGGGAGCCAAAAGTAGCTCCTGGTAGTTGGTGTCAAGTTAACTAGGCTTTTCTAGGCTGCAAGAAGGATCAACAATAGCTTCCAGCTCCCCTCAATTTCTCACCCTGCAGTTGCTGCATGGTGTTTTAGTTGCAGAGAGCTTTGTGAGTGGTGAAAAATGCATAGAACTTGACATGGAATGCGTTCACGCAAGTGTAATTTTAAACCAGAGTATTTACCTGATCTCAATGAAGAGCAGGGGGATAGCGTAGAACCCAGTGAAACATCTCACTTAATCCAAGATATGTTTGGGAGAGAGGAATGGGCTGTTTTTAACTTGTTAATCTGTACTGTGAGGATAATGCTGGCCGAACATAGCAGGGCAGACCGATCTTACTCTAAAGCAATCCAAGAGTACCGTGTGGTTGGCAGTATAAAAGCATGCAGGCTAGGTGACTGGATAAGATTGACATCAGGACGCAATTAGTCAATTTCTGCGCTTCCGCGCAACAGACCATTTGACTGTGGAAGTTGCAGTCTTGGTTTCCTTCAATTAAGTTCATTTTAAAATGCAGCCAAAACGAATGATTTGTGTATGGGAAGTACTGGACCCGAGGTTGTTTGATGCCTTAGTTTGAGGTCTTAGTTGATGTCTTAGTTTACAAATGTAAACCAACTTCAGGTCCTACAAAATAATGCCCCGGAGCTGCCTTCAACATTCCTAGATCGCACCACATTTCCAAAACCAAATGTAACTCCCGCTGGCTGTCTATCAAACACAGAATCTCGCTCAAAACCTGTCACTCACGCACAAGTGTTTATCTAATTCGGCACCCAAATACTTGCCCTGCCAATTCAATAAAAGTCAATCAGCCTGACCCACCAGATCTGCTCAACTACACTGCCTTAGAGTCCCTAGGTACAACCTCCAGAAATCTGGAGGCAGCAGCTTCACCGTACTAGCCTCCAAACTTGGAACTCCATACATCTAGCACTAAGAGCAGAACCTGCCTCCTCCCCTTTCAGGATAAGAGCAAAAAACTGGCTCTCCTCTCTAGAATCTCATTAACCTACAATGTTGTAGGCAGCCCATGCCCCTTGTACATAATGCCAATGTATTAAATCTGTGCCGGAGTAACCCACCTAGGCAACTTGCTGTAACTTGCTTAGGCCTGTATTTGTTTTGCATATCTTTTGTCTAATGTAACCTTTACAATGTAACCTTGTACTAATGTAATTAAACAATGCGCCCAGATACCTGAGGGTTTGGCGCGCCATACAAATAAACAATACATTAGTGGCATAACGTCATCTGGTCAGCATACGCTTGCAGGATGATAATGGCTATTTCAAGTTCTTTCAGGATTCACTCACACACGTCCAAAAGAGCAGATATTGTGCATAAGGCAGAATTCTGGTAGCAAATGCCTTGAAAGCAGTTATGTCCAGGTTTGTAGTCCACCATCCAATGTTTACCTGCCAAGGTAGGTTGGAGATGGGGTGAGAGTCCGAATTTCAAGGTAAAGCAATTGCTTTTTGTTTTTAGAAAAGGGTGGTAATTGCGCACTTTGTTATAGTTTGAAAAAACGTTTAAAGAAATAAGTCTGCCTATTTTTAAAATCAGAATCTTATAAAGAAAACTGTACATTTGCCTAATACTCCATATATTTGGTATACTTTTCAAATTTCTCTTATATAAATAAGAACTATTTATACTGATCAGAAACGAAGTGTTCAAATGTCAGATAATATACTTTACAAATGTTTCTGACCACTAAAGTGCATTAGACCATTCTGTAATACAGATTTCAACCAAACGGTGAGCGACTAGCACTGTCTGCCACCTTGATTACATTGACGGGTATGATTTGGTACGCATCAGTAGCATCTGGAATACAATCAAAGGATCCTGCGATCCATTCATGTTCCTGCTCGCTCTCAGGATTTTCTAATTTACTCCACGTGCCTGGCACCTTCCCTACACTCTTTTTTTTTTTTTTCCCCCACCCCATCCTCCCAACCTGCAGGCGCTCTACCTCCCTGCCTTCTCCCACTGGCAGAGTCGTCTTCTCCCGCCACCCTCTTGCCCCTTTTATGTCGCTCTGCGCTCCACCACAAATGACTGGCTGCAGTCTTTAAGCCACCAAGCCATGGGCATTCGGCGGCAATGACTGAGTTCCCACTTTACAGCTATACACCATTTTTTGTAAAGAATGCACATTTGAAACACGTTTTTTTAGCATGCAGTTGTGACATATAAAAAGTAGTCTGTGTATGAAAATAATCGCACATTTTAAAAATCTGTTTATTTTGTAACTGAAACAGTATAGTCAGTTTGAAAGATCTGTAAAATTGTCCCTATACAAAGCAAACACAATTTTAGTGAGTGGTTGAAGAGTCTAACTAGAAATGTTTGAGAACATCCTTTCAGAATACATTTTTTGTCCTTTTATTTTATGCAGCTAGTAGCATCAATAGCAAAGGAAATTGGTTGTCTTTTCAGTCTGTAAGTTACTAGAAGTGATGACAACAAACTGGCAGACATACTTTGAAAAAAGTTATCACTTTGACGCAACAATCATGCAACACGGTATATAGTGGAGAAGTTGAGTACTAACATTGCGATTCATGATGAAAATTCATGCTAGCAATTTTCTAATCCAAATACTTCCCAGTGAGTGTTGAAAGATGTTATTATCCCATGTGTGGCACCTACAAAAATCAATTTCCACAGTGGCCACAGGGCTACCTGTTGCAATCCTAAAGGCAGCCTGGAAAGGCTTCATCCTTCCCCCAAGTGCATATTGAAATGTTAAAAACTGGTAAGAATCCATGGTCTTGGAAAGGGGCAAGAATAGTCTGCCTTATTTGAAAGAGGAACTACTTCTGATCCGGCGTTGTATAGGCTTATGTCTTTGCAAAGGGCGGCAGGGTATTCTGCAAGATTGGATAGAGCTACCTTTTATTTTCCTCCCAATCCACCTTGTAAGCTTTAGAGCTGGCGCTGGGACAATCCATGTATCTGTTGAATCGCTTTTAATAGGTTAAATCATTGGATTTTATGGCACAAATGTGGTGCTTTAGTGTTGCCATAGCTTGTTGCAGGATCTTTTTCAAGAAACCCCATAATGACACTTGGGCGAGGATTCATCTGGCAGCGGGGTGGAGGCCAATTGTCAGGTACAACACCATGACCGAACATGGCCTCGCACAGGGCTGTGTTTTGCCTGGTTTTATGTAATCTATATTTTGTCGACCTGCCCTCTAATCTATTTGGGGGTCTCCTGTTTTCTGCCCAAAAGTAATCACATTAGTATTTCATGCTTAACGTATATAGGCAATATTGTCCTTCTATTTTTAAATTGTACAGTTCTCGGTATTCAGAGAATGATTAACATGTTACTTACCTATTGACAATGTGTTGATAAGCCCATTCAAATTAATAAACAAAAAAGAGTAATGGTGTTTGCAAACAGCTGGAAAGTAGTCTTGGTGCATTTTGGGAAGGTTAAGCTAGAACAGTTCATGTCTTATACCTTTTATAGTACTACAGTACTTCTCTACTGTGAAATGGGAGTGACATTTTATTGCATTATGTTATGAAGTTAAAGCCATTTTCCTAGGCATGTTTATGGTTTAATATCCCATATCGTTAAATAGTCTTACACATTTGAGGAAACCTTATATAATTAAAGTACTAGCAGAAGTTTTATAAAGTAGTGGATTTGGTTTTGTCCCAAGACAAGTTTTGAAAGCTCTAAGTGGAAAATTGTTATTTGCCTTCCAAGCTTCACGCCTTAAATGGGACGTGTCATTTGAACTGTCTACCCATGTTAAGGAAGCATTATTTGCAAACTTGTGGAAACTGCCAAAAGTCGGTAGCTTTAATTCAATGCGGTTTTCCTCCCTGGAGTTGTGTATGCGTCCCTTAACAGATGTTCTTAGCTAAACTGGGTTGAAATTGTCCCATTTAACATTACCAAAAAGGTTTGGATTTATTGACAAGGAGGTTGCTCAGATTCAATCATTGAGAGATGAACGGGAGAAAGATCCGGTATCTTTAAGATCATATTTTACTGTATTTCAATATCTAGGGTATCAGCAGTGTGTTGAATTTCTCACGAGCCATGGGGACTGCAGGTGCTTTATTAAAGCCTGTTTAGGCCAATTAAAGATAAGAGCCATGGTTGATGTTGGCAGCAGCTGCCATAGTTGGGGAGAATCTGAAAATCTAGAAATAATGCTATTGAAACGTGCAGCTATATTTTGTTTGTCCATTCTCAGGCAAATTACATTTCTGAAATCAGTATGTAATGCCACAGTACCTGTGAGGATGCTTAGCCCCTTTTGTGCGAGGGGAATAAAATGTATCCTTGCTGGCTCTTTTTTTTCTTAAATGTGTATAAAACGGATCATGTTTTACAATGATGACTAAATTAGGTACTGCAAGAAGCCGGTGCATAGATTGACTCAGTAGTAGTAACACGATTGTAGGTCTAAACTGATTTGGTAAGGTTTATTGATTGGGTTGGATTCATAATTTTAAGTTTTTAAATGTATATTTTGCTTGTCGGTCATGAATACGGTCTAATAGGGGTTGATTAGTTGGCACTTTTAGATTTGGCCATACAACTCTGTGCAGCAATCTGTATGGTGATAACTTCTTCTAGATGTCAAGAAAGGCCATTGTTTTACACAGAAAGATGTCTGCACGGTAGCTTCTCACTTTAGCGAAGCAAATATTCTCTTTGCAGAAGTATTCATCATACATGTCCTGATTGGCAGTAGTGCTTAAGGAGTGTCTGTCACTAGAGGCTTCAGTTTTCAATGGGAGAGCGCTTTAATGATAGCTCCTTTCAGCTTCTGAATATGACAATTCTAGTTTCTACTATTTTGGTGGTCCGGTTGTTACCTGCATGGCAGTAGTATTGACAGTCTTAATGCCCATCTATTAATCATCCACGTTTTGTCCCTTCCTTCCAGACACACCTCACATTCCAACACTCTTTATGCAGACTGCTGCTCTTCGCAATGCCCTGTGTAGAAGCTTGGAGTATTTTGTTCTTTATAAATACTGTGCAATTTTTGTTTGTTTGCAGAACATAGCTGCTTCTTGTGCTTTTAAATCATTGGTTAACCCGTGTGGCGTTTCTTGGTCTTTGGGTGGTTTAACAGTAATAAGCACAGGGGATTATCTTATTACATGGAAACTACTTGTAAGGGTTGGTTTTCCACTGTCATCAAAACAACGTGAAGACTTCCACCACACAACTACAGCTGGTTCCATTGCTTGTTACTTTTGCCGTTAAGAACAAGTGTTGCAGTCAAAGACCATGGTTGGTGTCTCAGTTTAGGCAACATTTGTGTTGCCAACACCTTCGAAATGGTTGTTGCAAAGGGGCCCAGGACACTCTGGCAGGTGACGATGACATAGTTTCACAAGCTTGCTTCCTCTGGAAAAAAAAGTAGTCTTGTGACAGCAGAACTGCATTTAAATTAAAAATAGAAAAACCACAGGCTGCCTCTGGTTTGCAAAATGACTTCCGCTCTGAGCAGCCAAGGAAACGGTCCATTTTGCTTTTACGCTTTTTCTCTGAATTTGCTGTATTGAATGAACTACATTACAGCAATTCTGAGTTGACTTTTCCTGACAAACTTAATCTTCTGTTGTAGATTTTAGTTACTTGTTTGGAAGGTCTTATAATAGAAACAGCGGGTCAATTCAAACTTTAAAACAAAGTTCGTCAAATGGGATACTTGAGTCAACCGTTACATGTTATGACATGAATCTGTGAGTGGGAGGGGCCCTGGGCCTAGAGTGAAGAGGACTTTGTAAAGATGGTAAGCTGGCATTTTTGAAGGTAGGCCTTGATCCATTTCATATATGTTTAGTAACCGTGGCGGTTGTTGGCTTCTTTCAGATGTGGAGGAAGTTTGTCGGTGGTGGAGGATGGTCGGGAGGGGTTTCTAGATTCTGGTGGAACAGTCAGAAAATTACGGGCAACCCGAGAACAATACTCCACCAATCACTCAGCCTTTGGCCATAGGTAATTAAGCTGCTGGTTAGACTTTCAGGAACTTTAGTGTGGCCTCAATTGATCTGAAGCTCCAAAGAGGCAGAGTAGCGTTAAACAGATGTCGTGTTTAAATTGCTTTGGCAAATGACCAGGTATTCACTCTTTTCAGTATCACTTGTGAAGGACACGCGTTGAAAGCATTGCCTCTTTGAAAGGAACAAGTGTACAGACTGGAACAGGTATTCAGGATGAAATGCAGCTCAAACCTCCCCCAGCCCCCCACTGCCGTTTGTAAATTCTGTTAGCTTAGAACCATACACCGAGATAAAATATGTTGATACTGCATGCAAGAAGAATGCATTGGCAACACTACCCTTAATTATCTCACCAGCACACATGGTTTCTTTCTTATGCTGTACATTGGTGGAACTGAAGTGTCTGCCAATGTTTTTATGCCTGGAATTGATTGTTTTTCTGCACCATTTGAGGGCAAGCATAGTGCCGTCATGTTTACATAGTGAGAAATGGTAAGACCGAAAGGAAATCTGAACGTGTGTGTCTGTGGGGGTGGGGGGAGACGAGGGGATTTAAGGGAGGAATCCGATGGGGGGAAACAGTGCTGTAACATAGTGGACGCTCCCAGGGTCTTTTAGTAATATGCCTTTCTACCACCATACATGTATATCAACAAAGCAATCCTCCTTTAACTCTTTGCCTTCATCTGTGTCTCGGGCACCTCTGTCTCGAGAAATAATGGATTCCCTTCTCAATTAAATATTCTAGTAAAAATGCCACGTTTATGTGCCATAGCCGTCCTGCACAGAAGCAATCGTGCAAAGTAGGTGACCCTTCTTCAGCCTCAGCGGCACAGAAATGGTGTGAGACTCAAAGTTCTATAGCGCACTTCCGACCATTGGCCCGGAGTATTTCTGATTATCCTCAGACCAGGTTTTCCCATCGAAGGCCTCTTCATGACAGTAATACAGATCTTACTCTCCGAGAACCACTTTGTCACTAAGGGTTTTGGATTCCAGGGTACTTTTTGTTTCCCTGTGCGAGTCTACTTCCACATCTGGGTGTGTGGCTCACTGATTGCTGGTATCCTTTGTTTCTTTCAAATTGGCGTACAGCCGGCAGTTAGTGGACAATGCTCTGGGAACCCAGTATGGAGTCTAAAGACATTCCTATGAGAGGAAGTGGGATACAGAGGCTGCCATATATGGCCATAGCTACTGCCTAGCGTGAAGGGCGAGGGCTACTGCCTGAGCCAAATATGGCCTGATTGTGAATGGTGTCTGAATGCAAATAATTCACCCACACCTGAGAGAGCGCACAAGAAGATGCCAGAAAAAGTTCAATGTGGCATCGCCCTGTCCTGCCAGTGATTGGGTGGTGTCCAAAACCTTGAATAAATAAAACTCTGTGCATGGGATCAGAGTTTTCCACTTTGCCCCCAGTTACTCTATCCAGCCAGGGAAGAGCTCTGAAGCACAGATGATGCCCAACTGAAGCAAATCCCTGAGGAGGCTCTGCGTTCCCGTCACTGTTCAAGAGCTGTTCTGCTAGCTAAGGTCTGCCCGGTATCTTTGCGCACAAGGCTTTTATCTGTAAGAGAGAGACCAGGTGTAGTGCTCTCTTCCATTGATCCAATGGCTGTAGCCAAGTTCTTGAATATCTGTTCCCCAAAAAAACATTGCTGCTGAGTCACTACATGGTCCCGACCGAGGTACATGTTTTGCATTGCTTGATGCCATTTAGTCCCTGCCCGGAGCCTAAAAAGGCTCGAATAGTATGATGCCAACAGCTACCAGGAGGTATCTTTACCACCCTGTGAACTGGTGGCATACATTTGTGTATGCCTAACATTAACTGGGTGTTTGGGAATGTGTATAAAAGACATTAAGATACATCTAGAATACATTTAAAGCATAATGGGTCATGTATAATTAACACATTTATAGTTTGCATTTAATATGGAAGTCCGTATTTGTGGCCTGCTATGTACTAGCTTTTGTAACAATATGTGGATTTGTTCTCGAACTGTCTAACTCCCCGAACGGCATATTCTAACACAAAAGGCAGAACAGGATCCATCTATTAAGGAAAGTAATAATTCCTCTGGTGAAACGAACCACTCTGCCTACTAGTGTGGTATTATATGTGCTAAATATGTTAATACCATGTTAGATAGTCAACTGCCAGTTAAACCCGACCTCCTTATCAAGCTAAACATTGGCAGATTGTCTTCTTCCGATTCCAAGTAGGGAACAACGAACTCTTCCTAATTAGTGGGTGAAACTTCCACCTAGTTAACCCATATGTAGAGGATACCTTCCCAACCTTTTTGGAGTCACTAATTCAATATGCCCATTTGCAGACGTCCTTTGGGACACTGATCAAAAGACATCACGGCTGCAAAAGTAGACCCTAGCGTTTCAAATCTGTGACCAGCATGATTATTCTGTGACCCCCCCATGTTCTGAGTGGGATGAGTTTGTAGGACAGTGGTGTGTGTATATTTTGTGGGACAATGCCGACCATGATCTGTAGTGCATGCTCTGCGTCTCCGTATTGCTAGATATCAGATTTTGGTGAGGGAAATGGTCAGTAGAGGCTAACTGTTGTAATGTGCACGCGCCCGGCATCTGTGGAATGTTGATGCATGTTCAGCTATCAACATTCCACAGAGGCGGTTGAGCTAAGGACGCTGAAGGCAGGAGCCTGCGCTTGTGGGGTCCAGCAAATAAAGTGCTTACTATACCAGTTACCTGTGTCCGGTGAGGTGTTGTCATTGGCGACGAGGATTTTGCTGGACCCCGGTCCGACGTGTGCGCCGGCCGGCTGTCCTGGTGCCGCCGGCCTACCTCCGGCATCGCTGTTGCGGGGACGTGGATTGCTTCGGAGCCGCCTGCCGTGCACCCCGCTCATAGTCGGGGGCATCGGTGGTTGCAGGTGGGCTCCGCTTGTGGGCCAGCGGTTCTCCCACGGTGCGCGGCTGCCCAGGAGCCCAGTCGGGGCGTTGAAGGAGGGGACAATGATCCGTTGGGCCTGCCGGGCGCTGGAGGATTGGTGCTGCGTGCTGCCTACCCCGTGACCCTGTGTTTTCCGAGGACAGTGGTGGTCGTCGCCCAGAGCTCGGCTGTCTTGGAGCCCAGTCGGGGCTTCGGAGGAAGAGCAGCCGCCACGGGACACAGAGGCGTGCATGCCTGCCGTGTGTCCTTAATAGGCCACTGAGTAGCCCCGGCAGCGTCTGCGCACTCAGCTGCTCACCGCTTGTCGTCCGAGGGAAGGAGGAGGGGCTGCGGTGGCGCTGCGGATCACGGGTCAGCTGACTGCTGCTCGTCTATTGGGAGGAGGCGGGAGGAAACCAATCGAGGATAGCGGTTGGACGACCATTGTCCTTACGGACAACTCAGAGGTTTGACTTGCCACTAAGTACATAACATCTCTGCTGCGCCACCTGAAGGGGCCACCGTGGTAAGGTTGGGGCACAAGACTGCTGCCAGGTGGAGATTGGTGCATGTTGGCTGCGCTGTGATCGTTTCAAGGCTCGCTTTTGGATTAGTTTGGATTATTTTGACTCACCCGGTGATAAACGTACTGCTGTACTGCATTTAACATGTGGGTGCACGTGATCAAGGTGACAGTGAGGGGACACCCACCCACTTCAAGCGAGCAAGGATTCTTGGGGCTCGCACAGTGGTGGGCGAGTTCCTGTTGGGGGCCTAGTGAAAAAGGCATTCTATCCAGCCATGTTGCATACGGCTGCCAGACCTCTGCCTGCCTTTTTGCCAAACCCTGGGGAGCCTGTTGCTCCTTGGGAGCAGTGGGTGGATGCCTTCAAAGTGTACGGGTTTGCGTGGTCTGAGCAGTGTGCGGCAGAATTTGAGTTGGTCGAGAAGGATGTGGAGAAGGCTCCTTGCCTGAAGTCATTTGACCCGAAAAACAAAACTGCTCTGACTGTGGATGCAAGTGAGGTGGGGTTGGGGGCAGTGCTGGAACAATGGATAAATGGTGAATGGATGCCAGTGGCTTTTGCCTCGAGGACATTGAGAGATGTGGAAACCAGGTACTCGGTAATTGAGAGAGAAACTTTGGCTGTGTTATGGGCTTCAAAACATTTCAGGACATTTTTGTGGGGCATACCGTATATTGTCAGGACGGACCATAAACAGTTGGTGCCAGTGTTTTCTACCAAAGGCGTCATGGCAGTATCCCCGAGGATTGCGAAATGGTCAGTGCAGCTACAGGATTACAATTTCTCTTTGCAGTATTTTCCTGGGAAGTTTAATGTTGTGGCGGACTGCTTGTCCCGTTTGCCTGTTGTGGAGGTGGACAGACAGTCAGGCAGGGCTGGTGAAAGAGGAGGACTTGCAGGGGTGTCGGGTTGCTTTTGTGGCTTCTGCTGTGGACAAGTCGTTGTGGGATGTGGAGTCTGAGGCCGATCTTGAGTTAAAGTGGATTAGGGAAGGTTTAGTCAAAGGTTGGCATACTTTCAAGGATAGGCCTGAAGGGAAAGGTTACGCCCAGGTTCTGCATGAATTAGCCGAGGGTCCCTGGGGTGTGTCTAGGGGAGGTAGGTTGATTCCCCCTGTAGGTCTGAGAGGTAGAATGGTGGAATTGGCACATGTTGGTCATTTGGGTCGATCCTTGACCAAGAGGAGACTTGGGGAGGAATACTGGTGGCCGTCCATGGACAAGGATGTTGAACAGGTGGTGAAAGACTGTCAGGCATGTGCTGTCAGCGATAAGAGCAAGGTTCTGCATCCTCAACCTGTTCATCCTGTAGAGGTTCCTGAGCAAGTATGGTCAAAATTGGCTTTGGACATCATGGGTCCGTTTGATTGTTTACAGCCTGAGTCTAGATACTTGTTGGTGTTGGTGGACTATACGTCCAGGTGGATTGAAGTAGCAGCATGTTCCAGTGTCACTACCGATTCTGTTATTGCCTTCTTGAGGAAAGTATTTGATCGTGAGGGATTGCCTTCCTGTTTAGTTATTGATAATGGTGTGCAGTTCACATCCAGAGCAATGAGAGAGTTTTTGGAACAGCATGCCATTTCCCATTATAGGACAGCTCTGTATAATCCCTCTGCAAATGGATTAGTTGAGAGGGCCAATGGTACAATTAAGTCAGCTGTACAGTTGGCACGCCAGGAGGTCAGTGTTTTCACAAAAGTTCAGGAAGGAATTGATTGTTAAGCCTGGGGATGATGTGTACATAAAAAATCCCAGGATGGTTCACAAAGGCTACAGCACGTTTTTGCCTTCAAGGAGAGTTGTCAAGGTTGGTAAAGGTCATGTACAATTGGAGGATGGCTCTGTCTGGAGTAAGAGACGGGTGATGGTGGATGGCTGCAAACGTGCTGATGGGTCCAATGTCGAGTATGATCCGGAGTCTCAGGAAACAGTGTTGGATTATGAGCCTGTGGGTTCACAAGCGATCAGGTTAGAACAGGAAGAGGTTGTTCCACTTCCAGGCCCGTCGGGCGCGGAAGTGAATGTGGAAGGTCAAAATGCTTCTGATCTGCAACCTGATGTGGGACACGAAGGGGATCGTCTGGCCAGGAGGTGTGGTCCTCCCATAAGGTTTAGAGACTATGTTAAATATGCTATGTTACATAACATTTTATGGTGGGTTGCTCCCATGCGGGCAAGCTCGTCACATGTTTGAAAAATGTTTTATATATATGATAGTTCATGTAAGCTTCTGTTTATGTTTCCATTGTTCAATTCATGTTTTCACTTAATCCTGTTACAGGGTGTTAACATTTTGTTATGTAAGGGAAGAGGATATGTTGTAATGTGCACGCGCGCGGCATCTGTGGAATGTTCATGCATGTTCAGCTATCAACATTCCACAGTGGCGGTTGAGCTAAGGACGCTGAAGGCAGGAGCCTGCGCTTGTGGGGTCCAGCAAATAAAGTGCTTACTATACCAGTTACCTGTGTCCGGTGAGATCTTGTCACTAACCACATGCAGTGCTGTTGCCCGAAGGTATATTACTGTGTAGGCTTTTCTGATGAAACATTGGGAACAATTCTGTCACACGTGTTTCAAAATGACAACATTGTATAATATCAAGGTTGAGGCCGTTTGAAAAGAATAAAGGTATTGCCTGTATAGCTCAGGAAAATAGTTTGTGTTAAATTATGAATTTGCATTTGTACTTTTTTGTGCAGCATCGATCATATGATTGACTCCATTCCTTGCAATGAAGAAAAACCAGCAAAACATAATGCCACCAAGTAGAAGTCCACTGCCAACGTTGTCCAGTCCGGGGACCAGGACACCATCGCCTGTTGGTAGGGTTAGAACACCAGCACCCTGTACAATTCGAGGACTGAAGAAGAGCCATGATGACACGCCAGATGAAAGTGACACGGGCCAAACTCCAGAGTTCCAAACAGATGAAGGTAGGTTTTGAACAACGTGGGGTGCTGGAGGCTAACTGGGACTTTACAGGAGCTAGTGCTTTTAAAGAGCGAATTCTGCCAAACGGTAAATATATTTGAGCAAATTCGAGAGATTGGGAAATTGTCTAATCCTGCAGCACGAAAAATTCAATCTGTTTAAATTGCTGTATTTGTGGATAGGTGGCAGAGGTTCGTTTTCAGGTAATCTAAGGTTGCTTGCTAGCAGACACTTGTAAACATTAAGTGGTGCTCCTATTCATTCTTCATCTAGGTTTACCCTTTGTGCTCGTGTAGGTGAAGATATATAAGGATCAGGTAGCCCTTTTTGATTGTCGTCTTTCGTCATAGTTCTGTTTTGTAGTGTGTATTTGGATCACTGGAAATTTTAAAAGCCACCTTTCTACTTACATGGCTCTTCTAGGCAATTAAGAGTTGTGGTGCTTGGGAGCAAGTGACCACAGCTATAATCCTCCTAATTGTTACACCAACAGCTCTCCCTTTATTTTGATATTGGTTGAACCCCTTTCTCTTAATCCTTTTCTGTGCATGCAAATGTATCTGAACTAGAAGCCCCTGTGTACTTCTAAAAGTATGCGTCCCAGAAGCCCTTTATGTTTAGTTTCCAAACATGCTTTTTAAACCAGAGGGAATTCCAGCTATGAAAACCCAAATGGCTGCCCGTAGAAAAGAGCGCATTCAGGTGTGCATGGCCGGGGGAAGTTTTCAGACTGATGTGTATTTATTATTGGAATAAACAGCTCGGTAAAGGGTGTAAAGTATTTAGAATGCAAGATGAGGTAAAAGTACCTTTTTGTGTCCAAGCCACATTTAATGGGGAGATTCCATTTAAAGTGGGCATATTGCTATCGATAAAGTAAGGTGCATTTTGTTACACGTTTCCCATCTTTGTACTTTGTAATGTGAAAAGTATAATATGGGTGGACATCTGTAGTACTGTAATCCGTTTCTTAGTAGAAAGAAAGAGTTAACAATACGTGGCTGCAGTAACGTCTTCCTTCCTTTCTCTCTCAATCTCTCTTCACCATCTCATTCCACCTTTCAACCCTCTAAGAACCTTGTTTCTCAACAAACACTATATGCTAAGCATAGAAAAATACTAAAGTACAACACGGAGCGTTTTAAATTTGTAGGCCGGAAATACATTCTTGGTTCTGTTTCCTAGCTCCCTTGCCTTTTTGCAGAATGTTTGGCGTCCTGATCTTTCTCTCCAGTAAAGTTAAACTTCAAAAACCCAATGGAGAATGCATCTCACTTTTATACCTACTGTCCTAGTACCATATAGGGCCACCAAGGCTGGGGTTCTACGAAATGCCCCAGTTTGTCCCCGGGTGAGCTTCTCACCCCTACATGCATTGGTGTTACAGACTGGAAGCGGCTCTTTTCCATTTTAAGGCAGAACTGCGGTGTGGCCACTTGCTGCCTGTGTAGGAGTGACGGACGAGTTGGCCATTTTCTTTTATATTAGTCCTGTGGCCTAGTCTTTGTGGTCCTCCTTGTTTGTGTTTCATGGTAGAAGTGCTTTCAGAGCTCTCACATGCCCCTTTGATTAGTTTGAGGTGGTGTTTGGTAGTCTTATTGCACAAACAGCAGTGGTTCAAAACCCATCTTTCATAAAACTGCTATCCTAGCCATGAATAATTTTCCATGATTAATGGGAATAACTATTACTCTGAATTGCTTTTCTAACCTTTTTAAAAGCCGGCTCCACATGGGCCACGAGTGCAGAGACTTCAACGATTCCCATTGAAAAATGGGACGTTTATATTTACATCCATCGGCAAAATGTGAATTCTTTTTTTAGAATGCTTTAGGGCACAGAAAGGGTTAATTATTTTCACAATGCTTTGGCCAAAGCACTTCATGAAAACAATAAAATGCATAACCAATAGCATTGTTTCATTTTATAGACGCGTTAGATCGTACTTCAGACATTTAGAATGATAACGTATGGTTACTTGTTAGCCGTCCCATGTTTATTCCGGTATTTCAAGAAATGGATTTTTAAACCACACAGAAAAAACGTGGCCTAATAATTGTAGTGGATTAACCTGGTGATAAGAGAAAGCCCTTTCGTAGTTCGCCTATCTTGAAAGTTCAAAAGAGACCCTTTTTTTTTTCTCGACACAAATGGTAATAGTTAGGACTGGTTGGAGCACTATTTATTTATTTACTTAGACATTTATATGGCGCACAAAACCCAGAGGTATCTAGACGATGTTAACTTAAGAATATGGTTACAGTAAGTGCTAGGGCATAGAACATTACATTGCATTAGGTTACATTATTCAAGCAACGTTAGTGCAAACAATACATGCTGTAGAAGCCACGCCTCTTGTTGCGGGGGGCTGCATCTGTTAGATAATCCATAGGTAATAGTACAGTTAATACATACTAGGAATCCTCGTCTATTTAACAAAGGCTGCATCAGGCGTGCAAACAAGGGACATTGTGAGTAAGGTAGATACAAGCTAGGGACGCTCAGTCTCTTGTTAGAAGGTCTACAACTAGCATACATCACGGGACATAATAGGTGGGGTAGGTATTAACTAGTGAAGCCAGTCCGCTTGTTACGGGGGCTACATACAGCAGTAATAGGCATACATCAGGACATCGGAATTGAATTGAAGTAAATGCATACTATGGTGGCATGATATGATTAGGTAAAGAAGGCTGCCCCCGGCATTCAGAGTGAGTGAGTGGGGGAGGGCAGGAAAGGCTAAGGCACAACCTCTACGGCCGCAGTTGCAATAGACACACAATTATGGATGCAGTGCATGAGCTAAGACAAGCCGATCGTTGGCAGTACACGTTGTATAGCAAGGATGTAGATGTGGAGTAGTCCGGATAATAGAAAAGTGTAGGTGCCGCTTGAGATGGAGCATATTGGCCTACACGGAAAGAAAGGAAACATTGTTTTAATTATTTCATCTTTTAATAGGTTTTTCTCTTCCCCGACAACTGTTTGTAACTAGGATTTTTGTCATGTTGTCACGCAAATAAATTGATTCACTCGGAGATAAATTGTGCTTTTGCAAATCTCACTGTGCTTGAAAATATTGCCCAATTCACCTTTTGGTGAAAAATGTTATTGGCTTCACATGGTTCGCTATGCACGAGAAGGAAACCAGCCTCTACCCAGATCTGCTCCTCAGTGATGTTGGGAGAGGGTAGCTAATGACAGGCAGAGAAAGATGATGTACCATCATCGGTTGACAACAGATTTCAGGTGAGATCCATAATAGGTGATGGGTGTTTTGCCATTGCAGTCTTAAGGATGTTATGCTCTGTTTGATCTTCAGTAATATTCTGAAGCGCTGGTGGTCAGAACAGATAGGACCCCCCTTGTTATTTGCATATTCTAAGTAACTTTGGGTCTCACCCTAAATTACTAGGGGAATCCAGACGTGGACCCCTTGCTCACTATTCTTAGAGAGGCACAGCTACATTGGGAATTGCCCAACATTTGGTGCTGGACTGCCCAGGGCAGGACAAAGACTGAGACTGATATGTTTGGGATATTTCTTCTCTGTGAAAGATGGTGAGCTAAAGACTCTGGCAGGCAGAGAGTCTCCCAGGGACCCCTTGCTATTTGCAGAACAGATGGTATACAAGCCTCTGCTTTAACCGACTGCCTCTGTGTACTGACTAGCCACTGGGAAGGTTGGTAGGCCTGTCTAGTTGTGCTTAATTTTCTTGCCATAGAGACAGAACTACAATATTTGTTCTTTTAACCCTCTTTACTGTGCCTTGGAGCTTGCTGGATTAGGCTGTTGGTAACTGAAAGGCAATCGATAACTACAGCAGGCCTTACCCTACCTAACATGAACAGGATCAAAGCAGTGGTTTTCTGTAGTTCCATTTGTGCATGGATTCCGGTAAGCCATATAGGGCACTGATGGCTGTGTAGCGTATTATATTACTGGTTG
Source organism: Ambystoma mexicanum (assembly GCF_040938575.1). Taxonomy (NCBI): domain Eukaryota; kingdom Metazoa; phylum Chordata; class Amphibia; order Caudata; family Ambystomatidae; genus Ambystoma; species Ambystoma mexicanum. The sequence continues at coordinate 153,314,727 of NC_090929.1, read as the reverse complement.
TATTCTTGCACAGGGCCTACCAAACTGCTGAAGTGTGAACAGTGGAGGAAACGTTTCACGTTAACCAGCCTTTCTTGCAGCGCACATTTAATCTGCAATTAGTCGCAAAATCAATGTTGAAAATCAGACCTTTACAATTTGGGACTGAGCTTAAATGTGTTTGTAAAGTACCCCTTCTCAGCAACACCCATTAAACAAAACATTGGCAGATTAAATAGCTAGTTATAGTACAGGGTTACCCTTTTTCTGAATTGCCAGGTGCCATTCGGAAAGGGGGCCTGGTTTGGGAAAAGGACGGTGTGACTTCCAGGACACTGGATAAAAGCTCCCACATGTTACCTCCCCCCACCCATCGTGCCACTCACCTAGCCGTTTTGGAAAGTGGGAATGAGGAGTGGGTATGGCTGTGGGATTATCAAGGGAGAGGAAGAAACTCGCATTATCCCATATCTACTCGCCTCCCTTTCCCAGCTGATGGTGCCAGATGGCTGGGGATGGCCGGTCCGGATAGGGCAGCAGGCATGCCGGGCATCTTTGCTTTCAAGAAAGACGGCCTTGCTCTTGTAGCACTGGAAGCCCCCCCCCTTTTTTCTTCTTTTTTCTTTCTCCCAGGCAATAAAAGTAAGCGTTAATGATGCATGCAGATGAACCATGACATGCTACAGGCCATATCTGCGACCACAGCCATGCTCCTCTCTGGGTGGTGCTTTAGGGAGCTAAAACTATAATTGTCCTCTAATCTTAGGTGACTCTTTACTGCAGTTTTATTGATGCTGCGATTCCAGATTAGTATTTTCGAATGGATTGTGTCCTCCCACGTATTCCTCATCTTTGATATATTCAAGTCTGCTTGCAGCTTGCTTCATAGTTATTTTTCATTGGGTCGAGTGTCGTGCATCAGTGAATCTTGGTCCTCGACGGTCTCTGTAGCGTCCTTCATGAAGACGACACTGATATATATATATATGTATATATATTGCCACACGCGCTGACCTTGACCTCAGTCCTGTTTTTACCGCATTGCTGCGTGCTTCGGAGCTACTCACCTCGGCGATTAAACTACGGTTTACTTCAAGAATGTTCTCCAAACCGAAGATGGGCTTCAAGCGGTGTTCAGACTGTGGGGCCAGATGTCGATTTACAGACCCACACTGTTTGTCTGTGGTGCTTGGGATGGGATCACAAGGTCGATGACTGTGTCTTGTGTCAGTCAATGATGGTTAAGGCCTTGCGGGAAAGGTAAGGGGGAACTCAATGCAGGTAAACCCTCCCCCAAATCCCCGGCCCTTACCCCTTCGAAGAGGAAATCTTCCTCTGACTCAAGAGATGTCTCTCCTGTAAAAAAACATTCAAAACATAGACCTTCAAGGTCCGGTTCAAAACTCTAGTCTTCCTCTTCCCATAAAAGGGTCCGAAACGGCGCTGCAGGCCCTCGTCGTTATCTTTCTCTTCTGAAAGAGTTAGTTTCCCAAAGAAGAACTTGACTCCAGCTGAGTTACAGAACCTCTGATTAAAAATGTTAGACATTTTTAAAGAACACGCTCCTCCAAGTGTTCCTCTAAAGGAGTCCGAACATAGTGGTTACCCGTCAGCTTCTGAGACTGGTAGACAGTCCTGTGTCCCCTTCTCATGCGCCTAAGAGCAGAGAAGAGAGGTTCCTCTACATAAATAGAAGGAAGCTTCCTCGATGCACAAGAAAAGGCTGGTGTCGGTTACCTCGAAACATTCACTAACAGCATCAAAGCCTTCTTCAAAGTAATTGAAACGTTTGTTTGTCCCCTGAACCCTCCGAGGCCTATGATTCATATTGAGCCTTCGGAGCACCATAAGGTGTCGATACATTCATCGACCATTTCGAATAAGCCGTCGAAGCCTTCGACCTCATTGGAGCATTCTTCTCTTTCAAGCATTGTAAAATCTATTCCTGAGACTAAATTGTTCCAAGACCTGATTTCTTTAGGCAGATGGGTTCTATCTTTGAAGATTATGATGATGATGATGAGGAGGAAGAGGATCAGCCCCTTTTGGGTATGAGTATGGAACTCCAAATGTTCCAGAAGAATTAATTTCAGTTGAGTCCAAGATACCGAATCTCATCGAAACATTAAGGAAACCAGTAGTTTGGAAACCTCACCAGAAATAGAATTTGGAAATGCTGAGATATCTGGTTATACTGATCCTTCTTACAGGATGGTTATTGGCAAAGTAGCTGAATACCTGGATGGTCCAAACCTGCAGCGACTGTGGAAACTGATGACCTCACTGACCTCTTAGACATTGGGCCAATTAGAGAAGCTGTATTACCATTCCTTGCAGCCCTGAGTGTAAGGGTAATGAACAACTGTTTGAAACCAGATTCTATTCCGTCTGTTCATAAGATATTAACACAAAAATACAAGACCACTTCATTAGATCCTCCGTTTCTGAACAGGCAACCATTTCCTGAAAGCTAAGTGGTTCAAGCAGCAACAACATCTTTAAAGGCTGCAGCCTATCCTTTTGCTCCAGCAGATAAGGACGATAGGAGGATTGACTCTTTGGGTAAAAGGGTGTTTATTGCAGGAAGTATGACAAATAAAATCTGCTAATGCTAGCAGTGCATTAGCAAGATACACACATACCCTTCGGGTGTAGCTGCTTTAGCAGCAGAACACATAGCAGAGGAAGAAGAGAGAGAATATTTCTTAAGCCTGATACAAGATGGCAAAGATGCCTTGAGGCAATCTCTTCAATCTAGTTTAGATACAGTGGACTCGACGAGTAGAGCCATGGCTGTTAGCACAGTACTTGGACGTATGTCTTGGTTAAGAAAATCTGGATTTTTGGTAGATGTTCAGGCACGTCTGCTAGACATGCCGTTTGGCAGTACTTCTCTTTTTGGGGAGAAGGCCAATAGCAGTCTAGAAGAACTGCAAGCTTCTAGGGCTGCAGCAAAATCTTTAGGGGTGGCAATAGGACAACCTCAATCTGCAGGTCAAAGTTGCAGAGGTTTCTATTCCTGCATATGTAGAGGAAGATGTCAGTTTCCACAAAGATGTCAAAGAAGACCCTATTGTAGACGAGGTAGAGGAGGAAGGACTGCCCATTCAGCACCTGCAGTTACCCTCAGCTGCAGGTGGAGCAGCAAAATGACTCCTTCAACCACAGAACTGTGGTAGGGGGCAGACTGTAACACCCATGCATCCAAAGTTATGCTTCGCCAACTCTGGGCTTGGTAAGACAAACAGCAGCAGACAGATACTGCCTACCACTCGTGGAAAGACCTCCCAATTGCCCCCCCAAGAATAAAATTAACCTTTGTTCCAGATCCGCCCCTCCAACAGGAGATTTTCACCCTTTTGGTGTAAGACGCAATCAAATTGGAGGAACCAAGGTTGGTACTCTCCTTACTTTCTAATCCCAAAGGAGGACGGAGGAGTGCAACCCTTCTTGGAATTGAGATGCTTGAACAAGTTCCTCAGAAAGGACAAGTTCAAGATGGTACCTCTTTTCGCAAATCCTTCTGGCCCTTCGACTCCAGGATTGGTTGGTGTCATTGGTCCTTCTGGATGCTTACTTTCATGTGCTGATGCATCAGAAGCACAGAAAGTACACAAGGCTTGCAGTTGGCAGTTCTCATTATCAGTACTCGTGATCAGTTTCGAGTTCTGCCATTCGGGCTCACCTCCGCCCAAGGGTTTTCACCAAGCTTCTGGCCGTGGTGGTAGCGAGTCTAAGGAGGGGTGGGATTCACATCTACCCCCCTACCTGAACGACTGGCTGATCAGAGCTGTTCCTCCGAACAGTGTCGGAGTCATCTCAGGAGGACCTGCCACCTCCTCCACAAGCCGGGCTTCTACCTGAACTTTAAGAAGTCCCATTTGACACCCTCTCAAAAGCTTCAATTTATTGGAGCAGTCCTGGATTCAGCCTTGGGGAAAAGCTTTGCCACCTGAGTTAATGGCTCAACATCTTTTGCAGATGGTCCAGAAATTTCAGAGTGCCCAACGTCTTCCGGCCTACGACTTCCTAAGGTTGCTCAGCCTCATGGCATCCTGCATTTTTCTGGTGCCAGAAGCCTATCTGAGAATGAGATCCCTTCAGTGGGCTGTTAGATCCCAGTGGTCTCAATTCTCTGGCAGAATGACAGACCTTCCCCAGGTCACGACAAAGGTCGCCCAGGATCTCCTGTGGTGGGCCAGCCGGGAGAATGTGATGAGAGGAACATTTTTGGCAACCATGGCCGGAGACAACAGTTGTGACAGACGCCTCCCTCTCAGGATGGGGATTGCACATGAGAGAACTTTGAATGAGCAGACGCTGGTCTCAGTTGGATTCCAGACTCCAGATCAACCTTTTGGAACGGAGGGCAATTAAACTACCGCTGATGGCTTCCTGCCCTCGATACGGAAGTGTCCTGATGTTGACAGACAACACAGTGTCCGTGCATTACCTCAACAAGAGAGGGGGCTTAGGGTCACTGCCCCTGTGCAGAGAGGCAATGCAGCTCTGGTTCTGGGCACTAAGAGAAGGAATAACTCTTCTGGCAGTTCATCTAGCTGGAGAAAATAACACATCGGCAGAGGCTCTGAGCAGGCAGAGCACGATCTCCCACGAGTGGGAACTAGCTCAGGAAGTCCTTCAAGAGAGCTTTGCCCTTTGGGGAACCTCTCAAGTGGATCTGTTCGTGACCAGTGTCAACCGGAAGTGCAAGCTGTTTTGCCCCAGTGATTTTCCCCAAAGAGGAGCTATAGGGGACGCGTTCGTAGTGGACTGGGAATTTCCACTACTGTATGCGTTTTCGCCAGTCCAGTCATTCCTCACGTAATACAGAGGTTGAGGAAGTTCGGGAAAACCATGATCCTCATTGTTCCAGATTGGGCCAGGAGAACATGGTACCCGGACCTTCTGGAAATGGCCATCTGCCCTCCAATTCATCTTCCCCAAAGAGAGGACCTACTCTCGCAAGAGGGAGGTCACATTCTTCATCCAGAGATCAAGAATCTCAACCTTCACACTTGGTATCTGAAAGGGTGAGCTAAAAGGATTGGGACCCTTCCGGAAGATGTAATGGAAGTGTTGCTTTTGGCGAGAAGACCAGCAAATATATCCCTATGCCGCTGGAATAGATTTCACAGCTGGTGCAGGGAAAAGAAACTAGATCCTTTCTTATGTAAACTTTTCCAGGTTTTATCCTTCCTACTTCACTTGATCCATTCTGGGTTGCAAGTAGCCACGGTCAAGGGGTATTTAGCGGCCCTTTCAATTTTTCAGAAGATCGTCGGATGAGGGATCATATTTCAAAGCAACAATTAGTTCACAATTTCTGAAAGGCTTAACAAATGTGTTCCCACCTACTTCCTTCATTGTGCCATCATGGGATCTAAACCTTGTATTAAGACGTCTTATGGGAGCTCCTTTTGAGCCTTTACATTCATTCCCTCTAAGGATGCTCACCATAAAAACTGCCTTTTTAGTGGCTATCACATCTGCCCGTAGGGTAAGTGAGCTACAGGCTCTATCTTCCAAACAACCTTTTACGTCCTTCTCCAAGGATAAGGTCGTTTTAAGGGTTAAGTCATCTTTCTTGCCAAAGGTGGTGTCAGAATTTCATTTGGCACAACGTATTGCACTTCCTTCCTTTTATCCACCTCCTCATCCAAATGAGGAGGAAGAACGACTTCATTGTTTAGGCCCAAAGAGGGCTCTAAGTTTCTATATCGCAAGGACTGCAAATATTCGCCAAGATGATCAGCTTTTTATTGGTTATGCTGGTCATAGGTTAGGATTAGCTGTCTCAAAACCATCTCTAGATGGATTGCTATGTGCATAACTTTAGTTTTAATCATTGGCTGGCTAGGATTCACCTCAAGGTCTAAGAGCGCTTTCTACTAGAGTGGCTGCTTCATCAGCTCTTGTTGCCGCTCAGCGATATTTGCTGAGCGGCAACATGGAAGTCCCTGCATACATTTAGTAAATTTACTGCGTAGATTCTTTTTTTAAATGATATAGTTTAATTTTTAAACTTCATTTGTCTCCAGTTTTCCAAGTTTTTCTTTTTATCTTATCACAGGTTTGCCAAGACTTAGAATTTCTTGAAGAAATTGGCATATTGTCAAGATGAGTTTTTGCGATTTGCCATTGAGCATCTCCATCCATCTTTCTTCTGTCTCCATTATTTGCTCTCCAATTTTATAATATCTGCCGAATATAGATCTTTGTTCTGAGAGATCGTTGCATTCCATTAGTAAGTGGAACAGTGTTTCAGGTTTTTGAGTGTCTGAACAGAAGCGGCAAAAGTGTTCTGTTGGAGCGATTTGTCTGGTTTTGACTAGATAGAAGCGTGTTGGTATGGTGTTCATTCGGACTTTCAGATATATTGCATGGATTTTGGCATCAGGAAAGATGGTCAGGTAGGCTGGTAATTCGTTGATGGATCGAATGTCTGTGTCACATTGTAGGTTGAGGGTGTATTTTGTTTTTTCCTCAAGGGTTTGTATCCAGTCATTTTCCATTATTTTTATTTTTGCGTGTTGAGGTCGCATCGTGAGCATTTCATGTGAAATTTCTTCTGTTTGCATGAGTTTATCCAGGTTGCTTTTCCATTTAGCAAGGATTGTGTTGTTCATTGCTCCGTCATGGAGCTTCAAAATTTGAATTGCTGGTGTTTTGTCGTCTGTGAGGAGCTTGCGGTATAGGTCTAGTTGTTTCCATAAGACAATTGAACTGATGGACTGTAGTGCTATTTCGTGTCTGATCCTGGGCATTGGAAAAGAAGGTGGCAGCTGTAAGATCTTACGCCAAAAGAGGGCTTCTATTTTTGTCCAACTATAGTCTGTTGCATGTATCATGGCTTCTGTTCCATAGACTATTGTCGGAATCACCTTTTGCTTGTAGAACGTGGTTATTGGTTTGAGAGAGTATTTGCCGAATTTGCGTTGAATCATACAACCTTGTCTTGCCAGAGATTGAGTCCGTTGTTCCAGTTTCAGAGTCCACTCTTTTTCGGATTTGGATTGGTTTATGTGGATGCCCAAGTATTTGAATGTTGTTACTTCTTCGAGCCAATTATGATTTAAATGGATTTTTAGTTGTTTTCCGTTGTTATTAGTCGGTCTGGACAGTTGCATGATTTTTGTCTTTTTTGTATTGATGGTGAGTTCGTTAAGATTGATGTAAAGGCTTAGTTGGCTAAGGCTGTTTTGTAGGCCCGATGGTGTCTTATCCAGGAGAATGATGTCGTCTGCATAGGTCATGATTGTTACCGGTGTTGAGTTGATCTTTGGGGGGTTGAGGGCATCGGACTGTAGATGGGTCTCGATGTCTGCAGTAAAGAGATTATATAATGTGGCTGCTAGAGGGCATCCTTGTTTTAGACCATTTTCGGCTTTTATTTTTGGTGTTGTATGGCCTTCTCTTGTAAGTCTTATTGCTATGGTGGTGTTTGGAATAAACTTGAAAAATGGGAATGCCCTAATGACTTACTAGGCCCAATCAAACAACTTTATTCAAAGTTTTTGGCGGGATATCCCGTCGTAGGCCATGTGGAGGTCTATGAAAGCCGTGTAGATTTTTGTTTTGCTGTGGATTGCTTCGTGTTTTATCAGATTTAGCAATAGTAAGTTGATGTTTCTGCTGACATTTGGGGTGAAACCAGTTTGTCTTATTACGAAGCGCTTTGTGTCAGTTGCCTACTGGTTAAGTTTTTTCAGGAGAATCGATGTGAACAGCTTTCCTAACGGCTCCAGTAACGCAATTGGGCGGAAATTCGTCGGGTCGTCCCTCGGACCTTGTTTGTGGATAGGAACGATGGTCTCGGTTTTCCATGTTGTTGGTATCTGGTTAAGCTTGTTAATGAGCGTGATGATGTTCCTCATAAGAGTGGCCCATGAGTGCGGATCTTTCTTTATCATTGCGTTCGATGTTCCGTCAGGTCCTAGGGCGCGTGATGTATTGAGTTTTTGGATCATCTCGAAAATGTCTTGATAGCTGCAGTTTACTCTCCACTTTGTGTTCTCTTTTTGTAGATTCTTTCCAGTTTCTGCTGGTCGGGCTTTATATATTTTTGTGTAATGTTCAATCCATCGGTTACATTTCCTATCAGTTTTTGCTGGTCCGCTGCGTTGTTGTTCAGAAGATTCCATAGGTCTCGAAGATTGTGTGTTTTATAAGTTTCTAGGATTGCTTCTGCGTCTGTTTGTAATAGCATCATGTTATGCGTTTTGATCCAGTTTCTGTAGGTTTGTTTGGCCGCTTTTATTTTGGCGAATTATTCCTTGTCTTTTTTTTCGGCAGTTGCTGCACTGTGTTTCTCAAAGCCCTTTTCCCATCAACTAGCTCCTTGTTGTATGAATGTTGGTGAATCTGTAAGGTATGCTGTTTGGTTGGTTTGTAGTGAGGTTGAAGTAACCATCCGTAATTTAATTTCTGGTCGTCAGGTAGGGTAGTTTGGATAAATTGTCTTGTCAGTGAGCTTGTTACTTGTTGGGTTATGCGAAGTTTTTTCCCCATCTGTGCAGACTTCTAGCGGGTTAGGACGATTGGGTTGAGGTTGGCGCGGCATGTTTTGTCCATGTACGACAAGTTGGTTATGGTCGCTCTTTGTTGTTGCGATTATGCTTGTAGTTTGTACTGCAGCTCTTTGGAAAGATAGATGTAATCAATTAAGCCAGATGATTTGCCTCGGGACCAGGTGGAAAGGGGGTTGCCCGTTTCATCTTTAGGATAATCAATGGATAGTAGGTTACGGATGCTGGTTTCTTTGATCCATTCTTTTGCACAAATTGTTAGTTTTTCATTAGGAGTTGGTTGTCCGTCTTGTTGCCATAGGTGTAGGTTTAGGCGCTGCATAATATGAATTCAATTCTTGTATGTTTCAGAATGAGGTTATCAACTGATAGAAAAACACCGTCCAAGAACGCTTCATTGTTAATTGCCGCTGGATTCCAGTACAGATTCATGATTGCAATTTTTCTTTCGTGTTTGGGTGTCGTTGTAGTAGGATCTAGACCTTCCTTTGTCGTTATTTTTATGACTGTATTTTGTATCCATGGATTGATGGTTGTTGTATGCAGTATTGACCATGTAGGATCAATCTTGATTAACGTTAATAGACCTGATGAGGTTCTTCCTTTTGTTCTTGCAGAGCTGGATTTAGGAAGGCTAGAAAGCCGTCGCAGCATGGAGTATTGGAAAGCCATGTTTCTTGAAAGCAAATGATCTGATATGAATCGAATTCGGGTGATGGGTCGTTAAACAAGTGGGAGTTTCCCCGTGTATTCCATGAGCACAGGGATTCTTTTTCAGGAGAAGAAACAAAATTTGGCAAAGCTATCCTCCACAACATTAACAAAAAAAGTTCACCCTCCGCCAAACTCCTTTGGGACTCTATCAAAGATGAGGCATTCGTGGGAGGACACAATCCATTTGAAGAACTTTACTTACCCCTGGTAAAGTTCTTTCGACTGGATGTTCCTCTCGCATATTTCTCAATGCCCTCCCATCCATCTCTTCTTGCCTAGAATATCCGTGTCTTACACCTTCCTTTCTCGCGACGTCAAGGCTATCTCCTCCTGGAACACAGCATGCTACTTGAGGTGGGGGGGGGGGAAGAACGGAGGTAACTGTCAGTGCGCATGCCAATATATTTCAGCGTTGACTTCATGAAGGATGCCACCAAGACCATCGAGGACCAAGATTTGACGCTGTATGACGCTCAACCCTCTGAAATGTCTTTTTCTGGAGCAAGCTGCTAGTAGACCTGAATGTATCAAAGATGAGGAATACGTGGGAGGAACATCCAGTCGAAAGAACGTTACCAGGGGTAAGTAACCTGTTCTTCTTGTCTTATCTGAAGGCAAAATAGACTGTTTGGAACCATACTAATACATTGTTTCTTAATTTTAGAGGAAGATGGCACAATTTCTGGAATTAGATATATCACAGAATCACTTTTGAAAAAATTGGGAAAACAAGAAAATATTGGATTTGTGAATGCTATGAATCTTTCTCTATCTAAGGATGGTGGTAAGAAGTTTAAGGTGAGGTGCAATATTTTACTCTTAAATAAATTGGATGCTACAAATCCATTTAACCAGCGAGTGTTTATTTTACGTTTTTTGCAAATTAAGTCCGGTCGTCAACCACCAAATCTTCCAATGTTTTCATGATCTTCACACAATATATATTTCAAATTCCGTGAATTTAATCTAAGCAATTCCTTCATGGTTACATTGAAACCAGTGTGGTTAGTGGCTCTCAAGGACCAGGCTTGAAGTCTTATGTTGCAGCCTGTTAATCTGCTTGTGTCCAGTTGTTAAAGGCAAATATGTCCCATCTTGAAAGATTTTTTTTCTTTAGTTTGGCTTAATTTTGTTCTGTTGAGGGGCAGAACGAGGAAATGTGCAAGGAATTTGAAGGAGAAAATATGCCATTTTAAGAGGTTGATCATGGTGGCTGCTCCGACTACGTGCTTTTATCAGGGATGTACGTTTCTCTCTCTTACGTGTTGAAAGTGAATTTGTAATGTGGGGTGCACATATAACTGTTGCAGCGGAGTGAGGGCATTGTCTGTGAATACTGTTAATATGAATTGACTCGAAGTGAAGGGGCCTCTGTTGATAGGGTGCATGTGTATATGTAAGAAAAGTCACTTCACATGTCTGTACATAATGGGGCCCCTGGGAATCTTAGGGGATGATTTGTGATCTAGTACCCATGTTTTCAGTTCCAACTCAGACTTTATTTACCCAGGCACATCACTCCACACCTTTTAGCCTCAGTTCCTGTATCTATCACAAATGGGAACATTTTGATGCTTGTTAGAAAACCTGACGAATCGCTGATTGAATGAAAAGGTCACTTAGTTTAAAACGTATGTTTTTTAATAAGAGTTGATAGTGTCACAGTCTCAAGGCTCTCTTGAGCCTCTTTGCTGGCTCACGGCTGATACTAAGACTCTGCAGTCTCCAGGCTCTCTACCCGCTTCACAGATTCAGGATTGATGCTGAAATTCGGCAGTCTCAAGGCCTCTCTCTAGTCTTTTCACAGGTTCAGAATTCATAGTGAGACTCGCAAGTCTGAAGTCTTTATCAGCCCCACCACAACCTCATAATAGGTGTGAAACTCTGAATACCTTTCTTCTGTTTCTCTTTGGGTAATGGTATTTTTCCTGACCTCAGGTAGGCCCTTTTCTTCCATTGACTTCTTAGAATGTCAACCTGTAGACGGACAGGAAGGCTCAAGGGGCGTGCCTACCATCTTTGAATTCATTTCTTCTCTGAAATGCAACCGGTTCTCTCTGGTCATGCAGCGTGGGTTGGCTGAACAAGAGAGATCGCCCACTCTCGGGTCAGTTGGGTTCCCATATGCATCTACTTGTTGTTTACAGCACACATGCAGTTTTTTGAGGTTTTGGGGAGGGTGGTTAGTCAAAAATTACCTTTTTTGTCTTGCTTTTTATTACATTATGAATGCCTATTCTATGCACTGCCAATGTTCTTGTGGCATTGGAGGCCTGCATTTCATATCTCATCTGCCATGTAGAGTGAATTGCGCCAATTGGGTAGAGTTAAGTGTGGTAGTGGTATATATGGTCTTTCATGTCAAATTATCAATTTAAGGTGAATTGTTTAATGCTTTGGGGGCTACACTCTTGCGATAGTCCTGACCTAATTCGATTTAGGCCTTTGCATTTAAGGTTCAAGAATCGGAATGGAAAAGACAGGAATACTGCTTCAGGCCAAAAGAGAAACACATTTCCTAGGATTAAAGGGGCAGGGCACTCAATACACCCGTTCAAAAGACTGAAACATTCCAAATATTATTGTAATGAGACTATTTATGATGTATATAATACATCCCCTCCTCTCTTTAGTCTTCGACATTACTCTGTATTGTTTATTTCATGTTCCTTTGTATTTTCCCTTCAATTGCACAGTAATTGCTGATCATTTTACTTGTGGGACTTTGTCGCTCTCTGTCTTTCCAAGTTCTTTTCTCCTAAAAATGCATGTCCCTTTCAGATACCATTTATTTAGTTGATACATGTATGGCACAGATTGTGGTACCGTTTGTCAAGGTCTTCCTCATGTCCAGGCCTACTCATCGATTGAAGCCCCCCTGCGCCTCTCCCTAACTCACCCCCTCGCTGCACCCAGAAGCACCCCTTCATACATTAGTAGTACATGATAAAGCCACACACCAAATTGCACAATGATTGTCACACTGCATCCATTGCAGTACTTGTCTTGTTCTGGGATGTTGCTATCCCATTAAAGCGGGTTACTGGTTCATTTTGAACGTGAAGGCAGGGCCCCAATCGCAGTCTATTGTTAAATAAACGGTTCGCTTGCCAATTTTCCACTGAAGCAACATCGCTGTACAGATCTTTCCAGTTGCATTGTCATATGGCATGCTGATATGGCGACAGTTGCTGCTACACTGCGGCATTTGAGTACTCTTAATATTGGACGTTATTGAGACTGCTAGCATGTGAATGAGAGCAGCTGATGAGCAGTGGATAATGAGGATATCTGCATCCTTGTCACCAGAGAGGCGGTCAAATCTTAGGTGGGTAGCATTCCCATTGTTTGGGTTGCTGTTTCAAGTGCGCCTCTTTGGCTTTTTGAATCGTGTATGAGAGATGAATTGTTGTACAAGGATCCTTTTCTTTAGTAAAAGAAAATATATTGGATGCCTTTTCTAAATAAAATTGTGTGAACCATTACAATGCAAGTGTACAAACAAGTCTGTTTTTCATTTTAGTTCATTGAAAATCTAGAAAAATGTGAAAGGCTCGAGACTTTGAATCTCAGTTACAACCTAATAGAGAAGATTGAGAAGCTTGACAAGCAGACCAAGTTACGTAAACTTAATTTGTCATACAACAAAATCAGGTATGTTCTCTGAATATGTTTTACATTGTGGTGCTTGATGTTCTTTGAAGTACTATAATCGATGATTTGTGAGCAGCACATACCTTTTATCATTCAATGGTCTAATAGGGCTTGATATCCTATAGGTGTACTGTGCACTACTCATTAGTATATGGTAGTTTTGCTTTGGTAACAGGTGTGAGAATAAGCTCTATAATTGAAGTAGTGTGATTGCGATTATAGGGGACTAATGGGCATTCTAAACTTTAAGCTTGGCTCCTTTGGGCACAGGTCTATTGAGCAATCTTTCTCATATTGGTGAAACTCTACACTTAACCTTAACAGTTCCCTTCGACCTGCCAATATTCAGTGGATAAAATCCCAGTCCAGTCAACAAGTTTATTCGGATTCCGAAGGAAATCCATCAAACACAGAAAACATCATACAAAAACAATTACATTCAATATTCCAAGAGATAACAGAATGCACCCCATCAAAAATCATTGAGGAGGGAAATAAATAAAACTAGGAGCCCCATTATCATCAAGAAGTCCCCCATTACAAGGGCCTATCCCCCAAGGAACCTGACCCATGACGTCCCAAAGGGGTGAGGTTAGCACCAGACAGGGGGGAGGGTCTCATAGTTAACCTCGGGGGGCACTCAGGGACTATTAGAGGATGACTACTAATTAGAATACCACTCCTGGGTGACCAACTAGACCCCCCACGTTGTCCTAGGACCGCCCTTGCCACTCCCAAGTCCCAAAATGCAAGTTCCACAATGTCACCCTGCTGATTGTCCACTCTTGGCATTCTGCGACACCCTGCCAAGGATTCCCTGGACACAAAAGAGCAGCCTCTTACGGACCGCAGCCAATGTAGACTTTTGTTGAGGAGGGCATCCCTTGACTCCTTCCTGTCCCTTGCCAACCTGGGTACGCCATGCAGGTACATGGTAGCTTGTCCGGTCCGGCCTAGGCCATAGGGTGGAGGTAACCTCTCTCTACGCCACGAGCCATAGGCTCTCCCCTCTCCAGGAATGAGGCGTTTAGGGCCCGATTTGCTTGGTGCAGTGTCCTCCCGAGATATAGATTTTGCCTTAGATTGAGGCACCCCCTTGGACACTCTAGGCTTGACACAAGTACTGGGGTTGATACCCTTGGCTGCTTGTAGATTCCCAAGCACCAAGCTAGAGCAAGGTTCAGTGAACGTGGGTGACACAGGGGCCTGTTCCTGATGGTGTGCCAGGGGGTGGGCCAGGGGTGTGACGATGGGCCCTTTGCAAGCTATTAGAATGTTACAGGGCTCCCCCTCGCACTGCTTTTCCCCCTGCATTCCTATGAGGACTGAGAGCAGATTTTTGATAACTGCCAACTCAGCCAACACTTGGATGCATACACAATTGCACACCCTGGCTGTAGAATCACCCCCAATTGGGGGGTCAGTGGCTTGTTTTACAGCGGAATTGGGGTCATCAGGTTGTTGCTTCGGAGCCCCGAGTAAGGATGGATGAGAATGCGAGCTGACTGAAGGGCTTAACGATGACATATAGTCGCTCCAGAGACTGCTATGATCAGAAGATATATTCAGCGGGGGTATGTCAATAGGCGGACTGCAAAGATGCAAGCTGCCCTCGTTGAGTGAGCAGACAGGGGTGGAGCTGGACGGGCCCACCTCTGTGCAAGAGCCAGGGTTAGAGCAAGGGACTGGGATGAGGACCATGCTGAGGGTTCCGGGGGTAGGATTTGGTGGAGGACAGCTGCTTTCCAATGTTACAGTCCCGGCCACTTCCCGCTCTTGTTCCCCCCTCTTGCTCGAAACAGGATTGGCCGGATACAGGAATCCCAATTGAGGCACTGGGTATCGTGGGGAACTGAGGTGTAGAGAGCTCGACCTCATCGGAGTTCAGGAGGGCCGAGTTGGGGGGTTTGACTGTATGACACTGTTGGCGCTGTCTCCTGACAACCAGTATCTTGCGATCCGATTTAGGACCGTTAACATGGGGAGCAGACGTGAGGCAAAAGGGGGGGGGGAGGAGGGGCAAAACAGAGGGAGCTTTCCTTGGCTCAGCATGAGACTTCAGGGACCTTAGAGACTTTAGGAGAGTCATGGTCGGCGATCTCTGTCCCCCCTTGGCAGCAGTTGGATTTGGGGTTGCTTGATGGCTGTCTCTTAAGTGTCTCTTAAGGAGTCCCTCCAGGGACAGACAGCGTTCTCCGCGGGCCACCAACACCCCGCGCCCTTGACCTGCTTGAGAATCTTGTTGTGGGCTTGGCTGTTACAAAGGGCCTCAAGTACTCTAAAGGGAGGTTGGCAGGAATGGTGATGGCTGGCTTTTGCTCACCTTGAAGACCCACGGAGCAGTCCAGGACGTTATAGGCCGGTCAGTCTGGTCCCCCACGGATCCGCGAACACCCTGCCGGCCGCAAACACCCGCGCCCTTTCTCCCGCGGGCTTCACCCTAGCGGGTGCAGGAGGCGAACAGAAGTAGTGGAGGGGGCGTGGATCTGCTGGTTTTTGTAGTCTTGGGATGTTCGTTCTAATAGTTGTGATTAGACGGTTCAATTTCATTTTGGGGGTTTTCTAAACTAATGCTGGATTTCAATTGCTTTAGAGCACTTGGAAGGAAAGAGGGCAGTAATGAAAACAAGGAGTCTTCCCAATGAACTGGTGGTATAGCCATGTGCCTAACAGCTACTAGTGATGTCTTCCATGTCGTTGAACGGTCCTTGAGGTGTCTTTGGGTACAAATGGGCAAATCCTACTACCTAGGAATACTTGAACCTGTAATGAATTATAGGTGGGGTGACTGATCTTCGATATCTGGTTAGTATATGAGACTGTTTGGTTGGAGAGGTGTCTGGAGTGGGTCAAGGGTGGATAGCGTGGAGCAAGGTTGAAGTTATTCAAGCAATCTCCCTGGCAGAGGACTGCGAGCAGAATCTTTAAATCCCATTTCCCTATTAAGAGAGGAGACCTGGACTGGGCGGCTCTTGTTCTGGAATATCAGCTCCACTTGCTCTGAGCAGACCCGTGCTCTCTTGGCCCCCATATCTGGAAGAGCTGCAGCAGCTCCAGCCACTGTGACATCATGCTGCAGGAATCTTATTTATTTCATTTATTGGGTATTTATAATGCGCCTATACAAAATGTGATTCAAGGGGGGAGGGGGGGAATAGGGAGACAAAAACAGCCCTACTAGGCCTTGTGACATTCGGATTCTGCAAGTGCAGTAACAAGAAGTTTGGGTGGTGGGGGGCCCGTGGGTTAAAGAGTGCCAAAGGAGGCTAGGCGGACAGAGCCAGGGGAAGCTTAGTGTGCAGGGGTGGTCAATTTCCACATCCACGCAGAGGGTCTTGAACTTGGTCCTAGCAGAAACCGGGCGCCTGTGGAGAGATCGTAGGGCTGAAGAGATGCAGTCGCTTGGCTTGAGGCCAAGGATATCATGCAGTCCTATTCTGGATTAGTAGAAGGGGTGACGGGAGGAGTTAGGCAGATTGAGGAAGAGGCTGTTGAGCAGTAATCCAGCCTGAAGAGGATCAGAGCTCTGGAGATATTGAGTTTCTGGGGGAAGGTGAGGAAAGGGAGAATGCCTCTGAGGAGGTGCAGCTGAAAGTGGGCCTTCTTGGCAAGGTCAATGATGTGATGAGAGAAGGAGAGAGAGAGAGGAGTTGAAGATGAGATGGCACCAAGGCTTTTAGCCTCACAGGAGGGTGAGGGGGCCCATGGAGGACGGCCAGAGTGTAGGAGGAATGGAGGGAGCAGGGGTCCCAATGAGCAGGATCTCCGTCTTACTGGCATTAAGGAAGAGATAGTTAGCAGTGCACCATGCCTGAATAGCAGACAGACAGTCTGGAATGAGGGAGGAGGAGGAGGATCATCAACCAGTCCAGAGCTAGGTTTGTGATGCCAAGGGTGTCACAGAGCCGATTTGTAAGGGTGGTATGATTGACCGAGGTTATGGGACTAACCTGACCTTCATACCCTATCTAATGTGACCAAGAAAACATACTTGGAAGTGGAGTGTGGAGCAGAGTGGGTGGAGTCACAGCAGCCAGTCTGTTTACTGTGTCTGTCATTCTGAGGAGGAGGAGCTTGGGAGAGAAACCTCTTATGCCATTTTACAGCAGAGTGGAAGCAGTTACAGGACTTGAAGCTGCTGAACTGCTGCAACGATTGGATGAACGTAAGGTAGACTTCTGTGAGTCTGTCCAGGTCGTGTTGTGATGTACGCATTAAGAAGTACAACTTTTCCGACCCCGCCCCCCAAATGCCCAATATGTCAAAAATGGTTAACAATGTTGGTATAAGTGCTGCGGGTGACAAAATTAAACATGCCGTCTCATCTGAACTATATCACTAGTTGAACAGTTTACTACATTTGTCTGTTTGGTCAAATATGCCCTTTCCTCAGTCTCATTTGAGCGCTATAACCAGAGCTATCGCCGTGCTGCATGAAAAAAGTAATTTCTCACCTTCAAATACTGTGGTTCACATGCCCTTGCTCTTGCAGATAACCCTAATCCTCTGCAGATTACATTGGCTCCCTGATCAGGCTTCCATCACCTTCAAGGTGGCCACTTGAAACCACATTTCTTTTTTTAAGTTTAATGATTTTTATTTATTGAGCATAAAACGTACAGCAACCGAATGTTACAATGACTGTGAATGAGTTTGATAGAACACAAATAACATATATAGGGTATCAATATATGAAGAAAGTTAGAAATATTTTCTTAAAAAATAATCGAGTCAGTCTAAACAACAACTATGTGGTATGTAACAGTCACTAATAAATTACTGTTATATATGTAAAATAATTTCTGAGACGAACAGGGGACACATACAAGAGACAACACGAAACAGAAGGGAAGAGACTAGAGGAAAGGGGTGGATAGGTACAAAGTAAGTGGGCAATGAGATTTTAGGTGCATCATTTTACAAATATAGAAATACAATATGGCAAGATATACAAGTTCATAATATCTTGAGTCATTTACTATGAGCCATGGGCTGACATATGATAATCTAAGTAGTTTATGAAAAGGGCCCATTTCAGGTTATACGTTGGCAATTTATCTAAGTAGGAAGCCATGCAATGTTCGATTCTGTGAGTATGACAAACATTGTTCCACCAGTTCTTGCAGGAGATGTTCTGAAAATGCTTCCAATTGGTGGTGATTAGTTTGATGGCAAGAACGATGAGATGGTCATATAAAGTGGAGGACGGGAAAGATATTTTTCCTTTAAGTGCAGTGCTACCAAGAAAAACATTAGTAAAAGATAGAGGTATCTGTACATCAATTATGATGACCATCATGTATTTCCAAACATCCTGCAATAGCCGAAAAACATGCGGATATTCGAAGAACGTGTTTGTATGAACCAGGGGTATCTCCACAAGACCAACAATTTCCATCCGTGTGGGCTTGAGATTTTGTACATTTTAAAAGGGTAATAAAGGCTCTATGCATAAAAATAGAAGGTTTTGGGTGATGTTGGCTGAAGTAGAGATCCCCCTAGTTCTAGACCATAACAGAGAACCATGTGTTATCAAAAGTAGTGCAGCAGTCGGTTTCCCATTGATTTGATCAGTCCATTTCGCTACCAATGGTTCTATAGGTTCTTATAGTTTGTAAAGTTTGGCAGCATTGATATCGGAGTTAGTAGAGAGTAACTGTAAGTTTGTGTTGTCGGGAGATAAGACCTTATAATCATGAGCATGTAATCCATCCAGGCATGCATTAACCAATTTATTGTAGAAGGTCAAATCTGATAGAGTAATAGAAAAAGAGTTTCTAAGATCCTGAAATGATGTTATAGTGTGTTGGTGAGCTATTTGATCTATATATCTAATACCCTTGGAGAGCCAGCCTTTCTGGGAGAAGGTTCTGCTATTGGTGGTGATTCATTTGTTATACCACAGATAAGGTGCGAGCTCTCGGGAGGGGAATTTAGTTGATGGAAAAGGAAGATTCTGAGGGCAGATCTAGATACTTTGATGGGGTCAGAGAGGATGGAGGTTGCATGGTGAAAGAGAAAAATGGTGTCTGCAATGTCATGAGGGAGGGTCATCTGTTTTTCAAGTTCACACCAGGATGGAAGATCTTCGGTGTGTGACAGGGTGTACGAGAAGCAAGTCTGCTGAAGTAGGAAAGCATGGTGATATTTTTTTAAATTAGGAAAGCAGACTCCTCCCTGTTCAAAGGGGGTTTTGAGTTGGTTGAGTGCAATTCTTTTAGATTTACCTTTGCCCCAGAGAAAGTTGAGAAGGATGGAATTGATGGATTTGAACAAGGTGGTGGGAAGAGGAACGGGGTGCATTTGTAGCATATATAATATGATGGCAGAGAGCATCATCTTGATGGTGTCCAGACAACCCAACCAGGAAAGAAATAGGGGGGGACCAGCTTTAGGTAAGTTCAGAAAGCCTATTGAATAAGATGTCTATTGATTTTAATAGTACTATTAATAGTGGAAACAACCTGTATACCTAAATATTTAAAGGAGTTTGTGCACCACTTGAAACCAAAAATGTCTAATTTATGTTTAAGACAATAGGAATTCAGGGGTAGTAAAGTAACTCTGATCTGTCTCTATTGAGTTTATAACCTGATACTGCTGAACATTTCTGTAGTACAGCTAATGAGTGTGGAAGGTGGTGTTTAGGGTTCTTTGACAGGACAAGAATATCATCTGCATATGCAGCGATCTTATTTTCATAATTACCAACAGAAATAATGGGGATATTCCCATCCTGTCTAATGAGTTCCAAGAGAGGTTCAGAGATAGTGTATATAAAGAATGGGGGAAAAGGTCAACCCTGTCTGGTACCTCTTTTGCAACGAAAAAAATTAGATTTGGCCTTTGATGAATATGGAGGATTTTGGGTTTGAGTAAAGAAGTTTTACGAAGGAGATGAAGCCTGGACCACACCCATGCCATTTTAGAGCATGGAACATAAAATCCCAATTAACTCGGTTGAAGGCCTTTTCGGCATCTAGTGCTATGGCGGCGTATTTCTGTTTATCATTTTTTATCTTTTGCAGTAACATGTAAGGCTTTTAGTAAAATTTTGGTGTTGGCTGAGATGTTTCTGCCTTTAACGTATCCGACTTGATCAGGTTTAATCGATTTGCAAAGGTGAGATTCTTTTCTGCTAGCTAATATCTTAATAAGGGAAATGGGCCTATTGTTATTAGGGAAATTGAGATCTTTTTTTGGTTTAGGAAATAGAATAAGAAGGGCTTCAGAAAATGTGCCAGATGAAAATCCTTTGGACATTAAAGAGGAAAATTAAGTTTTAAGTCTGGGGGTAAGTTTGATGCGAAAATTGACTTAAAGCATTCTGAAGAAAGACCATCAGGTCCTGGGGCTTTGCCTCTACTTAACCCTTTGATAGCTTGGTTGATTTCACTAGTTGTAAGTTCTCCCTCTAGGTTGGTAAGATCTGTTGTAGGGTATGAGGTTGTATTAATACCACTTAAAACGTTAGAAATATTGTCTTCAGGGATAGTTGAGTCTGGGGAGTATAGATCAGAATAATATTCCTTGAAGGCTTCAATAATGCACACAGGATCAGTAATTACAGTTGCTGAGGTATTTGTAATACTAGTAATAAGTGTTTATTTATTTTTTGGTTTTTTTGTTGCTTTGAGGTCGTATGCAAGGGCCCAACCTGCTTTATTTGAGGTTTGATACATTTTAGATGTATACTTTAATATAGCACCCGAGACTTGTTCAGTGAGTTTTTTATTCATTTGGAAACTTACGGAGAGAACGGTACAGAGGTCTACATTGGAAGTGGAAAGATAACATTGTTTTTCCGCCTTAGTAAGAAGCGAGTAAAGACTGTCAAGGTCTATTTTATGTTTCTTTTTCATGCTGTAATAGGCAATAATGTGTCCTCTCATGACGGCTTTAAAGGAATCCCAATTATTACTTAGAGGTGTAATTGTCAGAATTTTCTTCAAAATATTGATGTTGAAATGAGAGAAGAGATTGAATGAACTTCTTATCCTGAAGGAGACAGTTGTAAAAATCTCCATCTAGAGGATGATATTTTTAATATCTGAGAGATCTAATGTAGTGATGACAGGGGCATGGTCAGAGATGATAATGTTTGAGATGTGGGAATCAGTAATAGAATTTGTAAGGGATTTGGTAATGAAGATGTAGTCAAGGCGTGAAAGTGTACCATAGGGATGTGAATGGAATGTATAATCTAAATCCACCAGATGTGCAAGTTTCCAGGAATCCATAAAACCTGTCCACGCTAGACCTTGTTTAAAGGCTTTATGTGACTTTGAATTTTTAAGTGAACATTTGGATTTTCTATCTAGGAAGCGGTCAAAGACATGGTTCATATCCCTACTGAGTATGAGGTCAGGGAAGTTTGATATGAGAATGATCTGTTTGATAGAGAGCCAAAAATCTGGATCAAGAAGAGTGGGACCATATATGTTCATGGTTGTGATGATGTCCGATCCAATGTGCAATTTAACCCAGGCCCATCTTCCGTTGGTGACCACATCCTGACCCACAATCTTATATGCTCTTTTTTTTACTAATCATAATAGCAACACCATTTCTCTTACCCTCTGCAGCACTTGCTATTACATCTTTTACCCAAAAAGATTTGAGTTTCAGAGCTTCTGAGATGGAAAGATGAGTTTCTTGCAAGCATGCAATGGAGTGATTAAGCTTTTTCAGATGGGATATGATCTTATCTCTCT
Organism: Ambystoma mexicanum; assembly: GCF_040938575.1. NCBI lineage: Eukaryota > Metazoa > Chordata > Amphibia > Caudata > Ambystomatidae > Ambystoma > Ambystoma mexicanum. The sequence goes on along the minus strand of NC_090929.1, from coordinate 153,293,138 downwards.
TAATCGGGTGATTACAACTTTTAATATTCCATGTTGCACATCTAAACACAATTGTAATTTACAGAAAATGTTAATATGTGTAAATTAAGAGACCAAAAGATAAGATAATCAATATGTATTGTAAGCATGCTAATATATACAGCTATCTGAGCCAACATATGAAGAGATAACAGATGCACAATCAGTTGTAAGGGTGACCACAAAAGTAACATGGGAAGGGGTGGGTAAACTTGACCAGAAGGAACGAAAAAAAAGAATTATAAACCAAGTGCTGAAGAACATATCGGTTATGTTATTTGAAGGGGAAGAGATGTAAAGGGGGTCAAGTACCCTTAAGATAGAAAAAGGGAAGAAAAAAGTTGGAGCAGATGACACCAGCAGGGCAAAAAAGAAAAACCACCCAGAGAGATGGTTATATGGTGGTGCCCGGCCCACCACTCAAGTGGGTAAATTGACTGCAGCATACCATAAAGTAACAGAACAGATATTCAGGTTCCAGATGCTGATGGGCAGAGATGTATCCATGTTTTCCATTTTAAGAGAGTGGATGAACGCCTTGAGATCTGCAGGTTCATCAAATATTGAAGTACGACCATCGAAGATTACTTTAAAGGAGGAGGGATGGTATAATCCGTACCTGTTGTTGTTAAGCTGTTTTAGCGCAGGACGATGAGAGAGAATCTCCTTCCTACGTTGGGCAGTTTTCTTGGCGACATCTTGTGAGAAGTAGATCCTGCTACCGTGCCAAGTTAGAGAGTTCTTCTCTTTGGCTTTTGATATAATAAGCTGTAGTTGGGTATATTCCAATAAGCAAAAAATCATAGTACACGAAGAGCGTTGCACTGTTGATGAGCTTCTGGCAGGGCCAACGTGGTATGCCCATTGAATATTGAGGGGTATTTCTTTAGGTATATGTAGTACAGTTGAAAGTAGATTCTGAAGAAATAAGACCGCGTCATTCCCCTCACAACCCTACAGAAGCCCTGTGATGCAGAGGTTATTACGCCTGCTTCTGTTTTCTAAATCTTCGTTATGTCTTTGAAGGTCTTTCATAGATTTTTCCAACAGTAACACTGTAGGGGAAATACCTTCTGTAAGACCAATTCTGTTTTCTATTTCTGCCATCCTTTTTTCAAAGACATTCCACATATTATCCAACTGCTGCAATTTTTGGTTGGTGGTTTCAATGAAAGGTTTAAGAGACCTTATTTCTTGCAGTATGGTATCAATAGCAGGTTCCGGTGGGGACGAATCACCTCTTAGCCTTTTATTGGCGGTAGATGCTGCCTGTGTTTCCTTTGAGGCAATGGGTAGTTTTTTCCCTGAAGCCAAGCTGAAGTAATGGGTACCTAAATTATGAAGAAAATATTTTTTAAAAAGTTACCAGCTCAATGAGCGTCAAATTGTAGTGCAGCTAACCAGAACTTGCAAAAGTAATGAGATATTCTTAAAGCGTGATAATATAGGTACATAACACTTCAAATAGTTTTATTATCCTTCCCCCAGAAGCTCACTGTCTCCAGAGCTCTGGTTCTCTCTAGGCTGGACTATTGCAACAGCCTCTTTCTAAATCTGCCTGTTTCTACTCTGTGCCCTCTGCAACCCATCTAGAACAGGACTGCGAGACTTGTCCTTGGCTTCAAGCCCAGGGATCGTATCTCTCCAGGACTGAAATCTCTGCACTGGCTCCCAGTGGCTGCGAGGATGAAGTTCAAAACCCTCTGCATTGTCCACAAGGCCTTCTGGGGCCTCAATAACTGCAACTCTCTTCCTACATATCTTCCTTCTCAAGCTCTTCGATCATCCGCCTCCAACTTCCTCAGGGTCAGTAGCTTCTCCAAGCAACAAGTTGGTGGTAGATTTTTCTTCGGCTGGTGCCTGCCTCTGGAACAGCCTCAATGCTTCCCTGAAACTTGAAGAGAACCATCTCCGGTTCCAGAAGCAACTCAAAACCTTCCCCTTTGCTTCTGCTTTCTCTCCTCCTCTCCCCTGCTGAATTCCTGGCTGAAACTGTACTGGTTACCTGGCCACCCTCAGATCTCGGGCCCAGGTTCCTTCCCCCGCCAGTTACATACATGCACTGCCTCCCTGGCAACCCCCACACTTGGGGACTGTTCTCTGTATCCCTACAGTCCCCCACCAGCACTTGCCACCTCATGTCTGCACTTACCCTCGCACTTGCCACCAGCTGGCCCTACTCTCATTGTTATTCTTTTACCCCATGTACTACACTGTCCCCACCCCCCCTGCACTTTTCCTCTTCCCCCGCACTTTCACAATCTGAATGACACCTGGCCTAGTAGGATCGTTGTCTCTTCCCTCGGTTTCCTCCTCTCTTGCTGTGTCGCGCCTTGAAACACTTGTGTATAGGTGTGTTATAAATGCCATATCATAAAGAGCTGATATTTTCATAAAGTCAATGGTATAAATGTAAAACGTGCTGATTATATTAAGTATTTCTTCAAAATACCTTTTATTCCTGTGTATTTTCTGTATATTAATTCAAAAACGTCCACTAGATGGCAGTGTTCCAGCTGTTGAATGCCGGCAAGGCCCAAGCCAGCAGATTGCATAATGCCTCAGCCGAGTACTTCCTCACACGTGCTGGGGACATGGCGTCAGAGGCTGCTGTGAGCTTGGAGGGGCGGTGCGGACACTCCACAGAACGTTGGAGCTCTGCGTAAAAGGAAGACAAGCCTTCTTTTTAAGCCTGCCAGGGCCATCGCTGGATACCGGTGACCGAATTCAATGTTTGGAAGCTGCTTTAAGGTAGGCTTATGGAGTGGTGGACCGGAGCGACACGCCTAAGCCGCCATTCTTTTCGGCGCCTGGAACCACATTTCTGAAAGCACCTTAATCTACATAAATGCAAATCATTCCATATTCCTCCAATAGAACACCTGGATCATTACATATGCATAATCTACCCACCCCCAGATTCGACTTGGAATCGGCTTAGAATGTCCGGGAACAAAGGCATCTCAAAGACGAGATGGGACCATTAGTCTCTTGGGGTTGAGTGTAGGGTGGGTAGATTGGCAGCGGAATTATAGTGATGCTAGACAAAACCAGTTCTTCCAATGGGTGCTAAGGTTATTGGTGGAGGTTGAGCACTCCAAGCCCATTTCCTAGCTCGCCCCATGAAGGTCACCCTCCCGCCCTCGTTGCACAAGACCCCAAGATCTCCACTTGTACCTCTCGCTTAAACCAGTGTTACAAGATGGGGCTCACTGAAGAACAATGTGAGGTTTTCTCAGTCACTGAGGGTGGGCCAGGAGCCACGCTGAGAAGATCTCCATTAGCCACCCCACACTTCGGAATGGGGCAGGTGACACCAGCTGAGAAATGTGAACAGTGGAAGTCAGCATAACCCTCCCCCGGCACCAGGGGAGGATTAGGTTGTGATTGGGATGTCCCATCCCTGCCTACTAGAGTAGGTAACTCCCTTGTTAAGAATTTTAGACTTCCATACCTGGTACTGTATGAACTTGCACTGCATTACCATTTAATTGGCTTGTAGTTGGAGAAGGATGGGAAAGGGGGCCAATCAAGATTCCCTTGAGGTTCAGGTGAAGTTAGAGGATTGGCTGGTATAACTAGAGTGCACGAGTGATGAAACGGGCAGATCACTGGACCATCCCATGATAGGCACCCCTGATTGTGTGGTAATTTGATAATAAACCTTGTTTGCTGCAGCCGATTAGGGCTGCAAGTTTCTACTTTTAGATGCAGGTCTGAGTGGGAAACAAATGAGTAATCGAGATTGAAGACGCACTCTTAACTACAGGGCTAGCTATCCAGCATACCTGATCCACCCCAACGTCCGTCCCAATTGATGTACCTGGTCAGAGTTTGGTAGCAACAGAGAAGCTGGTAGATCCAGGCCAGCCACCTCACCTGAGAAATGGCTGTGCCGTAAGGGTAGGCAAATAACATCCTTCCAGTGGTGGTACATGGGCGGGGTGTTATAAACATGGATGTGGACAGGCTCGGTCCTCTCCACTTGCCTCATGATTGGGCGCACCAGCAAGCAGTCACGCTGGACTTTTTCTACACTGTGTTGTCCCTCAGATGACACAATAAAGAGTGTCCGTCGTGCATGTCATGGATTGTGAAAATTTGGAATTCCTTGGGGGTGAGGGGAGGTGGGGGACACCATATCTATTGGCTTAGCTGGACAAGTCACTACACCTTGCTGATGCCAAATGCCATTGATTCACAAGATGCTTCAGAAATACAGACACAATGTGAACACATCCATGATTATGATTATTCCAAACTGGGTATTTCTGGTCCTAACATTCAGTTTGTGAGCGGCCAAGAAGGATTAAACCAAGAAACAGTACAAATGCAAGTGGATGCGCTTCTTTCATTGGGCTCTGAACAATAACATACCTTTGGGTACTGTAGACTTCTTGGGCAAGTGTGAGAATCTTCCTTTTCTCTCTAGAATCATGCCATTTAGCATCACTTCTATGGTTTGATTAATTTTCAGCCCCCTTTCGTAAACCCTTCATCTAAGTGGGCCGTGAACTTGGTTTTCCATTCTTTAATGAGGAAACCTTTTGTGCCAAATGCTTCCTGTGACCTTGACCTTCTCTCCTACAAGACTGCCTTCTTAGTTGTGGTCACCATCGTGGTTGAGCGAGTTGCATGATCATGTTTGATCTTTTATGCTGAAAATGTGTTTATTAGTATAGTTCAGACCTTCATTCCCACAATCCTGAGTTTTCTTTAAACTAGGAAATGCATTTACCTGTTTTTAAGCCTCCTGCCTCCCTGGCTGAGGTGGCCCACAGTAATTTGGGTGGAACCAGAATGTTCAAGTTCTATTAAGACCGGACGTTTTCACATGTGAGGTCATCTTTTCAACTCCTGGTACTGTTTCACCTCTCGTAGAAGCCCAGGCCTATTGCCAGATGGCTTGTATCTGCATATTATAAGGCATGGACCTCCCATTGTCTTCTCTCCGCATGCCATAAGATTAAGAGCAAAATCAGTAGCTTTCTAAAGGCATTTGCCCATCTCTGAGATGTGTCTGGCAGCCACTTTGACTATTTCCCATTTGTTGTGCAAGCACAATTCCCTCCCTCCAGACGAGCTGCATCTCTTAGGCAGGAAGTGTAGCACAACCTAATTGCCTAATACCCCATCAAAATCTTGCTGTATAATCTATTTGCAACAAGTTGGGAAAGAGAGGAGAGCCTAATGGGCATAAATGTAAAAAAAACCTTCTTGGTGATTTAGGTACTTTTAGTCTGTGGCTCTCCCTCCTAAACAACTACTGTTCAGCCACACACTCCAGCATATGCCAGTGCTTTTTTCCTTATGCTTTGCATAAAAAACAGGAGGTTTGGGCACAGGGCACAGTTTTATAGGGAAACACCGGTATAGGAGTGTGTAATGGAGGATTTGCATGCCAGACTTCTAAATTCTATTGCTGCTTTATGCAGCATCTTTAGACCATGTTTCCATACCACCTAGCTCCAGGAGGAGGCCTTTCCTAACGAGTTATGTAGGAGGGGAGCAATAGATTAAGTTGACCTAAATCACCATGAATGTGCTTTTTTCTGATCATTAAAGAACAATCGACCACCAGTGCCCTGTCAGGGATAAGTATGCTGTAGAAGAGTTTATTATGCCCATGATGGGTTAGTACGTTTCAAAGGAGGCTAATCTGGTACTCCATGTGAACAGTGTGAGGCTGATGCACACATTTATTTTTAAGCGTAAGTGTGATAAATCTCTGTAACATTTAGTAATCTATGTGTGAGCAACTTGTGCATGATTCATGTAGGTGGGACAAGTCTCAGGTGTGTATCATGACCATGTGATTTCATGATCCATTTATGGATTATGATGACACTCCAGAGCTTGCATCCAGATCTACATAAGTGGGTTTTCTGAGCGGAGTGTATGGCAGATGTTCAGGGATGGGCCATACAAACCTTTTGTAAGCACGCTTCCTGCCTTAACTGGAGGATAAAGTTCAGGAATTGTTGTAATGTAAGTAACCTGCATAGTAAGGGGAACACAATTTATTTTCTTAAGCAATTAGAAAGAATGCTGTTAATATGTATGCCCTTCCTCAAGTCTTCGCTCCTTGACATTTCCTCTAGTGCAGAAACTCCTTAAAGACATCAAGGGTCCTTTTCACTGTTTCCTTTGTAGAGAAGAGCTAGGTTCTGTGAATAATCGAGTGATTCAGCCACTCCCCTCCACCCTAAGGGGTGGTGGCCCTTACTGTGAGATTAGGAGATGAGCCAGTTATGTAATAATCAACTTGGGGGCAGCGGTAAGCGGGACCTCACTGGGAGAGACCTCCCTCTTGGGCATAAGGACTCCCTTTCCCATGAGGAACTCCCTTCATATTATCCCCCGCAGTCCAACATTCACTACTGACTAACAAAAATCCAGACTCCTATTGCATATACTCCTGTAATGTTATACCAGAAGAAATACCTGCCACTGTGACGAGCAACAATGTAGGAGGGATAAGGAGTGCTTGTCTATTAAACACTGAGACGAAGAAGCTGTCAAGAAGTATGATGAATGTGTCACAAACACAAAGGAAGGACTTTCCTGAGAAGCCGGCGAAGCACCAAAAGTGCGTCATAAAAAGAGGTGGACCCGGAGAAGCAGGAAATTATGTCCGGTTGTTTCGAACTGGGAGGATCGAGAAGGCTGGGAAACCAAGAGAAATGCTGCTCCATGCATTTGAAAGCAGCTACGTAGAGGAAGTGACAACGGTATGCTGCCCGGCCAACTAAGAGTTGGTAAAAGTCCCTGGAAGGATGTCCAAGTGGGGCCGAAGAAGATCCCTCCTGTCAGCGTGCTGGAGAAGCCTCATGCCAGAAACAGACCTAAGGTGGTCGGTACATGGAAGAGGACCACAATCGGAGAAATTAAGTGGTGGCATAGAAGGGACACCAGGAGAATCCCCTTTTGTCACCGGTACCACTGAGACACAGCAAAGCACGTCAAACAATGAGAAAGAGAAGCCAGACAAATATCTGCTGTTATGGTCTTGAGGAAAGGGACTACCCACATGTCACTGAAACCGGTTGACCTGTTATGTGTATATACATTTTGATCTACGTTTATAGGGATAACACTTTTGACTCCTCATTTTTTATATGACTGTGTTTTTAGGGGAATGGTCACATTTGGCTACATGGCAATAAATGAATATGTTTGAGGACAAATCACATGGACGCCCACTTATGGGTCGGTTGAATAAAGAGAAAATCCCCTTTCAAATGGCAGGTGGGTGGGTCCTGCGACATCCCACATCGTGTTTTGTACCAATGTTGTATGTAAATGTTTTAAGAAACCTGTACCAAGTTGGAAGTTGGCTAAGCCAATGAAGTTGAGATTAGTGGAGGGTTATTTCTCCCTTTATCCCTGTTGGACAGGCAGCGCAATACCACTCACCAGGGTTACTTTGGGTTCCCAGGGAGAGTTTAGTTTTTCATATAGGGACAGTGATAGATTTAGAATAAGGTCGTAAATTGAATCTTAGCCCAAAAAAATGTGGTGCTCTTTTTGGGGTCACCCTTGTGTGTTACAAAATATGCGATTTTGGTGATTAAGAGGTTAATCGTAAATGGAACAGGTTCCATGTTTGTTTGCTAATAGAAGCCAGGGAACCATCTAGACCGGGTACAGAAAGGAGGAAAAGAACACTGATCTGGTGACTAAGACCCTTGACACTGCAGGTAAAGGAGGCAGCGGGAGACCCGGGGAGCGATGCATAGAGAATCACTGTGATCCTGCATACTCATCCCAGTGAGGGGCAAAGATATCGGAAGAGTAAAAATCCCTCCGAAATCCTGCATGCTCGTCCCATTGAGGGGCAAAGATGTAAGAACAGTGAAGGTCACTCGGGGGCCCTGCATACTCGTCCCAGTAGATGGCAAGAATACCAAAGGTTTGGGAGTCATACTGGAACTTATCATATTTTTCCTAGTGAAGACCAAGAGTACAAAATAAGCAAGGGTCAAACCGAGACTTTATCTACATTTTTCAATGTGAAGAGAAAGAGTCTGAAGAGTGCCGATAACAAGTCTACACAGCCCTGTGAAGATCCCTTTAAGGAACTAAAAGAGCTGATATGTGACTAGCCATAGACTATTTGAATATACCCTATTAAAAGGAACTGTGCTGAAAAGCATCCCAGGATAAGGGAGTCATTCTCCTGGTCTATTGTTGTTTTTGTCTTCTTGGTATGATATGATATGGCATTTATAACGCGCCTATACACAAGTGTTTCAAGGCGCGATGGGGCAAGTGGGGGGGAAACACGGGAGGACAGACAACGATCTTACTAGGCCAGGTGTCATTCAGATCACGCAAGTGCATGGGAAGAGGGGAGAGGAAAGTGCGCAGGGGGGGAAGGGAGAGGGGAAAGTGCAGTACATGGGGAAAGTGGAATAAATAAGATACAAGTAAAACAGCCAGCTAGTGGCAAGTGCAAGGAAGTGCAGACAAAGTGCTGGTAGGGGGACTGTAGGGATACAGAAAACGGTCTCCAGGTGCAGGGGTTGCCAGGGAGGCAGTGCAGGTGGGCGATTGACGGGGCCTGGGTCAGAGATCAGAAAAAGGTGGCCAGGTAACCAGTGCAATTTCAGTCAGGAATTCAGCAGGGGAGGGGAGGAGAGAAAGCAGAAGCAAAGAGGAAGGTTTTGAGGTGCTTCTGGAACCGGAGATGGTTCTCCTCGAGTTTCAGGGAGGCAGGAAGGCTGTTCCAGAGAGAGGCCCCTGCCAAAGGGAGTGCTCTGCCACCAACTCGTTGCTTGGGGAAGCGACTGGCCCTGAGGGATTTGGAGGCAGATGAGCGAAGAACTCGAGAAGGAAGATATTTAGGAAGAGAGAGTTGAAGGTATTGCAGTCCCAGACCGCAGAAGGCCTTGTGTACAATGCAGAGGGTTTTGAACTTAATCCTTGCAGACACTGGGAGCCAGTGCAGAGATGTCAGTCCTGGAGAGATACGGTCCCTGGGCTTGAGGCCAAGGACAAGTCTCGCAGTCCTGTTCTGGATAAGTTGCAGAGGGCGTAGAGTGGAGGCAGGCAGATTTAGATAGAGGCTGTTACAATAGTCCAGTTTAGAGAGGACTATGGCTCTGGAGACAGTGAGCTTCTGGGGGAAGGAGAGGAAAGGAGGGATACCTCTAAGGAGGTGCAGCTGGTAGAGTGACTTCTTAGAGATGTCAGAGATGTGAGGGGAGAAGGAGGGTGCAGAGTCGAAGATGACCCAGAGGTTTTTAGCCTTGCCGGTGGGAGTGGGAGGAGGGCCAAAGTAGCTTCACTTTTGCGACTGAAGAGAGAGTATTTACTTTGGGCTTCACAACTTATGACTAGCACCCTAGTTTAGTTCTGTTGGGAAGGGAAACCTTAGCATAAGGAAAGTTAGGCATTTTATTTTTTATTTAAATAGCATTCTAGTGAACATGAGATGGTAGTTTTGGAATTCCAGATCTCTGGGCTTATCATGCTGTCCACACCAGGGTGCATACCCTTGAACAATCACTGTCTGCTCCATATTATAAATTCTCTGCTGTCCTTTGAGCATCTCATGGCTGCAAGGAAACTATCAATAACAGTCTTGCATCCAGCCAAAATATGGCAAACCTGTCTTAGTGTGACTGGAGACAACCTTTACTTACACTGGGATGCCTCAGTGTGGGGTAAACCAGACTAATTGTGGGTACTTAGAATTAATAAGTTGGCAGGGGTGGAAATGTCAAAGTTCTGGTACCTCAAATTATCACCAGGCAGGCCCATTCAGTGACTGATCAGATAGGTGATCCTTCTACCTCCCAAACCCCACAGAGGCTGGTGGCCTGTCGGTGGTCTTCGCCGCCACCCCACCACCCCCCGGAACTCCTCACCCCTTAATATACAGATTAGTCTCCAAGCCTGAGGCTCATTGTGCAACTGTTGAAGATTACAGCAGTAGCATAAAAAGAAATCCTCAATAATGAAGTCCTAAAAGTACATGGCAAAATAGAGCTTTATTCAACCAATGAATAAGCGGCCGGGACAGGATACAAAAAGCTTTCGGTTACACAATGTGTGTGAGTGCCTTATAAGGTACACATTTGTCACTACGGACGTCGCACTACAATATCCGTTACATAACTTATGAGCGTTTGTAATTGGTTAGTATCTCAAGATACATATACAATGCACAGGGGTTAGTTCCACAATTGGTTCGAACATATCTGATGGATGCACCTATGCCCAGCCTCTTAGATAAACCGGTCACTACATCACTATGTTGGTCACTAATTGGCTGGCATAATTCATCATTGGCGGTATGGCTAAAGAAAATCTGATTGGTTAGCACTTTGCTCACCAACCTTAGACACTTTGACAAGACATCAAGATCTAATTGAGACATATGGTGGGAGGTCAGAAATCCATGACTTGCACATTTTCCGAATAAAAGTAACTCCTCATTATTCCCAGGCAATGCACGCTATCTCTTGTCTTTGTATTTTGGCCTTGGGTATTGTCTCGTGTTTGTGTGTTCTGCGTGGGGAGTCTCTCCATGCAAAAAAAAAAAAAAATCTTCGGTCACTTCACTCTTTCCGAAATATGGATTTGGTCAAATCACCTATATCCGTTCTGGGTAGCTTCGAAAATAAATGTGTTTTTGTAGGTTTAGCATTTTTCTGAGGACCTGCTACTTCTAGGCCCACTGCGACCTCTGTGCTAGGAATATGGCTGTACCTTGGATCATTCTCTGTCACCTTGTGCTTTGCATCTCTTAAATGTGGATGTTTTTCGGGATATATCTATAGTTTGCACGTTGCGAAACGTGTCATGCAGCCGTGCCTTACAGCCTTGGCATGGGACTTTTAACTAAGGATTTTTATTAATGAAATCTGGCTCTGGGCATGAGAACTTGGTTTTTTATTCTGCCTATTGAATTGCAACTCAAATTTTCCTGTGGTTTCTCTACACGGGGTATAAGAAATGGACAAAAAGTACACACACACACACACAACCACACACACGTTTCTAAGTGCGGGATCGGGATTCAAACCTGTGTTGCATGGGCGTCATGCTTGCAAGACATACACATTGCCCCTGAGATACATGTATGTATGTTCTTCATGTTGGTGTGCAAATATTCTTCATGTCAGCGCGCATGTGTCCTTCGTGTGTCTGTGCGAATATTCTACATGTACTTGTGTGTACGCGTGTAGCCACCTAGTCGTTCTCTATGTATAGTAACAACTACCTGTTTATTCTAATTGTCACCCCATCTAGTCTATTGTTAATGTTACCTTCATGGTGTTAGTTTGCTTTGTCTTTTACCCCTAGACTCTTGCTATGATATGGCATTTATAACGTGCCTATACACAAGTGTTTCTTGGTGTGGCAGGGCTGTCTCAACTGAGACAACTCAACTGTCTCAACTGGTATGGTTTCTCACCTGGACGGTACTGGCAAGGGGCAGGGGAGGACAAGACGTATGGCCAATGGGTATTGCCATTTGCCCGATTACACAAGACTTTGCTGGAATGAGGATTTTAATCTTGAAATCGAAGCCGCACCATGTCTTTTCTCGCACGGTGCTGAACTTCATCTTGATCTGAAGCTGCAACAGCAGCCAATTGTGGCTCATGTTTATTGGACACCTGTCAGAATGACGTGGCAGGCCCTTTCATAGTCTGACCTTTGCTGAGGCTGCAGAAGCGTCTCTGGGTCACGGACTCATTTATTCTGGGGGTTGAGTTCTTTGAGCGAGCTACTAGATCGAACAGACTTGGTCGTGGGATGCAAAATAACTTGTATACCCGTTGTAAAGCCTTTTCATCACTGTGGATCTGTCCAGGCCGGACTCCCCTCATAAGCTCTTAAGCGAGCGACCGGTCTTTAGCTAAAACACTGATTTCTATGGGTTTGGAAGTCCAGACCACGTCTTTCTGTGGAAGGCTGTGTTCATGAAGCAGAGTTGCTTGTGAAATACAAGAAACTGCAAGTGGAGCCGGTGCCAACACCTTGCCTTTGAGAAGATTTTGGGATGTTTTGGGCATTTCTTCTTGATGTCCTGGGAATGATGCCCCCACCCCTCACATGCTCTGACCTGCATTATGTGCCTGGCGAATGTCTTACACCCCATCCCTCTAAGGCACTTTTGTCATGGAAACAAGCCATCTTCATCTATCCTTCCTTTTTTTCCCCGCCTCTTCTTCATCCTTGCCTCGCCTCTTGTTGGGTGGAGAGTGGGGTTTTCCAAGAATAATTGTTGTTAAATTTAATTCTTATGCTTCATAATAATTTGCTTGGGTCTTCATTTTAATGATCTCTATATTTCACGTCAGTACCTGCCTGACAGACATGGTACTGTTATTAGTTGTACTGGATTTTTCTCTTGCCCTAGCATGCCATGTTTCTGTTTTTGACACTCCTACCAGTAAAATGTGCTTAAAGACAAAGTGCAACTAAAGTGAACACTTTTTATGCATTGCTCACAGTATGCACATCTATGGTTGTAAATGTACACATTTATCTGTATCCAGATTTGAATGGAAATGATTACAAAGTTAATAGAAATAACAAGGCGCCTCTTCTGTAATATCTTCTTTTCCTGCTTGACCATTATGTGCTAATAACTGGCACTTTCCAGAGCGGGTAATAGGACTGTTCTGGTTAAGGAAATGCAGGATAAGAACGGGTTGTGGCTGGGTAACTCAAGTTCTGGATGGCAGGGGGGTAATTAAACAGAGCAGAAGGCCAGGCCGCTTTGTTATTTACGGTTTTTGCGCTGCGTTCTGTTTCTCGGCCATCCGCATAAGCAACCTTTGGTGATCTGGCACATTTGATTATACTGCACCATTTGACTTCCCATTGGTGCCAGATAATAAAGCTCGGACTGTGCTTGTTTATTTGTTTTGTTATAAAGTGCTTCATACCTGATTCCTTTAGCTTTGAGGTGCTGCAGTTGATTATGATATTATCTGAATTAATGGTGCTCAATGTCTTGATCGTGAAATGCGAGAGCGCTGCATAGGCCGTGCCATTGGATTTGAATGCCCATGTGCAGGTTGACCACGTGAGAGGAGCGCTTAACTCATGGGCTACCCACCCTACAAGTAAACCTTCCTAGGAAAGTATTTTAATCTTATATTTACAAAATTAGACATGAAAGTACCTTCTTTGCTGCTAAATGGAATTAAATAAACAATGAGATCGGTCTCCTACAGTGATGAGACCGTAACGTTTTATGCTTGAAAAGGACTAATGTGTTTTTGTGCGTCTCAAGATTATCTCCTTGTCAGTTGTCATTGTGTTATCTTAAAATAGTTGTCAATTACCTATTCCTGTCTTTTCTTTTGTTTTCCCAGTAAAATTGAGGGCATAGAACACATGCAGAATCTTCAAACATTAAACCTGGCTGGAAATGAGATTGAACACATCCCTCCATGGCTGGCGAAGAAGCTGCGATCTCTCTGCATTCTTAATCTGAAACAAAATAAGATCTCGTCTGTAAGTCACCTGAAACCGCAACAAACAGTAATGACTTAACTGCATACAGGTATCACCTTAGCAAGATACTGTAAGGTCCGGGCCCTGGTATTAAGCCGAGCGAGACATGAAAGGCTCATTGAGGGCAATTCAATATAAAGCTAAGTCAGTGCAAATATTTGCACTGCATTTAAAATAAATACTGCAGTAACTGAATTGGGAGGGACAATTTAGAAAAATGTCTTCCAACATGCGTGTTGACTAGTTTAACATAAAGCGGCATGCACTTGCACAATAAATCACTGTCTGCATAAACCAATCGGAATAAGAATTTGATCTACCACAATTGTACCGCCAATTCCAAAATCTGCAACTTTCCTTTGTGTACATGTTTTCACTTTTATGCAGTACAGTTGCAAATAAATGGCGCCATTCATTTTGTTTTATTTTTATTTTACTTTTCCTGTTCTGTGGAGTGGAATCTGTAAATATTAGAATTTTGTAACCATTTGTAATTGGTTATTTATAACTCGCTTAATACCCAGAGGTTTCTAAGCGCATACTCTGGGATTGAACCTGTGTTGCTCTGCATAGTCTTTGAACGTGTTGCCACCGAGCTATCTTCCAGAGACTAGACAAGAATAGTAACAAAAATCGAATCCAATGGCCAACATTAGAACATGCTCAAACTGTTCCTGAGACATTCAAAACGGTCCTCCTCTGTCTAAGCATAGTACCATAAAACTCTGTTGTTGTGGACTCGTACATAATGCTATTAGAGATACTTTCTCCCCCCTATCGTAAAACCACTTCTAGTTATTAAGTAAAGGCCATGTGGAGGGGGTTCTTGGTTCAGCAAAGTTCGTAGGATTGCAAAGACAACCATAGTATGGGATTTGGGAACATGGGGAAACAATTCTGACAAAAATTCAAGTATTGAGGAGGAACTATAATGGTCTTGGAGTCCAAGAAATGTGAGCAGTAAATTGAGAAAAGCGAAGACCTACCTCGTTCGATCTTCTGACTGATTCTTTCTACAGGCTGCAGTGATTAAATTCCTGTGCACGAAATCCATATTACTAAAGAGGCTTGGTACCTATGTTTGCTCAAGCTTTATGCCTGTGACCAGATATGTCAGAATAACTGAAAAGCTAGATAAGTGAACCAACTTGCCATCTCTGGGATTTGTGTGCCTTTATCGGATGAGGAAATAGCTATAGCGCTTGTCTCACAGAAATTGGGGAAAACTCTGGAGCTTGATTAATGACCAATATATCTTTTTAGATCTATACTTATAATATCCATACCATTCCTAATACTCTTATTAAATGCAGATTCATTGCAGGCTATTATGCACCTTGCTTGTAATAATTATGCAAGGGTATGATACAGGTTAATATGGGAACTAACCAAGCCTTTTCTAGTGGAGGTGGCTGTAAATCAGAAATGTCCTGGCGTCCATTCTCCAACATATATATTTTAGCACAGGTTGCAGCTGAAGTAGATGGCATATCCCTTTTTGTCCAGAACTCCGATAGACTTGCCAACGCTCCTGCATAGTTTTGTATACGGGGAAAACCTTGTATATAGCTTGCCTTCAAAAATGATAGCTGAGTTTAATTTGCTATTTTCTGGAGTTTAAATATAGATAGTTGACCCTTCTGACTGCTTGGGGGAGGGTGGGGAGTAGGGGAGGAGGTCATCTTCGAGAGAGGTGGATCTTGAGACTCCCAAGTTGGAAGAGTGTAAACTGTCTCTCGGGCGAGCTAAATTATCTGGAAGGTATGATGTTTCTCCAGCCCTTAAGATCTATAGAATGCAAGCCCATCTAGGAGACTTTATGCTGCTGAACTGAGGGGTTTCACCAAAGTAGGACGACTAGTTAAATGAGACTTTCTAAAAGATTTACTAGCACTGCCAAAGGGGACTCTTACTTGAATTATAACTGGAAAGTATCAGCTGTTTAGCCATAAGTACACCTATTATGTACTTGGCTAGCATATGGACAACCCCACAGATCCACAAGATGTCTTGATGGATCTGATGAGTAGTGCGGGTACCCTACGGCTACCATGGTTTAGCAATCTAAAGAGATCTTGCTTGGGGCATGGCTAGCTGCGGGATGAGAAAGACGTAGGTCTCCTCGGCTCCCACGACCGCAGCAAATATCCTGATAAAATCGCTTGAAATTCGACGACATAAGAGCTGATAACAAACCCGTATGGTGTCGGATACCGTTGGGCACAAACGAGGCGTAGAGCAGAGGAAACCGCAGCCGATTTCAAGAGAAACGACCACAAGAAGCTTGGAGGCGATCGACATCCAGCTTCCAAAATGGCCGCCGGCGCGTACGGACGAACGCCCTGAAGCGAAACAGTGAGGCCGTGCTGCACCGGAACCCAGCCTGCTACTGATCCGCAGTCGACACCGGAGGAAGAGTGTGGTCCCGTGGGGCTCCGGCGGTGTCCCTCCCAACTGGCGGACTTCAGCAGACCCGTGCGGAGGCGAGAGCGGGGCACGTATCCACGTGCATGGGATGCCCGGGACCCCCGCCTACAGCACTGCTACTCGAGAACGAGGGACGTACTTCCCGTGCAGCCCAACGTGTGAGGCAAACCTGTGCGCTACAGTGCGGCTGGGAGGCATGGGTGAGTGTCCCCGCCCGAGCTCTGCTCCAGGAGGTGACGGCGTGCAAGACAGGCCAAGCACGCAGACCCATACGCAGCTAGTGATATCGGTACCATGGGGAAAGACAAGTCAAAGAAACTCCCCAACCACCTCAGGCGTCAGACCTCCACCCGCAATCTGCGGACGAGATGGAAACGGACCAGGGAATTTCATTGAAGGACATTATGGCTGCGATAGCCGAATCCCGCACATCAATGGAGCAGAAAATGGACTGGATAAGCATGGATGTATCCCTCCTCTGATACGATCTTCAAAAACTAACAGCACGCACCGGGGAAGCGGAAGATCGCATATCCAAGACCGAGGATAGAATGTATAACATGCAACAGCAGCTCCAAAATGTCACAACCAAACTGAAGGTACTGGAGGACAGAATTGAAGATGGAGAGGGCAGATCAAGGCGTAACAACGTGCGTATACTCCGTATACCCAAGAAGGCCGAAGGCCCCTGCATGGAACTTTTTCTAGAACAATGGCTGACTGATCTGTACGAGCCGACGCCTTCTCCAAGTTCTTTTCCATAGAGAGGGCACACAGAGTGCCCACGGGCAGACCCCCGCCCGGCGCACCTCCACGCACGATAATTGCAAAGTTCTTAAACTACAGGGATCGTGATGCCCTACTGCAACATGCGCGCACAAAAGGCGCCGTCACATTCAATGGCTCGAAAATTGCCTTTTTTATCCCGACTACACCAGGGAAGTGCAAAAGGCGAGGCACTCCTTCGACCACCTCAAAAAACAACTACAAACAATGAGTGAGGTATGGCCTGCTCTTCCCTGCGCAACTCAAGATTTATCACAAAGGGACAACAGTCCACTTCAATGATCCCAAGGAGGCTTGGCGTTGGGCTGAACAAAACATAGACGGAGATTGGGCGACCCCCCGCGACAACAGGGGGAGGAATAGAAGGCCTCCACCAGACTGACAGCGAGAGGTCCGTCAACCACCAGCGCAAGACCCACCGGAAGATCAGGGGGGCTGACCACTGCCCCAAGGCCTGCCAGATGCCCGAGGCCCCGTTGGGTCACCCAGGTTGAACTACTGATTTATACTGCCTACGCACACACTCGCAACAGCAGGCTACACACACTTACCTGACGCGGTTGCGGTTTGCCCCAAGACCGTGACACAAGGAGAGCCCCCTCCCGATAGGGCAACAAACTCCATGTGTATTATACGTGACGCCCCCCCCCCCTGGTCACACCCCCAGGAGAGGGCTCTCTCCCCCTGGGGATCCAGGCAGGGGGAGGCCACCTGTACTTGAAGTTAAGTTAAACGCATGTAAGGTGTCCAGTTGACACCAAGGGTTTTTTGTTCGGGCGACCGATGCTTCTAGTTGGGAGGAGTATGGGGAGATGGGTTGGGGATTTGTTAAGTTTAGTTACAGACGGGACCCGTCAAACGCACAAGATGATATGGCTAGATAAGACAGAGTTATCCCACGGGCATATTCGCAGCTGGCGCATAACACCGTCCGTGGCAACACAGGCAGTGTCTATCACAAGCACCCATGGCATCACATAGCGGTAGTAGCGACGCTCTCAGAACACTGACATGGAACGTTAATGGGCTGGGCAATGCAGTCAAGTGCCGGTTGATGCAGCAATTTCTCAATAGGCGGGGTGCTGACATAGTGTTCCTGTCTGAGACCCATCTTGCGGGCACAGACTGTACCCTATTCAGACATTCAAACTACAAGCTGGCACTCCACCCAGGTTTCACGATGGGCTCAAGAGGTGTCATGATCCTGGTACACAAAAACCTCCCCTTAGACCTTACGACTGTAACCCATGACACATGCGGCAGATACGTGTACGTGACAGGCAAGCTATGGGATCACTCCATCGCACTGATAGCCACCTATGCACCCCCAACTCTACTAGAGCCGCTGCTTACTGACATTGCCCCGTTAATCGCAAACAACACTTCTAACCTCATGATACTGGGAGGTGACTTTAATGAAGTCATGAATGTAACCCTTGACAGATCACACTTGCGGAATAGAAACCCCAATGTTCCCACCAGACTCGCCACGTTTGCCAACGCACTAGGCCTATGCGATGTGTGGAGAGAACTCCACCCAGACACGAGAGCATACTCCTTCCACTCAGGGGCACATGTCTCGCTCTCCAGGCATCTACATAGGGCGCAAGAAATAAACCTACTTCCCCGAGGCATCTCTGACCACTCCCCTCTAGAACTAACACTCGTAACATCCAGGCGGATTCTGCCGCCGAGCTGGCGCCTGAATAGTTACTACCTGGGTGACCCCGAGCTTGTGGACAGGTTACAGGAGACGACCAATACATACTTCGAGCTCAACACACAAATGCCAATGAACCCAGGAACACTGTGGTAGGCCTACAAGACGGTGTTAAGAGGTGAACTAATATTGTGGACGACTGCGGAAAAAAAGACAGCACTGGAGCAAGACGCCTGAAGCCGAACAACAGGTCAAGCAGGCAGAGGAGAGGCACATAATTGAGGACACACCGGCCTCGAATCGGACGTTGCTACTAGCACAGAAAAGGCTGCAAAACATAGCGATGGACAATGCGAAACAAGCGCATACTGCAATGCGGGAAAAACTCTATGAAACGGGTGACAAGGCTGGCAAGATGCTGGCTTGGCTGGAAAGGAAGGAGCAGGGACGCACTCATGTCCGAAGGCTCGACACAGGAGGGCCGAATTCAGGGGTGACAGATCAGGAAATAAGTCGAGGCTTTGCAGAATTTTACGCTGAGCTGTACAGAAAACCCACGACACAGATGGACTTCACGATCATGGACCAAATTGACATCCCCACCTTAACTGAGACGCAACTGCAACTGCTGGAGAGGGAGATCACAGAAGATGAGATCCTAAGTGCCATGTCGGGCCTCCAAACCGGTAAATCCCCACGACCTAACGGCTTCCCGGTTGAGCTATGGCGAAAGGTGGGGACCAATATGGTGGCCCCCAACTACTCCGAATGTATCAACATGCGCTAGAAGAGGGCATTCTCCCACCAGATCTGCGAGAAGCAACAATAATAGTGATACCCAAGCCGGACAAGCCCCCGGAAAGATGCAGTTCATACAGGCCCATTTCACTCATCAATAGCGAGACTAAAATTCTGGCGAAATTACTTGCGGACAGTCTGCAACAGCTTATTCCCACCCTGATACATCCGGACCAGTGCGGCTTCATGCCACAGAGATCAACGCGTATGAACCTCCACAGGCTATATTCGGCCCTTGAAAGGGCCAACAGCATACAGGGCCCACTAGCCCTGCTAGTAATTGACTTTGAAAAGGCCTTTGATTCGGTGAGATGGGAGGCCATCTGGACCATAATGCACCGCATGGGCTTCGGTGAGAACTTCATGAAGTGGGTGTGCCTGTTGTACGAATCCCCGGTGGCCAGGACAGGAGTCCATGGCTGGTGTTCGGACCTCTTCATCCTGGGGAGGGGCACGAGACAGGGCTGCCCGTTGTCGGCCATGATTTTTCAATCGCCATCGAACCACTTTTCATAGGAAAACCTTAGAGTTAACAAGTTTTAAAGTTTACTGAGAGACATTTTACAGTTAAGTTACTATAAGGAAGCAAGTTTGAAGACTGTGCGCTCAAGTTTGTTAACTACGTGCAATGTATTTCAAGACTGATTAACGCGTGCGCGAGTTCGCGTGACGTCGTTGGCGTTTATATGGGAGCGTGCGGGTATTCAGAGCGATAGAGCGCGTGTCCAAACGAAATGCGCGAGTGGATTTTAGCGCGTGCACAACTTTAACGTGAGAGACGTTGCGTGATAAAGCGTGTGTTGGGTTGCGATAGAGCGCAAGTCAATTTTTAACTAAGCGCGAGTTGTTTTGAATGCGTGTACTATTTTTACGTGATTTACGTTTCGTATAACCGCGTGTGTTCGGTAGCGATAGAGCGCAAGTCCATTTTAACTAGCGCAAGTTGTTTTTTAGCACGTACACGTATTTTCACACGCGTGTGTTTGGTTAAGTTGCGCGTGTTTATTTTAAATGCGAGGACAATTCTTCAATTCTGGTGATTTCACGTGTTTATCACACACGCTTGTCAAGAAAAAATCTATACGTTTGCATGTGTAAAAAAGAAAACGATTCACACGCAGAAGGAAAGCAGCATTCAAGAAAGTTAATGAGTTTCTTTTTAATGTAACTTTATGCAAATGGAATTCAATACTTCAGAGAGACTGCATTTTACAAAAGCATTTAAAACTCAAACATCATAGAGTTAAATGAACTTAAAAAAGCAAGAATAATATCTAAGTTTGAAAGGTGCTTGCAAGGGTCATTACTTTAGGATTCTAAAGAGACTTGAATGGCTTGAAACTATATGCACCAGCAAGATAACTTACAAGATATTCCACACAGATAATTAGCCTCTGTCTTTTACTGAGGTTAGAGAGGTAAAGAAGCTAGAGTTTGTTTTAGAAAAATATTAGAAAAGAAGTTTATATTAACATATAAGTAACCAAGTGTATTTGTTTACTACAGATATCTGAGCCTACCAGAAGGTTGCAGGGCTGCAGTGTCTCCGTTGTTATTTTCTCCAAATTCCCCTTTCCCTTTCTTGGGGTTCTCAGCTCAGCTTATACTTAAGGGTTGAGAGGTGAACTCCTGGTGAGGGTGTGTGGGGCCAGCATCAGCTCCTGTGGAATTCAGTTAAGCCGGACCCTGACAGGATGAAAGGCCCACGATAATTTTTTCCACCTTAGCTGATATGGATCCCACAGAATCATTAGCAAGTTCCATTAGGGACATGTTTTCAGAGTTAAAGGAGGAAATGAGGGCTGTGCGAAAAGAAAACCATGAATTACAAGTCAAGTTTGAAGAGTTGAACTCTAAGGTTACCCGTAGGGATGAGGACATTTCTTTAGAGTCAAGAGATTCAGGGAATCCTAGTAGAGAATTACCAGTGTTAATTAGAGAGGATTTGGATGAAGGAACGAGTTCTCAGTGGAGAAGTAGGGGAAGTTTGAATATACCTATAGGTCCAGTCCCTTTAGTACCTCCAGAACATTTTGGGGGAGATGCCAAAAAATGCCAAATTTTCCTTACACAGTGTGAACTTAATTTCCTTTGTAGACCTGAAGCTTTTAATACAGATGCTTCTAAAATAGCTTTTATGCTGTCTTACCTTACTGGTGAGGCGGCAACTTGGTCAGTATTATTAGTTGGTCAAGAAAATCCTGGGAATGCAGAGAGAGTAAATACAGTGAGAGGTCCTTTAACTAAGGATGAGAAGGATAGGTGAAGACAGAATAATTTATGTTTATATTGTGGTAAATCGGGACATTTTGGTGGAAATTGCCCTTGGTGTCCAAAAAACTCTTCATCTACTAACAGCTCCAGAAATCAACAAGTGGCTAATACAATCCAAGCTGTGGTACCACATATTACATTGAATGTATCCTTGTATATAAAAGAGGAATTAAAGGGAAGTGGTAATAGATTCTGGAGCCACTGGTAACTTCATCGATTGGAATGTGGTTAAAGATATAAATGTGCCTTACATTGTAAAAAATATACCAGAGCATGTGAGAGCGGTGGATGGGTCTCAACTGACATCAGGTTTAATTACACATGAAACCATCCCATTAGGGATGGAAATTGGAGGACACTGGGAGGAAATTGTGTTTGAATTAATTGACACTCCACAGTTGAAAATAATTTTGGGGATGCCTTGGTTGACGTATCATAACCCTCAGATTGATTGGGGAAGAAGAGTGGTGAAATTGGATTCTTATTTTTGTGTTACAAATTGCTGTAAGGAAGAAGTTCAGGAAAATGTTTCTAGTAGTAATTGTTCAGAAGTAGTGGAAGGTTTGGTGAAATTGGGAACCATAGTACATTCTATAGGGGCTGTAATTGGAGAATTACCAAAGTGTTATCAAGATTTCAATGATGTGTTTAGTAAAAAGGAAGCTAATGAATTACCTCCTCATAGAGAGTATGATTGTAAAATTGATTTAGATCCAGGGGCCCACATTCCTTGCAGTCGCATCTATGCCCTGACCGAGAAAGAGAATCAGCATTTGAAAGATTACATCCAAGAAAATCTGACTAAGGGGTTCATCAGACATTCCCAATCGCCAGCAGCTTCTCCACTATTTTTTGTTCCTAAAAAGGAAGGTACTTTACGGACATGTATAGATTATAGGGCATTGAATAAGATAACAATTAAAAACAGATGTCCTCTGCCCTTAATCTCAGTAATGTTAGACCAGATTCAAGGAGCTTCAGTATTTACCAAATTAGGTCTTCGTGGTCCATACCATTTGGTGCGGGTACGTCAAGGTGATGAATGGAAAACGGCATTTAGAACAAAATTTGTCTTTTTGAATATCAAATAATGCCATTCTGATTGTGTAACGCTCCCGCGACCTTTCAATTTTTTTATAAATGAGGTATTGAGAGATTTTATTGACATCTTTGTAGTAGTATACATTGATGACATTCTCATTTACTCTAAGGATCTACTACAACTTGAAGAACATGTCAAGAAAGTGTTACAGCGACTAAGGGAGAATACATTATTTGCCAAGTTAGAAAAGAGCCAATTTCATACCATGGAA
Organism: Ambystoma mexicanum; assembly: GCF_040938575.1. Lineage (NCBI taxonomy): Eukaryota > Metazoa > Chordata > Amphibia > Caudata > Ambystomatidae > Ambystoma > Ambystoma mexicanum. The sequence continues at coordinate 153,270,380 of NC_090929.1, read as the reverse complement.
GTGGAATTTTTAGGCTTTATTATTTCTCCCAAAGGTTTGGAAATGGATATGAAGAAAATTAAAGCAGTTGAACAGTGGCCAATTCCAACTTGAGTTAAAGATGTTCAGAGCTTCCTGGGTTTTGCAAATTTTTAAAGGCGGTTCATTAAAGATTTCTCTCAAACTGTTTCTCCTATCACCAAATTATTGAAGAAAGGAATGAAATTTGAGTGGAAGGATGAAGCGGATCAAGCTTTTAAAAAATGGAAGAACTGTTTTACATCTGGACCAATCTTATTACACCCAGATCCTTCTCAACCATTTTCTGTTAAGGCAGATGCTTCTAATGTTGCAGTTGGAGCTTTGCTTTCTCAAAGGCATCCTGAAACTGGGCAGTTGCATCCTGTGGCCTATCTATCCAAGAAATTGCTTCCAGCAGAAGTAAACTACACAATTACTGATAGAGAACTCCTGGCAATCAAGAAGGCATTTCAGGAATGGAGGCATTATCTGTTAGGAGCAAGATTCACAGTGTAACCGTTTTAACCGATCATAGAAATCTTCTGTTTTTGAAATCAGCTCGAACATTATCACCTCGACAACTTAGATGGTCACTCTTCTTTTCAGAATACGATTTTGTGATAACATTCAAGCCTGGGCGGTTAAACGGTAAAGCGGACGCTTTATCGCGACAAGGTTCTTCGGAAGAGGTAGAAAATCAATTATTACCAGAGCCAGTGATTGCAGAAGATAGATTTATTCTAAGTACTACAAAGGAAGAGAATCTGCTTCTTGAGAAAATTCAAAAGGAATTGCCAGAAGAGGCGATTCAATCTTGGCTAGCGGAGGATTCTGGAAGGCATTTAATTGATGGATTTCCATGTGTCCATTCTAAAATTTACCTTCCAAGTAAAGAACTGCAAAAGGAAATTATGCACGAATGTCATGAATCAGAGTTGCTGGGTCACCCTGGAATTCGTAAGACAATTGAATTGGTAGAAAGGACGTTCTGGTGGAAAGAGATGAAACAAGATATTTAAGACTATGTGAAAACATGTGAAGTCTGTGCTCGAGTGAAGTCAGGAGGAGGAAAACCATCTGGGTTACTTAATCCGTTACCAGTACCCCCTAGTCCTTGGTTTACAATCTCAATGGATTATATTGTAGATCTACCTAAAGATCAAGGTTACACCACAGTATTAGTAGTTGTGGATTTACTGACCAAAGCTGGGCATTTCATTCCCATGAAAGGAGAGGCTTCTGCAAGGAATCTGACAGAGATTTTTGAAAGAAGTGTTACCATCACGAGGACAACCTTGTACCATTCGAGACATTGCATGCAAAGTTCTCCCTCCCGGCCACAGAAAGGTACCACTACATGCAGCTGAAACATGCTTGGACGACCCATCGACACATAACACAAGACATGCCAGAAAGCTCCCCATTAGAGCGAAACATAGTTTTGGACAGGCTGGACCGGAAAGTCACCTCTACCATGTACAATGTGATAACATCCTTTGCGACGCCGGAACTAACCAGTTTGAAGACAAAGTGGGAACGGGACTGGGTGGAGGCCCTGATGTACCCGCGAGAAACAACCATTTCCTCAAGGCTAAGACTGGTCCAACTGAAGATCCTGCACTGCACCTACTACTCGAGAGTGGCCCTCTTCCGCTGGGGCAAATCCTCGGACGTACAATGCCTATGCTGCAAAAGTGAAGAAGGTACCTTTTTCCATATTCTGTGGGAATGTAGCAAGATACAGCAGCTCTGGCAGAAATGCTGTGATAAACTGTCTAGTGTTATGGGTAAAGCGATACAGAGATGCCCAAAACTCCTTCTCCTGGGGATCTCCAGTGAAACTGACCTTTCCCGCTATGAGAAATTGTTCTGGTCGACTGCGATGGCAGTTCTCAGGCGGAACATTGCGCAACTGTGTGGATCGGAACGTATGCCAAGCTATGACCAGTGGGTCACAGATGTGGACATATGCGCTATAATGAAACATAGAGTGTACACGGCGAGGGGTTGCCTGCAAAAAGCAGACAAAATATGGAGAAGATGGGAGGAGGCTAGCTAAAGGACAAGGGTGGCTCCACAGCCTCTTTGACTGAGAGATGCCCCGGGAAAGTGGGGGTAATGATTCTGCCATGAATAGACTATGCCCCGAAGTCATCCGATGTCACACTGTTGGTCTGTCAGACGATGGTCCCGGAAGTTGAGTTTCTGAATGTTTGTTGTTTCTTGATTGTCTCTCTCTCTCTCCCCATCCTATCACCTGCACCTGGAAATGTTGATATTGCATATGTTCCTTTTCCCTCCAGTCTCCCCCTTCCCTTCCCCCCCCCCCACTGCTGCTCCAAACACCCCCCCCCCCTTCCCACGTCCCTACCCTGTATTGCAGAGAGATGAGTGTAATGTTGTTTTAATTTTCAAATCAATAAAATCTTTGATAAAAAAAAAAATAAAGAGATCTTGCTTTTTTGGGACTCAAGGTGTTATGGAGAACCCCTCCCTCTCCCAATTCTGTGGCAAAGCAAACATTTATGATGGTCAAAATATCATGATGGGCTGCATTGGGATATGCTCTCGCGATGCAACAGGTCAAAATTAGCATTGTTATCTCAAAGTTAAATCAAGATATGAGCCCTCATTACGGGTTTGCTGGTATCTCGACAGTAATTCAGGTGAGATAATGGCAAACGTGCCTTACCACCTATTATCGGGATATTACGGGCGGCAGAGAGCCGGTAAGTTCCCATTCCCTTGGAATCCCATAGGACTCCATGGGATGGGATGTTCTGAATCACCGGCACTGTAAACGGTGCCGGCGATTGAGGTATTTATTTGCCGTTATTGGCCTGAACTCCCCTGGTCTGGGAAAAAATGCTGGAGCTGGAATTACCAGAATCTTTTCGGGACCGGCACACACTTAATGAAGACCATGATATTGAAGCACACCTTGATTGAATTTAACTGATTGTTTGTAAGAGTCTTTGTATTAAATTCAGTTTTTGCTCATAGTCAAATGTACCTATGCATGGAAGCCCACTAACGCAGGCAAATATTCTGTTTGCCCGACTGTGAAGGAAGCCCTTTTGTTCCCTTTGTATGCTGCTTCTCCTAAATGCTAGATTAAAACCCATCTTGAATAATAGAGGCATTTGCCAAATACATGTAGCCCTATTTTCTCGCCTCTGTTCTTACCCTCTGGTTATATGCGCATTGGCAAATTCTTATGAGCAACTTTGATTTTAAAAAATAATGTTTAAGTGGTCCTCACTTTAGAGGTTTATGGCATGATGTATGCAAGTCTGTATACTGTAATTATGGAGGAAAGTCCCCTGGATAAGGATCTTTCTATTCCAGTTTTAAACTGTTTTTGGATAGTATGCCCCCCCCACCCCATTTCTTTTGTTTTAATTCTTGGTATATTTTATTAATGTGATGTATGTTTTTAATATTGTTGCTTTAATGGGCCTCGCCATATAATAAATGATTTTTGCCAGTCTGACTGAAAATGTTGTTTCCATGTGCTGGTTCTTGGTTTCCTTTGTTGATGGTGCAGTCAGTGTTTGGAGCTGGCATGTGCTTTAATGCAATCAAGCAACACTCCGTCAGCTCTAGTAACCTAAGGCTTTTACGGCTATTTATTTCAAACATTCTCATTTGACTGCTTTTTAAACTTTTAGTTCCAAGAAGTAGCAAAGCTGAAGCCGCTGAGAGACTTGACTACTCTAGACCTGGCGGATAATCCAGTGGCAAATCTACCCCATTACCGGCTTTGCACCATATTCCACCTGCGGTCTTTGGATAACTTGGATGGGCAACCAGTCACCAATCCTGAGCGCCAGGAGGCTAACGAGAGGTTTAATTTAGGTACACAAACCTTTAGAACATCTGCTGATAAATGTTTTGCTTTCACAGCATGAAGTTCAAATTGTACTTTTTTCAATAATTTGTTTTTCTCTTCTGAAAACATTTTGGTAAAAATGAACTGGCTAATGTTCTTGCAACCTTTACCCCATTGCCAACAGTTGGGAAAGTTACCAGTCGGACCATGTTTTGTCTAGATGGGTGTGTGCAAAATTCCTCTAGCGATGAAGCACCCATTACGCCAGAAAATAAAATACATTTCCTAGAAACTGATGTTTTTGGCTCTTCTCTCTCCACATTGTGGCTTCACAAAGATGAGCAACTGACCAGATCTCACCTGATGACCTGCACATCCCCTGTCGTGCGACGTCCAGCAAGCACAGCATGGATTTATATAAGGCTTAATGCCAGAAAACAACCCTGGCAATGAAAATTCCTTTTGTAAATCTAGATCACATAACCAAACAAAACTTGGCAGAGCTAAAACTCCCATAGGCAAAACAATTTATAAGAAAAGGGATCAACACTTCTACCAATCAGGGCTCAAGCGCGAAGGGTTATAAGAAGAGCGTAATTGCTGGAAGGAAGCGAGTTGTCACATGAAACAATATGACAATGCATCCAGCTGCTCTACTGGGAGGCATATGGTGATAGCCTTCACTTGCAGTTCTTGGCACTTTCTTGTAAGGATTGAAGATAATCTCTTGGGAATTGCCTAGAACAGGAGAGGTCCTGAGAAATTGTAGAAAGCACCTATAGCAGGGATCTGCAACCTGTGGTTCTCCAGATGTTTTCTACCATGATTCCCACAATCCCTTGCCATTGACTATGCTAACTAGCACTGATGGGAGTTGTAGTCCAAAAAATCTGGATAGCCAAATATTGCCGACCCCGGACATAGAGCCTGAGTGAAGTGCTGAGAAGCTTGGCAAATCCCCTAGTGTCTGAGATGGGCATTGCAAAGTCTGAGATGCCTAGAACCTGAGGAGGGTGCTGAGAAATCTGAAAGACTTAGAGAGGCATTTTGAAGTGTAGAAAGTGCCTAGAGCGCAAGAGTGTTGTTATATTTTAGACCAAGCCTAGAGCCTGGGAAGGATGCTAATTTTGTTTTATAAAAAGCCAGGTGCCTGAGAGGGTCACTGAAGTCTGAAAGAAACCTTAGCTGTAGAGGGGGTGCTGGGAAGTCTGAAAGGCATCTAGAATCTAGAGCCGAGTAGTTGGATGCCACAGAGATGCGGGCTTGGATGTGAGCTCTCTTCTTGGTGCGGACAGAGAGCCGGTATTGCCTTTGGAGCAGGCGGCAGCCCAGTTTGTCAGAGGATGTACCAGAAGCACGCTATTTCCTTTTGGCCACCCTGCACTTGCGTTTAAGGGTGACGAGGTCTAAGTCGTACCAAGAGTTGCACTTGGATTTGGGCTTCAGGCATCCGCCTCATGACAGGGGCAAGGACATTGAGAGTATCAGATATAGCAGAGTGGAGCATGGAAAGGGCTGTGTCAGGGTGTGAGTCAGCCACAGGGGGTAGGGGGGGAAAAGTGTCAGCCAGTGCCTCATCTGACACACGCTTCATGGGTTGCATGACAGAGAAGATGGGTGGCAGTGCTGGAGTTGGCTTAGCTTGGGGGGGTAGAGAGGGTGAGATGGGAGGAAAGGAGAAAGTGATCACTCCAGGAGAGTGGAGTGGTGAGAGGGATAGAAAGGGGAAGGCCTGAGGAGATCAGAACATCCCGAGTGTGCCCTGCAGAGTGAGTTGGGCCAGAGGGGAGAATAGTGAGTGAGAGAGAGTCGCAAAGGTTGCAAAAGAGTCCAGAGGAAGGACAGGAAGAATCCAGGTGTTGAAGTCTCAAAGAAGGAGGAGTTGAGTGGTCGAGGCCAGGAGGGAAGAGGAGAGATAGCCCACTCGGAAAGGAAGGAGGAGATCTGACCAGGTGGCCGATCGATAGTAGCCACAGTAAGAAAATGGCTGGGAGAGAGAGAGAGCCTGCAGACGAGGCATTCGAAAGAGGAGAAGGCCTGCGTAGGGTCGACAGAGGAGGAGTCCACTCAGGGAAGATGAGGGCTAAACGCCCTCCGGGACAGTTGGATCTGGGCGCGGAGAGGATCTTGTAGCCATCAGGGAGGAGAGTGTCAAAGCTTGTGACAGAGCTGGCCTTGAACCATGTCTCGGTGAGACCGAAGACATTGAGTTCAAGTTCCTCTAGAAGGCGGGAGATGTCAGAGGAGTTGACAGCGGAGCAAGAGTTTAGGGTGGCAATATGGAGAAGGTTGCCGTCCCTGAAAGACTTCCGGGGAGGAGTACAAATCAGAGGTACGCCCTGCGGAGGTGTATAAGAAGCCCAAGTGCGGGCAGAAAAGGAAGGAGGAGAGTGCAAGGTAGCCAGGGGGGGAGGGAGCGGGCGAGGAAGCCGTGGAGGGGGGATCGGGGACAGCAGGAGAAGAAAGGAAATTGATGAGACACGGGAAGGGTCAAAGAAGAGAAGGTTGGCCTGAGGGCCTTGGACCAAGACGGTGCCATTCGCCTAAACATTAATGATGACCTTCGAGGAGTGGAAGGAGACGAGGAGGGCCTCCCACCGGTTGCCACCATTAATGGGGGAAGAAGAGAAAGGAGAGCGCACAGAGACCATGTGAAGAGTCCACAGGTCTGGTGAGGGACCAACAAAGAGGATATCTGTGAAAGTTTGCCTGGAGGAGGCACTGGTATCGGTGTCAGCAATAGGGGGGCCTGAGCTGGAGACCAGGATGTCCCTTTTAAACTTCCTCCTACCAAATTTTGTGAGGAGAGCAGGATAGTCGATGGAGAAGTAGTTGGAAAAGATGGGAGAGACAGAGAGCACCATAGAGTAGGTAGGAGGAGAGGGGAGGGATGGGGAGTGGGATGGGGAGACCACTAGGAAAGGACACGGGCAGAGAGCAAGCAGACGAGACACCCAGAGCAAAAGAGAAAAGTTGACAATGGGCAAGATAGCAGGCACTAAGATTTGAGTATTTACACGATGCAATTTCCAAACAGGAGAAAAACACACCTAAGTTTGAGAGTCCTGAATAGAGGGGGAAAGGCCTAGGTTCCACAATGCAATTTTAAATACAAACACAATGCAATTTTGGATACTAACACAATGCAATTTCCAAACAGGAGAAAAAAGAAAAAAAAAGTTGCCTTCAATTTTATGTGTGCTTTGCTCTCGTGCTCATCAAAAGAAAACCAAGCAGTTCAGGCGTGAACAAGGAACCCAGCAAAATTGCAACCAAACTTTAAAAAAATATATAGGCTTTTGCACACATTATGGAAAATAGAAAAGGGAGCTTTGAGATCCTCCTGATTAAGGATTGTAGTTTTCCAGTGAAATTCTGCAAACCGCAATTTGCACTCCATTTTGCCTACTTGAATGTCTTAACAGCTGTTTTGCTTATTTGGCAATGATCATTACCACATCATAACAAAGTTATGGCCAGAGTTCTTTGCTGACTTGTCTTAATACTGGATTTAGTTCACCAAGCCTGTTTGGCTGATGTACAGTGTCTGTGCATTATCAGCAGTTCCACTGCCATGGGATCCTAGCTCATGCTTGAGAGTGACACTATCATTTATCTCTCCTCTACTCAAGCTTGTTGTATGAGCAAAGTGATAATTATTCAGTTGGTCTGAAGGCTTCAGACCTTCAGGCTTCAGACCTCGACATGGAACAGAAACCACCCTGATCTCAATCTGGGATGATCTCAAGGTCACGGCAGACTCTGAGGGTTGTGCAGCACTGATTCTCCTCAATCTCTCCGCAGCCTTTGACACTGTAAACCATTCAATCCCCCTTGAACGCCTCCACTCCCTTGGAATCCTTGGCTCAGCATTCAAATGGATTGCCTCTTTCCTCAGCAACAGGAAACAAATCACCTTCCTCTCCCCTTTTGTCTCAACTGCTCGCGCTGTGAACACTGGAGTACCCCAAGGCGCTTTGCCTCTATCTGACCACTCTACCAGTAATCATCCATGTGCACAACCTCCCCTGTTACAACTACGGCGACGATACCCAAATTATCATAATCCCCAAGACAAGCACCAATCCACGTCCTGGCCTTGAAGCTTGTCTCTGTGATATTGACCGATGGATGATATGTAACCACCTCCTTTTAAACCCTGATAAAACTGAAATCATGGTGTGCAGCAATACTGCCCTTCTCCCACAACCGCTCCTATGGTCCCCCTCCCGTAGACCCCCCCCAACCTCCCCACAATCCTCCTCCAATATAGTCAAAAACCTAGGCTGCACTATGGACTCAGGCCTAACACTCTCCCGTCAGATCAATAATGTGTCAAAATGCTGTCACTACCACCTGAAACCTTCTTAGACACATTTTTCCTTACCCCTCCTACCCCAACAGACTCGCTGCTGTTATGTCTATTGTGTCAAGACTAGACTGTCAACTCATTATACCCGGGAGCACCGGCATACCAATTCAACAAACTCCAAAGAGCCCAAAACGCTGCCGCCAACTCCTCCTCGCCTTGGGACAGAGACCACATCTCACCCGCTCTCCGTACCCTCCACTTGCTCCCAGTCGGACGAAGGGCCACCTTCAAGACCCTATGCATTACCCACCAAGCAGTGCACAAGACCGGCCCAACAAACCTACAAGAGAAGATAAAACCCTACCTCCCATCTCGCACCCTAAAATCAAGCACTGCTCTCTTTCTAGTGATTCCAATCCAACCTCTAATTCTGTCGGGATCGGAGGAATCGCCTTCTCAACCTTGGCCCCAACTCTGTGGGACTCCCTGCCCCCACATATTTGACACACCCATGACAACATGGCCTTCTGTAAAGCTCTAAAAACCTGGCTCTTTCCATAATGCCATAAGACCATCTAAGGCTGCTGAGACCTTGCAACCGCTGACAAATGTTCAAAGAGATCCCGAGCAATGACGCCACTGAATGCGTCCTTAAGACACTAATACGTTTTCTGTGAACACAGCAATCACAAATGCGCACTTGAAATCCAGAATAGTGAGCTTGTTAGATCAAAACTTCCACCCAGACACTCACCTCTCCCATCACTATGCTCACTCTCTACTCTACACCAACACACAATTAGAGCGCAGCTACACCCCTCCATCCATTTCGGCCTAGCTGCTCACATACGAACAATACTTCAGGAAATCCTCAACATTCTGATAAAATGCAGGTATACCCCACGAAAATCGGCCTAGCTGCACACATAAGCATCCTACACAGGCCTATCGCAGCCAGAACCCAGTCTTGGTGACCAACCTCCAGACTGCACACATTCCACTAATATCAAATACCACCACACCTAATGCTAAAATGCAGCTACCATCAGGCAATCGCATCAGCTGCACACATAATCGGTGCACCCTATGACATCTCACTCTCTCGACTGATCAGGACTACAGTCTCCGAGGGCGTTTTAACCTACCGGCGCTTTGAGGTCATACCAATGATATATAGAGCTCTATATAAATGCTAAATAACATAACATGCAGAATTCTGCATCTTCAAAAGACTTAATTGTATCTTGCGCTAGCAGATCTCCCAAGTTTAGGCAGAGGCTTGTTTATCCTATTTAATTCTTAATGATATTTCATAAGCAGTGCAGTTTTACCTTGCATTCCACTTCTCGCTCTGCAGGCCTGTTGATGATGCAATTACATGCCACAACCTGAATGTCCTATTAGTGTTGAAATAATTGATGTTCCTAGCCAGTTGGACACGGGTAGCCACTTCCTATTTTACCTTAATGCAGAATTGTTGCCAAGGAATTTTTACATCCTGCAGGTCTAATGTTAAGATATAAAATGAATTCAAGATTCACATAGCAGATTGATCACCAGTGATTGAGACTGAAAAATAAGCAACTAACATGGAGCTTACATCCGTCTCTGTAGCTGTTAATGTTTCTATAGGTAGAGAAATCTGTATTGAACTGTTTGATCAAATTCTGCAGTTTATTGCTGCAGGAGTGTTCTATGTTCAACCAAAAACGCAACTGGAACTTGATTACATTTAATAATTGCCTGTCTAGAGCCCTAGTTGGAATAATGAGCCCATACGTTTCTGGTACATCTGAAAATGATAGCGTTGATTACAAACCAACCAACACTGACCCACACCTTTTATTGAATCGGCAGTGCATTTCAAGGTCGCCTTTTGCTATGAAGTTTGAATTCTACAATGAGGCCCGGATGTTTGCGATTGATGCTAAAGGGATCACTGTTTAATACAGATGTTACTTTAGGTTTCATTTAAGGGTGAAATTGTGGTAGCTGTGGCTACTGTGGCGGGGTAGAAGAATGACACAGACTCTGTCTTTTCATTGTCAATGATGCTTTTATTAACTGAAGGGAAGAAATGCCCATCTTTCCCTATACTAAGGGTTTTACCTGCCTAACCGAACTAAATAAGGCGCTCATCAGTCGGTGAGAGTCAGAATTAGTCCACTGTCCAAACTCAGATATTCTAACCATACCGCTATTATAACAGACATCTGGAGAATGACTCCCTTCTCCTGCACGCTGGTTCTTTGCCAAGTTCAGTTCAATACGGTATTCTTAAGTAGTTCTGGGCAACTACTTTTGTCAAGTCACACAATTCTGGTCAGTTTTTCAAATGTATAATCCTCTCTCGTTTTAGATTGCTCTTTTGATCCTTCTGATCCTCTTCTTGTTTTCTTGTATTTATATTTCTCCTTTTCCTTTCATAGGGCGATTTTATCCAAAACTTAAAACGTCTCCCTTGACTTCCTGGGGTTTCAATCTTTATTTGACATTCTTTGGTTTCATTTTCAGCTTGACCTTTATTCTTGGTTTCAATTTGTTCCTCAGACTTTCCTCTCTCACAGGGTTTCCAATTCTGCAATGTCTCGGGGTCCTCCTCTTGCCTTAATGCCAATATCTTAAGACTGGGATGAGTATGAGCGTTCCAGTAATGATTCTCTTTCACTTCATTTAATGCCAACATCTTAGGATTGGAATGAGTAGGAGCAAGTCAGTAATGATTTCCAGCCCCTGTCCCGGTCTCCCTCCTTCCCTGTTACCTGCAGTGTACCGGTATAGCGTCAGCAGTGGTCTCGCCAGGTTGGGGCGTTCTCATTCATTAGTCATGTTGGCCTCTACAAATTTCTCTGGTTTCACACCCAACCTTCCCAGCTTCTCATTCGTCTGCACTTTTTGCGTTGGTTCAAAGGTGGTAGGAGTGGCGTTGTTTACAGACCCCCCTCTTCCTTTTCGGTCATGCTGCCACTTAGCTATTGTCTTTGATGAGGATGCCTTGCTTCCGTCTGTTTCGCGCCAATCCTTCTCTTGATGCTGCGTGTCAGAATCTTCCCTCAGTTTTTTTTTCCGGGCTAGGACTTATCTCATCTGGCTGGCTCTCGCTCTTTTTTTTATTTTATTTTTTATTTTTTTTATCGATAGCCTGCATTTCCCGACGACGGCAACACATTTTGATATGTTCGTCATACTTTCCTTCTCTGGATGTTTTAGCAGTGTATCATTGATATATTTCTTAGGGAGTTCCCTACAAGAATGGGAGTCATTGTCCCCAGAGGAGCAGTCACTCCAGTGAGGTCCCGCTTGCCTCTACCCCTAACCCTGCTTGCCTCTACCCCTAGCCTGAGTTATACAGAGCAGGCTCACCTCCCTAGTCTCACAGGGAAAAGCTCCACCTGTGGACAAGTGACGGATTCCTGTGATTCGTCACACTACTTAGGACTGGTGTTATAGGCACTCAGCAAAACATTACCTGACATTTTCTTTTCTTTTTTTTTTGCAGATGAAATAGAAAAATTGGAAAGGGAACTGGAGAAAAAAACGAAAGAAATTGGGGATCTAAAGAGTGAACAGTCGAAAGTCTGTGATGACCTTCAGAATCAGGATGAGCTGAATAAATCTTTGAAAGAGGAAACTATGCAGCAGAAACACCGCTATAATGAGCTGGAAAGGGATCTCGAGACAAAAAATGAAATTGTAAGTAGAAGTATACAGCACAAAATACAGCTTTTTAAAAAAATGACTGTCTAAAAATATGTTTAATTTAGGATCCACTGTCCCCAAATTACCACTGATCTGGACTTATAAATGTACCCAACTTGTTCTGTCAAACACATGAGTGCTGCTGCGTTGTTTCCAAGCTAGGTTTGCACTATTATTATTCTTTTATTGTTTGGTTTATATAAACCTTTCACAATTTACAACATTTTCATACAAAATTTCAAAATATTTGCTTACGACAATTTGCAAATTTACAACCACTAAAATTTTTCACATAAATTCACATGCTTCTTATCTCTAAAACTTTAACAAATCACACTATACAAACAGATCTTCACTTAAAATAGAATAAAAGCATTCATACTTGATTCCATGCTTTCATGGTATCAATTATTTACAGATCATACAGTTCCTCATTTAGATACTACTTTTTTACAAATTATTGAGTACTAATTAAGATCCAGCTAAGCAGTTGCCCCATCCTATAGTTCATTCTAGTGAACATATGGTATTTAAAAATGACAACACTTATAGTTTGCACTATATAAAAAACAAAATGTAAATGCAGGTAATCCAGTTATTTTGAGAGCGTGAGGTGCAGCAGTGGGTTAGACCCAGCAACGCGAAGGGTGAACTTGTTACATGTTATGAATTTAGTTGAGCATTCAAACAGATGGCTTCCTATGCCATGCTAGGAGAATCTCTGAAACACTTTGATTTGTGTGTGTGTGTATAGTTGCTTCAGTGAAAGTGATGAGAACTTAATTGGGCAATATAACCTGAGGAGGGGCATTACTGCTAGGGTAATGCCCCCCTGAGGGTTCTATTGCTATTAGTACCCTAGCACGTCATACCACAATAGCAGTTTTTCTCGAGTCGCGAAACAGCGCTACCACCGTTTCTCGACTTGAGAGAAACAAAAGCAAAGCAAAATGCCTGCCATGGCTTTTGGCTTTTCATGTCGCCCACTTGCAGAAATAACTCTTCGACGCGGCAGTTGTGGGCGCCTTGTCTGGCAGGTAAGGCCCAGGCGAGGGCCAATGAGATTGCTTTTTACAAGTTCATTAACCCTTGCGAGGTACTACGTGTAATTAGAAGCAGTAGGACCTGAGAGGAATGTTTAAGGTGTAACCAGCCCTACCCTCTGTCAACTACTTTAGGTGCATTTCTAGGAACCTCCCCAAATGTTCTGTATGTAAGAAGATTATTGTATATAATTTGCTTAGTTCTGTCAATGAGAGCGTAACCAGTATTATTATAAGCAGTAGGAAATTGATGGTATATACCCTACTCTCCCTGTCACTACAGTGGTTATATTTCTTGTATGTTGAATAAAAGTAATATTTGGTATTTTAGGGTAGCACAGTATCTGGTTCAGGAGGGTTTTGGGTAAAAGAAAAAGTCAACTTGTAGGTGAGGGGAAGCAATTCTTTTAGGAGATAACTGGCTCTCGCTGTCAGAGTGGTTTCGTTCTGCTCCTGGTGAGATCGTGGACACATGAGATGGTTGCATTGTTGAACTCTGCTTTGAGAATTTGAAGAAGAGGCAGACCTCAAGAAAGCACTGTTTATTTATTTTTTTAAACTTTTGTTTATTGGCAGGAGATCAAGACAGGTACAACACGGATAGCATGTAGGAGAGCAAACAGCATAACAGCACGTATATGCATTACATCACAGCTAGTATCAACAACACATATCAGCGGGGGGGATATTGTGGAATAGCTCGAATGGGTCGTGCCTCATGCTGAGTCCGGCTGAGCTGGTGAGGGGGCGGATGTCCACTCAACCCCGTCTTTATCGTTTAGATAACTGCGAAATTCCGACCAAACATTCCTGGGGCGGGAAGGCATGGTCAGGGATCCGATGTACTCCTCTTCACATGTTTGCACCCACGTGAGGGCCCTCAGCCACATGTTGAAGGAGGGGGGGTTACGGCGCTTCCAGCATTGCAGTATACATTTTTTGGCAACAATAGCACTTACATTCAAGAATTTTGACATTTTCCTTTCATCCTCACCAGACCAAATACCAAACAGCAAGGCTAATGGGTTCATCTCAACTGGGGAGCCTATTATCTCCGAGAGCGCTTCTGTAACCTCAACCCAAAACGTGTTCAGCGCAGCACAGGACCAGAACATATGACCATGGTCCGCCTCATTCAATTTGCATTTCGGGCATGTGTGTGTCGAGTTGGGTGTGAATTTTGCCACTCTGTGCGGCGTGTAATAAAGCCTATTGAGAAGTTTGTATTGCATGCAGCGGAACCTGGCGTTAAGTGAGACTTTGCGTGTGTGTGCACACATTTTGCTCTACATTTCGTCGGAGATCTCCGTGTCTAGTTCCTCAGCCCATGCTTGACGTGTGTCTGGGGACATATTCCCAAGTTTGTCCAGCTGCATTTTGTAGAGGGAGGATATTATGCCCCTACAGCCTGAGGAGTTAGCTATGTACTGGAGTTCAGGAGAGTCTGGAGGCTCACCTGGGAAGGAGGGCCACATTGCCCGTACCGCTGCTCTCAGCCTGTAGTATTGCAACAAGTCGAGCGCAGAGCTGGGGTGTCTTGAGCGCCATGTTTGGGGGGTGATAAATGTGCCATCCGGATAGAGATCTGTCAAGGCCCGATATCCCAGGCCTTCCCACCGCTGAGAGAGATATTGATCATGTGTAGGTGGAAGGCCAGGAAATTGCCATAAGGGGAGCCACTTATAATATGGGCGTTGCTCTTGAGTGGAGGAGAGGATATTATTCCATGCCCTAATCGTGGTGGCTACCGGGTCCGATGCGGCATCCGCACGAAATGTATAGTGTAGTAGTAAGGTCATGACGTGGGTGCCGTCGCCTGCCATTTTCTCTAATTTGACATGTGGGGGCGGATTTGGGTGTGTGTACCAGTGGGTGGCGTGTTGGGCCTGTGCGGCGTTCCAGTAGAGAGTTAGATCAGGGGCAGTGAAGCCCCCTCTTTCGTAAGGCAGGGCCATATGTAGCCGCCACTTGCGGACTGCTCCGGAATGCCATAGAAATTGAGCAAACGCTATGTGAAGCCTCTTGAAATACTGCTTGCCTGGCCACACTGGCACATTGGCAAATATGTAGAGAAGCTTGGGGACCGCGATCATTTTTATTAGGGAGAGTCTGCCCGCTAGGGATAGAGGTAGATTACGCCACTTAAGCATCTTGGATTCGATGAGCTGAGCCGTGGCTGCGTAATTGTCTGCCAGCAGGGAAGCTTTAGCCAGTGACACCTGCACCCCGAGATACTTAATTCCGCCCGGGGACCAGCGCAGGGGGAACTCACAGGACGGTTGCTGAGTTGTTTTAGTTAGGGGGAAGATTTCGGATTTGGAGTAATTTATGGTGAAGCCCGAGTACGTGCCTATTTTTGTTATGTCGCGAATGATAGGGTCCAGGTATGTGGAAGGCTGTCTGACGTAGAGGAGTACATCATCCGCATATAAAGAGATGATTTCTGGTGTATCCTGCAAACGTACGCCCTTACGAGTATGTTGGCTCCTAACATGATCGGCCATGGGTTCGATGGACAGCGCAAAGAGGATGGGGGAGAACGGGCAGCCCTGTCGGGTACCTCTGTGCAATTCGAAAGGGGAGGAGGGGACGGAGTTGACTAGCACCCTAGCCGACGGTCTCGTGTACAACAGCTTTATATAGGAGATCATGTTCGGTCCTATTCCCATTTTCTCCAACACAGTCCATAAATATTGCCATGAAACCATATCGAACGCCTTTTGGGCATCTAATGTGACTGCCACTGTGTCAGCGTTTGGATCAATTCTAGACAGGACATTAAAGAGGCGCCGGATGTTGAGTGCCGTGGAGCGACCAGGGACGAATCCGCTTTGGTCGGCATGGACCAAGTAGGGCATGGACGGAAGAAACCTATTGGCAATTACTTTAGCAAAAATCTTCGTGTCGGTGTTAATAAGCGACAGAGGTCTATAGGAACCACATTCGTCTGGTGGTTTTCCAGGCTTAGGGAGGACGGTGATTAATGCTTCTCTTAAAGAGGGAGGGAGGGTGAGTGAACGGAGTGATTCCGTCCAGACCCCATGCAGTATGGGCGCTAATATGGCAACATGCTCTTGGTAGAACTCAGATGTGAGCCCATCAGGACCAGGGGCCTTGCCTTTTGGGAGATCTGAGATCACCCGGACTATCTCCTCTAGGGAGAACGGGGCGTCAAGGAGTTCTTTGGTGTTTTGAGAGATCAAGGTCATAGGGATAGACTCCAGTAGGTCATCAAGGTCACGGGTTGTGTGCTCCGGCTGGGGACCGTATAGGTTGGCGTAAAAGCTGGCAAAAGTGTCGAGGATAGCCTGGTCCGACCAGTGTCTCACGCCCTTCTCGTCAATAACACTATCTATCCGGGTCCTACCTCCCTCAGACCGCACCAGTTTAGCCAGGGTCCTGCCCGGCCTATCGCCTTCACCATACTTTCGGGCAGTCGCGGGACGGGCATAGTACCTCACTTCACACAGGGCATGTACTTCAAATTGTTCCAGTTCTGTTCTAATCTTCGCTAGGGTTGCAGGTGCTGGATTGGATGCGTACTCTCTTTCAAGGTTTTTAAGCTTAATTTCGGAGTCATTCAAAGCCTGCCTTACGGCCTTGAGGACCCCTGCTTCCCTGGAGATACACATTCCCCTGATATAAACTTTGAATGCCTCCCAGCGGGTCCCCTCTGGCGTGGCGAAGGTATTGTTATTTTCAAAGAACAAGACTATGTCCGCAAGAATCTCAGCCCTAAAGACTATATCTGACAAGGCGTCTGGTTTGAAACGCCATGCGGGACGGGCCCCAGGGGCATTACCAAGTTGGATCTGTAGCAGCACGAGGGAGTGATCGGAGAGTGTACGCGGAAGGATCCTGACATCCGAGACCCTGCCCATTCGGTCACCCGACAGGAGGAATAGATCTATTCTCGAGGAGCTATCATGTACCGTAGAGTAAAAGGTGTAGTCCCTCTCCTGGGGGTGGAGTGTCCTCCAAGCATCGTGCAAGTTCAGGGAACACATATGAGTTTGAAGCCGCTTGGCAGCACGGGATATGGGTCTACGGGCAATGGTCGTTCTGTCCAAGGTCGCATCAAGTATAAGGTTCATGTCTCCGCCCCATATGATGGGGGACATCGACATATTTCATGAGAATGCCAGATATTGTATCTATAAACTCCGGGGAGTCAATGTTGGGGGCATACGAATTCACAAGCAGGCATTCTTTGTTAGTTAAAGTACAGTGTAGAATCACATATCTACCTTCTGGGTCGATGTGGGGTGTATGAAGTGTGAACCCAACAGACTTGTGAATAAGGGTGAGTACCCCCCTGGACTGGGTGGAGTACTGGGTGTAGTATCTGTTAGGGCCCCAGGTCTGTGCGAGGTTCGATGACAGGAGTTTCTGAGCGTGAGTCTCCTGCAATAGGAGAACTTTGATCCCATGTCTCTGTGCATACGCCGTTATCCTACGAGATTTAGTGAAATTGGTCAGCCCCCGTACATTCTAGGTCAGCACTCTAGTAGCCATACCAAAGAGTTAAGGAACATCCCAAATGTAGAATCTCACTTCAATAATCACCAGGAGCACTAGAATGAGGCAGATCCACCACCCTGCCGCACCCGTCAAGACCATCCCGCCTTTTTGTGTAAAGCAAACCCCAACTAACCCTCCCCCCACCGCCCAGTAATGACTAGCAGTGCATCGACACCCACCCTTAAAACAACCTGCGTGCCATCCCCAACTCGGCAACGCCAAAAACATAGCCCAACCGGGGCTTGAGAACACAACCCACGCCATGAGTGGCATTGCAGCCGCAGTGGGGGCTGCTGCTGCCGTCTAGTCCACCATTGTGAAATCTTTGCATGATAAAGCATTGTTACATTTTTCAATTTTTCCCGACTAGTAAAGTGGAGGTTGCAAAAAGAGGATAAACCATATTGTTCGAGATAGCAAGGACGAAATTGGAGCCAACAAGGACAGTGCGTAACAGTGCGGCCCAGCTCCCAGCCTCCAGGCCCGGAGTGTGGGATCAGAGACCCAAGATGCAGGTAGGCAACTCCCACCGGAGATGAAGTGCTGGATATGAGGCCGTAGGGCCGAGGTAGGCCAACCAGGAGGAAGTCGAGGGTGGGCCTGCAACAATTCGCCAGATGAGCAGTCCCCGGTCGCCCCGAACACCAGAGGTCCACGAAGGAGCACAGGAGTTACAGCTTCAGTCATCTCCGATTAGTTCCTCTGGGGGGTTCGGCAGTGGGATCTGTGCTTCGATAAACTTAACAGCCTCATCAGGGACCGTAAAGAAATAGCTTTTATTGCAGTGGATGAATTTCATTCGAGCAGGGAAAAGCATAGAGTATTCAATTTTTCTCTCTCTCAGCATCTTCTTCACCCCGCCAAATCGGCGCCTCTCCATCTGTACTCCCACCGAAAAGTCAGGGAAGATCCTGACGATTTGTGATTCAAGCCTTAGCTCCCCCTTCTCTCTGGCCAGTCGGAGTATATGGTCCCTGTCTTTGTAGCTCAGTAGCTTTGCAATGATCGGTCTGGGGAAGTCGCCTGGTTTAGGCCGGGGTGCCAGAGAGCGATGCGCTCTCTCGACTGTAAAGAATGGCGAAAACTCGGGGTTGCCAAGGAGATCCCTGATGAGCTGTTCGACCGCCAGCTCCATGCGACCCTTCAGTGCAGATTCGGGAACCCCCCACAATGCGAATGTTGTTCCGCCGTGCTCTAGATTCTAGGTCATCATTCTTGGCCTTGACCTGTTTCATGTCGCGGACGAGCTCAGTAACTGTGTTTTGGAGAGTATGAATGTGATCCTCGCTGGCCCCTATCCTCTGCTCCGTCTCAGTGAGCCTGGTCCCATGTTGGTCAACCTTAGCTCGTAGGGAGGCTACATTAGCATTGATGTCGTCCAACTTTTCGTGGAAAGATGCGAAGTTTTTCGCCATGGACTCCATCAAGGTGGTCAGATCCGGGTGTGGGGGGTCTGGGAGGACCTCGCTATCATCCTGTGTCGCAGAGGAGGACGCCGGGTCCGCCCTAAGCGCCACTTTGGCAAACCTGTCCATGGCGCCCACTTTATTAGCACCCCGTGCTCTGCTGGACATGGACATGGCCAAGGCCAAGGTGGGGAACCCGCTCACCCCGGCAGAGATGAAGATGTACGGTGGCTGGGGCGTTACGAGGGGGATGGCAGCAGGTCAGCGACAGCAGTCTATGGGTGTTGTAGAATCAGAGAACCTGGTAGTGCGGCGACTGGGCAGAGCAGGCAGGTTATGGTGGCAGCGAGGTGGCGTAGCCGTGAGCGGGAGGCAGCGAGGCGGAAGAAGTGGGAGAGCAGGCCCAGCTGATAGATGGAGCTGTGGGGGTCCCGGGCACTCAGACACCCCCGGGGCTGGCACCGCAGCCAATCAGGTGAGTGGGGCACTATCCACTCCGGCGGCGCCCCGAGGTCTGCCAGCCCGCCGCAGGAGCCCCGGAGCGGTGGCTTGCAGTGAAAGATGTGGCTGGGGCGTAGAGGTGGGCGCAGCTCCAGTGGCAAGGCGAGGTATAGGAGGCCGTAGAGAGCCCAGCTCCTGTGTAGGCAGCCCCTCAGTGGGCGACGTGAGCGCACAGTTAAGATGCGAGCAGCTGAGGAAATGGGGCCCGCACCAGAATGGAGCAGAGGGGGGGGGGGACACAGCGTAGCACCCAGCACCCACCTTCCAGCCCGTAGGGGGGGCGAGACCTTTGTGTCCTCCGGAGGTTGAAGGGGTGCGGGTCTGCAGGCAGCGGCCGTCCGGCGGCGTGATCTTCGTGGGCTAGGAGAGGCGGTAGAAGTTCCCCCAGAGGCGCCTCCCAGATGGTGTCGCCGGCACCCCTCTCCGCGGGGGCGCTCGCACGCCTGCCCGACCGGGGCCACAGGCAGCCGCGAGCACGGTCAGCGGCACGGCCCGCACAGGCCTCGGGCACCAGGCTGGAAGGCGGCGTCCGTATGGAAGGGCAGGGGGCCTCCGGGCCGCAGCGCACAGGCAGGCCGGAACGTCGCGAAGTCACGGCAGCAGGCGGCCCGCAGAGTCGGCCGCCCCGCCCCAAGCCAGCGAGCGGCCCACAAGCGCTCCGGGGCACGGTCCCCGCAACGAGGAAAGCCTCAGGCGGCCGCGGACGGCGGCATAAAGGGGTCAGGTGCCGGGGCGCCTCCAGGAGCCGGTGGCCGCAGCAGCAGTGGCGAGGTCACGGAGGGAGGCCGCACTCCGATGTCAGCCGCGCGGTCTCCAGGCACCAATTCAGCCGCGGATTGCAGGTGCACGTAGAGGGCGGTTTCAGCAGCAAAATCGCAGCAGTGGCTGTAGCTGACAGTCCGGATTAACACCGATGCGGCGAGGATTCTGGTGGACCACGACGGAGCTCACCAGCTAAGCAGCCATTTTCCTTGGCTGCTCAACAGCGCCCCCCAGAAAGCACTGTTTATTTAAATGTTTGTTACATCTTTTTAAAAACATTGATCATGACTAAACAGCATTTAAGCTCTGGAAACTCTGGATATACTCCATTTTCTGTCTGCTAGCAAGACCTATTTCAAAGGCATCATTAAACATGTGTCTATGTGCTATCTATACACTAGAAGTCCCTTCTTTAATCCTAGTAGCTACGACCTCTGTAATTTGTAACAAAACAATTAAGTCGTTCAACTATTAAAATATGTACTCAAATCTAGAAAAGCTCATGCATGAAAAAAGCAAGTTTACCAAATCCTCCATGAACGGGGTACATTGCAGACCCGGAACCTTTTCTCTCAGAGCAGTTGCAGCATAATAAAACGCTGCATGTTTCCATCAACTTGGAAAAGGCCATCAAAGGCAGAATTGATGCAACCTCCCACGAAAGAGAGCAAATGATATAAAGGGTCAGATCCCCAGAGGTTGTCACTGACTTGCTGTTATTTAACATTCACATGTTCTCACTAGCCAAGGTGATGAGGATCTGTCAGATTGCTGCTATACTCTGCCAAAACCCCTCAATGCCACAACAGCCCACCAGCAGATCGATTGCTGTTTATATATCCCACCTCCCACAATTCTAGTGGACCGATCTGCTGCCAGCGCCCTCCTTGTACAGGCATCACTCCCTGTAGCCCCCCCCCCCCTGCACTGAGCCAACCCACAAAACCCCCAATCTCCAAGCACACACTTTATATGTTGCAAGTCCCTCCTTTGCAGCCCAGTGATGAGCTGGTGACATTTCAGCGTTTGCAGTGTTATGTATGACCGTGTCTTGCATTCAGCCTTAAGTGTGCCTGCATCTAGCTGCTAGCGTGTAGACACACTATTTATCATGCAACATCTGTTACAATTCCAAATATATGCTGGTAACCAAAGATCCACCTCTGCCTGTAGCTCAGATCACTCAGATTCCCAGCGTGGCCCCCAGCATATCTGCATTTGGATGAAATGATTGGAAGGGATTGGAACAAAATCAGATCTGTGTGACTGGTCGAAAAGCACACCACCAGAAGCCAGGACATCGCCACTTATTGCACACCTTACGAGCCTCCTGAGAAGTGGCAGTTTGCCACCTTTCCTCCAGGGCGAAACCCCTTGTGCGCCACACGCCCCACCCCTTCGCGACTTCCACCCAATCCACTCGCAGCATCCCAACCATGGCCCCACTCACCTATGGCTGCCTCACCCGTTTCTGTCTCTCCAACTCCTGCTGTCCTGCCCCGCCCCTCTGTCGTTAATAGCTGTCATGGGAAAGGAGATGGGATTACCTGTATTTTCCCTTCTTCCTTCGTCCATGACAGCAAGTTAGATTTGTAGTTCTTTTCAGTTGAGAAAGGGCCACTGCACCATTTCTCTACTGAAAAGAAAACAAGCCTATTCGAATACCAGATATCATGCTGGGATGCTTATTCCTATAAAGCCCTAGCTGGACAGGCTTTACTGGTCATTACCTGACCGATAAACCCCGCCCACAATTGGGGTGTTTAATTATAACTCTTGGAATGTTCAGATGAGTTCATTGGACAATCTGCTGGTTATAAGGAGAACCCCGGCTGCCATTTTTCCACTGATCTGCTGCCTGCCATTAGTGCATTTACAGGCCTTACCTGACCAGGAACCCTCTTCACGTATTCCATCTCACACCCAATGCCGCAGAACTTTCTTCCCCTTTATTCTTTTACTGCTCTTTCGTACCGAGTCCACCATTATTTTCTGGCATCTGCAGGTTAACACAGCTTCTGCAGTAGAATCGCTGTTATAGCACCCACTCTTGACAGGAGCGTCCTCGGCCCTTGTGCGACCTACAGCACAAAAATGGTGAAAAATAAATGTCCACCGACATGCTTGTATTGGTCCATTAGTATTGACTGGAAGGGAGCATTCCTTCCAAAATGGCTTCCTTCCACTCCATACCAATGGGCCGGTATGCACAGTCTAGTCTTCCTAGACAAACGCGGCCTGCAAACGGCCACATACTTTGATGCTCCACAGACCCAACCTGGCAGATCTTGCCGTCTGCGTCTGTGCTATTAGTATCCCACAGCATTTTAACCCTGGCATACTAATAGTAATAAACCCCAGGCTGGTGTGGTGGGGGGGGGGATTACTGCGTCAGGTAATTCCCTGTAACTATGGGCCCTGGGCATTACCTGACGCAGTAATGGGCCACCACCGGGGGAGGCAGATACGGGGAGGGGAGGAGGAAGGGACCACCTGCTGCCTCTGCCCAAATTTGGAGGGGCGGGGGGGGAAGGGGCGGGTGTTGGCACTTCATGGTGTGCGGCCATGTCACGAGGCCAGAAAACATTTTGCGTTCTTTATTTCTTTTCACTTTTACATCATCATCATTTAGACACTGAAAAGAACATATGGTTTATGCAGGCATGCCTGCAGGCACATTTGATGCACACAAAAACAAGCCCTGGCAATGGCAACATTTTGGGCTTCTGTGTAGGCATGGGAAAGCCACTCACCAGGCACTGCGTAGTAGTAATAACTGAACAATATCAGTGCCTGGCAAATGCCTAATACTTATACACAGGCCAAAGCTGTGGGCTTTGCAAATGCATGTTTTTAACAGGACTTCAGTGAAGGACACACACCGTGCTTATAAATGGAGTGTCTGAAGGCAGACCTGGTTGACATTTGTATTACACCAGTAGAATGTTTACTACTCAAATTAAGTCATTAACTCTCAGAAAACTGCTTTGAAAAACACTGACAGGCACTTTGAGAGCAAAGTTTGATGGTAAGTCTTGATTAAAGCGAGCTGAAAGCGTTCTCATGAGGAGGTGTTTTGGGTCGGGAGGGGCAGGAACTAGGAGGGAATGGCCATAGGGATTAGCATAGCGATGGGCAGTCAATGGGTGGGCAAATACCCAAACAACACCCTCAAGCTTTGTGTCCCTCCACAGATGCCATTTGTCCCTATCCATATTGGCTTAATGGTGGCTTATTGCTCCACCCGGACAGCGCAGTCCCCACCAAATGGCAACCAATCAATTTTCTGATTCGACATGTGCTGCTCACTGCTGGCGGGGATGACAGTCATGAACTAGTTAGATATGAAAACGAGCATTGGCAATGCCAACATTTTTGGCCTTTGTGCAGGCATAGGAAAGGCACTTGCCAGGCACTGCCTCAGTTGTATTACTGGCTATTGACGGTAGCAGGAGCAAAATTGTGTGAGTACCTGGGCATCTAATATCAGTGCCTGCAAATGCTTAATACTTATACAAAGAGAAAACTGTTGACTTTTTACAATGCTTGCTTGTAACAGGCCTTCAGTGAAGGACACACATAGTGCCTATAAATCGAGTGGCTGAAGGCAAACCTGGTTAAGGCATTTATATTACACCAGTAGTACGTTTAATATTCCAATTATGTCATTAAATCTAAGACGACTGCTTTGAGAAAACACTGGCAGGTGCTTCAGGTCGAAGTTTTATGGTATTCTGTCCAGTCCTGATGAGTCCTGGTCCACGGGAGCTGCTGAGCCCCACAGACCCCCAAAGGCGTCTGGCCAACAACTGTTTGAAAATCAGCTGAAAACCAAACACCCTCAAGGGAAAGGGGAAGTGTGGAAAATAAACAAACAGACCTCTGCTTCCTGGCTAGGCAGAAATCTGCAGGGAGAAAATAAAGGACAAGCACGTTAATGTTCACCTTTAACCCCAGACTCTCCCAGCACAATTCCCATATTAAAACACCATGTACCTGTATCCCTCCTCTGAAGGCTGAGAGGAATTCTCAGTTCTGAAAGTAGTGAAGACAACCAACCTACTCCCAGTCAGAACGCTCAACTGGATTTAGTTATTACGTAAAACTTGTTGATCTGTGCAAGTTAAACTGGTGAAATGTAAGTTCCTTAGAAAACAGATTGAAGTCTCTGTAACATCTCTTGATTCTCAGTAACCTGGCTTTGAATTCAGTAACTTCTCGCAGATTAATTGATTATTTTATTTAAAACTGTTTCTTTCAGTTGACTTGCTGTGTATGTAGTTGTCTTCTTTATTAGTAAAGTTATTTTCATATTTCTTTCCTTATTGCTTTCAGAACACTTTCTTTGCATCTTATAAACTCCTTCAATTAGCAAATTGAGTTGAACCCATATTTAAGTCCTTTTTGCGAAACCGTCGTTACCTAGAGTCTCTACCCCAGTATCGTAGAAATTGCCCGTTTTAAATGAAGAAGCACTACGGCATACAATTAGCCGTAAGCGTGTAACAGCAACACATTTCTTAGTAAAACACTTGGCACTGAACCTTGCCGCATGTACGTTGCAGTTGAACATTTTCTAGTTTAAACACATGGGACTGTACATTGCCGCATGCGTGTAGCCGTAAACATTTTTGGTAAAACACCCGACACGGAACACTGCTGCATGCGTGAACAGTGGACGTTTCTAATGAGAAACACACAGCACTGAATTTAGCCGCGTGTGCGCAACAGGAAAAATGCTACTTCTGCCCAGGTGTTTACTTCAAGAGGCAGCTGAGGGACGCTATTCGCCGTCCGGCACAATTTTAAACGTGGAGACGTTGCTCTCCGAGTTGTGAAACACTCTGCTCCAAAAGGTAACACCCCTCACTGCAATTTGTGAGGATCACCAATTTCGTCAGACCATTACTTTAATGTCTTTGTTTAGAATGTACACAACGCTTCCAAATCAACAGAGTTCCTTTTCTCTGTAGAGAAAAACAAGGAAGTCTCTCCAAATAGGGAAGACAAGTTTACTGAAACCAACACCAATTAGCTAACTAAATACCTAAAGTTAAATTTAAACCAACAGTCTTTTCACGACTTCTTTCCTAGCAATGGATGCGCTCCACCAATCAATCTGGTTTTCTTGTCCCTTGTTGCTCTGAATTCACTGAGACTCTCAACTTCAAATCTTCTTCTCTGGTAAAAAACCTATCAAACTGTGACCTTGACCTAAAGACTGGAACTTACTCCACCTACACAGGAACTTCATGCTTGAACGTGGACGATGAAAGGCAGTTTAGAATGCCTGTTGAGTCTTGAAGAGAACTCATCAGCTCTGAGCACCACTGTCACCATGATTTGGGAAAACTTCCCTCTGTAAAAATGAAAGGTTAAGCCCAAAACAACTAATTCCCAATATGTTGAATAACATGTAAATTATTAGCATTCCAGGGTAGATTTAATCATGCAGGTAATCTATGTACAAAACAGTTTTTATCCACTTTATATACTAGACCGAGACCTGAAAGTAACTCCTCTTTAAGCCCTGACTCAGGGCCTGGTTTAGTTGGATTTCTTCTATGGAATCTGGATATTAGTTTTGGAGCATGAACATCCTAACGAATTCCCATGTCCGCTTCTCAAGGTCAAACCCTTCCCAGTCAATTAAATATTTTCTGCATCGACGGAAACAGGCCAAATTCACCAGCGCTCCTGGGTTTAGGTTTCTGCCATGTATTTCCATGCGCGGATACTTCTTCTCTCTTGTCTTTTTTTTTTTGTCATTTTATCATTCAGGTACTCAGTCCTCAGGCGTCGCGCTCCTCCCCGGCGCATGTCGACTTCAACAGGGTTCAGCAGGTGTCCATCCTGCAACAGGCTCTTCCCAACTTCAGACCCCCACGCCCTCTGCCTACATTGCCTTGGCCCAGACCATGGTTGGCAAGCTTGTACAGCGCGTGGCTCACTGTCCTCGAAAGCACTGAAGAACAGACTAGCCAGGTGGAGGACGCACTTCCAGAAGTCTCCTCCAGAGGATCTCAAGAACTTCGTGAAACATCGAGCCAATCCCAAGGTAGGGCCGCTATTCTCCATCGCATCCTGGAAAGTCGACTCCTTCCCAAGGACTCTCCCGTGCGGGAGGGTCCGGTCAGGTCCTTATACCAGAACGTGCACCGAGGCTGCTGCAGCTACCGGCCTTCGGGCCGAGGGATACTCCCGGAGGTAGTGTTGAGGGACAGGAAGGTTCTCGTACCGGATTGTCATCCGAGGGGCTCCGCTCTTGTATCGGCAATATGGCAGAGGGGCTATGTCCTATTACCGGCAGTACGTCCGAGGGGGCGCCTAAACACAGCTCTAGCGACCACCGGGTCGAGGGTGTCTCACCTACCGGGCCTAGACCCGAAGAGCAAGGTAGGCCTTGTGATCCACACGCAAGAGTCTTGGAGGAGGCTGGGCCCGGTGAGCCAAGCAACGCGTCACAGGCAGGTGGCAGGCAGCTGGACAAGATGGCTGCCACGCCAGACGGAGGCACCCATCCAACTCCATTCCAGGGATTCGGCGAAGAATGAGTGTAAAGGTGGCATTGGCCTCAACCAGGTACGTGGCCTACGGCCTATCCCTCTTATGCGCAGGGCAGCTTCCCACTGTGTCGATATGGGCAGGGTATGCAGCGGCTCCAGCAGCTCCCGTCTACCCCGTCATTACCCCCTGCCACCTCTACGGCCTGTGAAGAGGGGTTCTTCGAGAGGTTCCTGGTCCTCCTGAAGTCACCTCATATGGGGGTTATCCTCAAGGACGCCATAAGGGATGTCCTCCAGACTATGATAGCGGCCCCAAAAGTGCCCCCAGCCCTGGTGCAGCCGCTGGTCCCGGCTCCAAAGCCGACTCCTCAGGTGGTTCCGTACCAGCCACCGCCGCCTCCTCGGCCCCCGGCTGCGGTTCCTGTGCTCCAGCCTCCGGCTCCAACTACTCCACCTCCGCAGGATCCACCTTATCCGCAGGAAATGGATGAGGAGGAGGATCCGGACACATCAGCCATGGCCTTCCACGAACGTCTTGATGGGCTGGCTGAATACCTGGGCCTACCCCAGCCCAATGTCGAGCAGCCGGCAGAGGGGGCTCTGGCTGAAGTCCTCACATGAAGCCCCTCTGCCAAAACAGGGATTCCTCTGCAGACCGATGTAGTCTTCCTGGCCAAGAAGGGCTGGCTTAAACCCCACTCGGCCCAGCAGGTCAGTTAACGCCTGGATGCCAAGTACAGGCAGATGGAGGGGGATACACTCTTGCTCTCGGCCCATCCTCAGCCACACTCCTCAGTGATCGCTGCAGCATCACTATACTCCAAGCCTCAGTCGTCCTCAGCCTCCTCCTCGGCGGCGCTGCTAGGCAAGGAGGAGAAGATCTTGGAGGCATACGGCAAGAAACTCTATTCCAACGTGTAACTTCGTCAGGCCAACGCAGATGCCATGCTGGTGGCCGCTAACCAAAGGTTATGGCGGGAAATCGCGGACTTCCTTCCGGAACTCCCTACACAGCGCCAATCACGTTTTAAGGCGGGGCTCACTGAGGCCAAACTGGTGGCGCAGGACCTCATGGAATCCACTGTGGCCCATATTGACACCTCTGGCCCTGCCATCTGTATCGCCACGGACATGAGAAGGACAACCTGGCTTTGGGCGACGAAATTCAACACTGACATCCAGGAACGCATATTAGATCTACCGTTCGAGGGTGGGGGGTGGGGGGACCTCTTCCACTCCACCACGGACAAGGAGCTGGACAAGAAGAAAAACAGCTCACAAACGGCCAAATCTTTATCCATCTTGACAAAGACCATGCCCAAGTCATACACCCAGTCACAGCAGCGCTCTGACAGGGGGCGTACGTATGGAGGGTTCCGCAGCTTCCAGCAACGGAGATCTAGACAGCCGGACCGCTTGCCGTCTCAGAACCGGCGCAAACAACAAAAGTGGGGAGAGGGGGGAAGGGCTTTTTCCAGCCCCCCTCCTCCGCAACAGTCTCCGAGGGAAAGAATACATGACACGCCCCTTCGGGTCCACGTGTCTCCAGTGAGGGGGCAGGCTTGCTCTCCACGCACATTTCTGGCACCAGAATTTCACGGACCCCTGTATCCTCTCTGTAGTCTCCACGGGGTACCTCCTCCCTCCACCCCTCCACTCCCTCAAGTTGAGATAGAAACTCTTCTGGCAGAGATCCGGTTGCTCGTAGAGTGCCAGGCAGTGGAGGAAGTCCCAGACTCCCAGCGAGGCTTGGGCTTTTACGCCAGGATTTTCGCCATTCAGAAGAAGAACCAGGCGGGCCTGAGAGTTGTGCTGGACCTTTCCACCCTCAACCTCTCCTTACCCCTTCATAAATTCAAGATGGTTACGCCAGCTTCTATAGCAGAGATCTTGTGCAAGGAAGACTGGATGTGCTCCCTGGATCTGAAGGGCGCGTACCTACATGTCCCGATTTGGCAGCCCCATCGTTGTTTCCTACGGTTCAGGATCATGAGCTACCATTTTCAGTACAAGGTCCTTCCTTTTGGCCTCAATTCGACCCCCAGGGTCTTTACCAGGCTCATGAATACGGTGGCTCCCCTCCTCACAGCGCAGGGCCTCCACATCTACCCATATCTCAGCGACTGGCTCGTCAGGGCTACATCTCCGGAAGCGGTTCACCACTCTTCCCATGGCCTTATGAACACACTGCACGATCTGGGCTTCTCGCTCAATCTCAAGAAGTCGCAGCTGCAGCCCATGCAGACTCTGATATTCTTGGGCCTCATCTGGGACATGTGCTCCGAGAAGGTTTCCGTCGGAGGACAAGATCTGGGCCATCAAGAGGGACTCTGCATACTTCAGCAGCAGAGAGGTGACCTCGGAATGGTGGTACCAACATCTCCTGGGTCTCTTGGCGGTGGTCCTGTTAGCCGTTCCACACACGAGAGATGATCCACATTCCTCCATCTCTCCACCCAGACCTAACATGGTCGTCCAGGGACTGCAACCTACGGACAGGCAAGCCCTTTCAGCTGTCCTCTCTCCGCAGGCCATCATCACCACAGACTCCTCGCCCGAGGGTTGGGGAGCCACCCTGGATGACCTCTCGGTCCACGGCACCTGGACTGGACAGGAGCGGGAATACCACATCAATTGGTTGGAGCTGATCGTCATCTGGCTAGCGCTCAGAGCATTCCTAACACTTCTCAGGGGCAAGGTTGTCCTCATCCAGACAGACAACTCAACTAGCATGTACTACGTCAACAAGCAGGGAGGCTCCAGATCCCCTCTTCTGTGCAGACTGGCAATCAGCATGTCTGAGTGGGCCCTGGAAAACTGCATCCCCCTCACGGCAGTCCACCTCCCGAAGGAATCCAACCTGGAGGCGGACAGGCTCAGTAGGTTGGGAGCAGACAATTATGAGTGGCAGCTAAACAACCTCGTTATTCAGGAGATCTTCAACAGGTGGGGTCATCCCCAGGAGGATCTCTTTGCCACCTGGCACAAGAAGAAGCGCCCTCAGTTCGCCTCCTGGCTCCCTGGATGACTCATTTCGGCTTCAGTGGGACGGCATGAAGGCTAACGCCTTCCTGCCCACACCACTGATTCACAGAGTGATTTGCAAGATCAAGGAGTCTTGCCAACTCAACATCATTCTAATAGCTCCATGGTGGCCAGCCAGTCCATGGTTTTTGGAGCTGCTCGGCCTCTCGGAGATGCCTCCGATTCACCTCCCGAAGGGCCCAGCTCATCTTCTGGTGCAGCAGGGGGGCAGGGTCATCCACCCAGCGCCTCAGAAACAAGCCCTCCCAGCATGGTACCTGAGCAGGTAATTCTGCAGCACTTCAGTCTCTCCCAGGCTAATCTGGAAATCCTACAGGGCGCAAGGAGCAAGGCTACCAGAGCCCAGTATAAAAGCAAATGGACCAGGGTCTGCCACTGGGCAGACTCCAAGGGAATCGACCCCCTGGCATGTACTTTGGACGATGTGCTCTCCTTCTCGGCGCTCCTCCCCCACTTGGGGGTCCAGGTGGACACCTGTCGTACATACCTCGCAGCCATCGGGGCTTACAGGAACTCGGAGGAGGGGAACTTCTCTTCCTCCAATCCTATCGTCAAACATTTGATGGGGCTTGCAAGGCTCTACCCGCCCATCAAGAGGCCACACCCCGTGTGGGACCTTAACATAGTATTGGGCGCCCTGGCGCAGAAAAGTTTGTACCAATGGTGTCCGTGGACATCAGGCTGGTCACCATCAAGACGGCCTTACTGGTCGGCCTCACCTCGGCTCGTAGAGTCAGCGAGATCCAGGCGCTGGACGCCTCGGAATCATATACTACCTTTCACAGGGACAAAGCAGTCCTGCAGACACACCCAGCATTTCTGCCCAAAGTGCCATCTGCTTTCAACTTGAACGAAGAAATAGTCCTTTCTACATTCTTTGCCAATCCTAAGGATGAAGCACAGAGAGTGCTGCACTGCCTGGATGTCAGGCGTGCCCTGAAGTTCTACTTGGACAGGACTAAGGGCTTCCGCAAATCGGATGCCCTATTGGTCACCTTCAGAGGCTTAAGACCAGGCTATCAGGCTTCCAGGGCCTCCATATCCCGCTGGATGGTCTCTGCCGTCAAAGAAGCGTACGACGGCCAGCACAAGCCACTTCCGGCCATTATGCATGCCCACGCAGTCAGGGCCAAGGCAATGGCCATAGCATTCCAGCGCCATGTCCCTTGGCAAGTCCTAAGCCGGGCGGCCACTTGGGCCACTCCCTTGGCTTTCTGCAAGCATTGATCTGATGTGGCTTTCGGACAGGCGGTTCTCAGGAACATATTTGCTTAAGGAGGGTATCCTCTCCACCCTGGGGCTACATTCAGTTGTAATTGCCCATGCAGTATGGAGGAAAGGGGACGGGATGTAAGAGTAATTATAAGTTACTAACGTACTCTTAGTCCATAGTCCCCTTTCCTCCATACGTCCCATCAGCCTCTCCCCTAATAATATTGCTGTCATTAGGCAATGTTAATTCTATTATCGACGCGTCAATGGGGACTGAGTTGTGGCGCCAGAGGGCGGAGTCAGGGCAGCGCATGCTCCCTGGGCCGCACCCTTGCACGCCTCTAAATTTAAAGGGGAAGAAGGTTTTTTTCTGGTGAAAAAGGTTCCGTCTCCCGTCCCTTGGAAGGGACGCCCATGCAGTATGGAGGAAAGGGGACTATGGACTAAGAGTAAGTTAGTCACGACAGTGTAACTTATAATTTACCAGACCTGACTCTTTTTTAACTTGCCCTCAATATTCAAGGCTACTTTAACAGTGATATGTGGTACTGCTGCCTGGAGTGTGTTGGCAACCTTTTAAAATTCGTTGTTGGAAGATTGAGCTTTCTTGGGAGTATAAGGACAATTTCCCCAAAAATGACCACTCCTTCCATAGTAGTAATAATAATAATAATTTAGCATTTATATAGCGCTACGAACTCTGTGGTATCTGAGTGCTGCTTATTATTACCCACGGTATGTTGTGCTCATTTATCGACCTCGGAAGCATGAAAGGCTGAGTTTGGCCCTGCCGTGATTTGAACCTGCGTCAGCAGGCTCTGCACCGATGTTAAAACAAGCACTCTACTCGCTGTGCTATCAGACCGGACCAATGTACAGACATAAATTATTTGGCCTACGCCTCTTTCTCCTCCTTGGACAGCGGATCTCGCACCCTACCTCCTGATTCCAAGACTCAGATTTTCACATACTTGCTTGTCCAATCTAGCCTGGGTCTATCTACTTGCTAAGGATTTATTGTCTAACCCCAGCCCTTTCTTCGCTGACGCTTCCTTTCTCCCAACCAAAAATCTACCTGCATAACTAAATCAATTAATGCATCACAAGTCGTGGGTCTGTCCACAACAACAGACAATGCATCTTTCAGATCATCTTGCAACTATCGGTAGAATAAAGAGGCTCTTTTCTTCAGGCCACCCACTCTTGTGAATCAAAGACTTAAATTGTGTAATGTAACTTATTAAATCTATAGTTCCCTGTTTCAACTCTAGCAACTCCATCAATCTCCTGGGAAATTTGTTTTTTGCCAAAAATGTTCCTAAATTCCTCTTTGAACTGAACAAAGTTATTCAAAACTGGATTCTTCTGAGCTACTAATAAAACGGACCATGTAGCAGCTTCCCCAGTTAAATGGGACAAAACAAAAGCAACCCTAGCTGTCTCAGTAGGGCACCCTTCAGGTCTGCAAAGAAAGTGCAATTCGCACTGAGTCAAAAAGGTTTGACATTTTTTCTGATCTCCTCCAAAACGTTCTGGGGGTGCAAGCGGCACAGCACTTGATAAACTTGTCCACCTACCGTCCCCCTTCCAGCATCTGAATCTTCCCAAACCAAAACAGGTGGTTGAGGTTCTCCTCTGGGGGATCTCTGGTCCAATTGGCTGTTGCTGCCTAAGGGATCCCTGAATGTGTGACAACTTCTCCCCCAACTCTTCTGCCTTCTTACTTAATTTAGCATTTTCTAAATGAGCTACCCTCAACTGTTCCCTCAATTCCTAAATAAACTCCCCCAGAGATTCCATATTTGCCCTCTACGTGATTCAACAGCTCAGGCGGATTCAAGAGGGCCTTTCATTCTGTCCGGTCCTGATGAGTCTTGGTCCACGTGAGCTGCTGAACCCCACAGACCCCCAAAAGCATCTGGCCAACAACTGTTTGAAAATTAGCTGAAAATCAAACACCCTCAAGGGAAAGGGGAAGTGGAGAAAATAACAAACAAGACTTCTGCTTCCTTGTTGGGTGGAAATCTGCAGGGAGGAAATAAAGGACAAGCACGTTCATTTTCACCTTAAACCCCTGACTCTCCCAGCACAATTCCCATATTAAAACACCATGTACCTGTATCCCTCCTCCTGAAGGCTGGGAGGAATTCTCAGTTCTGAAACTAGTGAAGACAACCAACCTATTCCCAGTCTGAACGCTGGACTGGATTTAGTTATTACTTAAAACTTGTTGATCTCTGCAAGTTAAACTGGAGAAATGGAAGTTCCTTAGGAAACAGATTGAAGTCTCTGTAACATCTCTTTAGTCTCACTAACCTCTTGCAGATTAATTGATTATTTTATTTAAAACTGTTCTTTCAGTTGATTTGCTGTGTATGTAGTTGTCTTCTTTACTAGTAAAGTTATTCTCGTATTTCTTTCCTTATTGCTTTCAGAACACTTGCTTTGCGTCTTATAAACTCCTTCAATTAGCAAATTGAGTTGAACCCATATTCGAGTTCTTTTTTCAAAAACGTTTAGTTTCGTTGTTACCTTGAGTCTGTACCCCACTCAGTATCGTAGCAATTGACAGATTTTAAATGAGGAAGCACCAACTACAGCATTCAATTATCCGCAAGTATGTAACAGCAGCACATCTCTTAGTAAAACACTTGGCACTGAACCTTGCCACTTGCGCGTTGCAGTAAACATTTTTGGTAAACGCACAACACTGATCACTGCCGCATGCGTGTAACGAGGCAGTCTCTCTAAATAGAAAAGTTTACTGAAACAAATACTAATTACCTAACTAAATACCTAAAGTTAAATTTAAACCAACAGTGTTTTCACCACTGCTTTCCTAAAAATTGAGGCGCTGCGCTGCAACCAATCAATCTGCTTTCTTGTCCCTCGTAGCTCTGAATTCACGGAGACTCTCAACTTCAATTCTTCTTCTCTGGTAAACCTGTTAAACTGTGACCTTGACCTAAAGACTGGAATTCCATCTACACAGGACCTTCCTGCTTGAACGTGGATGATGAAACGCCGTTTAGAATGCCTGTTGAGTCTTGAAGAGAACTCATTAACCAATCGGCTCCCAGCACCACTGTCACCATGATGGATTGGGAAAACGTCCATCTGTAAAAAGGCATGTTTAAGGCCAAGCCAACTCATTCCCCGTCAAGTGTAGATTTAAGACTTTATGCATGCATATAATAATCATGCAGGTAATCTATGTACAAAACTGTGTTCATCCACACTATACCAGACCCAGACCTGACAGGCTTGATTAAAGTGAGCTAAAAGAGTTCCCATGAGGGGAGTGGCTGGAACTGGGTGGGAAAGGGCGCACTGATTAGCATGACCATGGGCAGTCAATTGGTGGGCAAATGACCATACGCCAACAAGCTTTGTGCCATTCCGCATATGCCATTTCACCCTATCACTACTCAAATGCAATAGTTGGCGATAAAGCATCATCTAATAGCCCAAACTAGAAAACAGTAATGATGATTGACATGGAGGTGCATGTGTTGTCTGATGGCTCCACCTCTCCTTGCAGTGAGCAAATCATTTGTCACTTTTCTCTCTGCCTTCCCGGACTGCTGGGTGTGGCCGTAGGAGCAAAATGTAAGTGAATGCAACTGCGTGAGTCTCAGAGCCAAGCCACGCGAGGGCCCACACTTTGAGATGCAGCAGGCCCTAGCTTCTATCCTGATTACTCCCTGCCTTGGATCAGATGCCCCCCCCCCCTTCACGTGTGTGGTACACTGCGGCGGCTTGCCCGATGCAGCATCTCTGCCTCTGGCCTCCCTTGGTGTGTGGTGTAGTAGGTCACTTCCACTGTTACTGTTGGTCTGTCCCCCACAATCAGCACTTTGACTTTGCTGCCTACAGCATGCCTCCGAGCCTGAGGAGCTTGTCCTCAAGTCGCTCCTCCTCGAGGCTTGAGGCAAGGTAGATGAATTATCACATTTGGGATGGTATGCACATTTCTCATCCTAGCCGTCACAAGGGGGGTGTCAGTCAGAGGGACCTCGCAGGGCATTGTGTTGTGTTGTAGATTATTATTTGCATTTTGCATAGCCCTTTGGCATCAGCGGCCCAGTCCCAGTAACAATGAGTTGGTATGTGTGGCCTATTGTCCAAATTACTGAGTTTGGCATACAAACACTTCGATTTAAATCCTAGCTTCAGTACTTCATCAGCACAGTGTTATTGTGGACCAATCTCTGCATCTCCCAGTGTCTAAAAGTGCAAATATGTGGAATGTGATGTGAAACTGTGACCGCCAGCTGCACTGCTGCTGTGTGCTAATATTGTCCCATCGCTTCTAGGATTCTCTAATGTGGCCTCCACATCCCCAAGGACAGATTGCTATGCCTACAGTAGTGCATGCTTGAGGTGCCTCTGTCGCCATCTATCTCAAATATCAGCTTTTATCCAGCAGTATACGGGAGATGGGCAGGAACAGTTCACCTTTTTACATTATTTTGGCTTTATAATCACCTGTTCAGAGTCCCAAAAATATACGCAAAGTTAAAGGAAATGGGGCGCTGAGCTCTGTAACCTGCAGGTCACTGTTTCTGATCCCCATCAGGGCCTACTCAGCCTTTCATCCTTTCAGAGGTGGGTAAAATGAGCAATGTTTAGCTGAGTATTGAAACCTTTGATTACTTAAGCACCAGGTTAGTTTAAAGTGCCCAAAATAACATGACTCAT
This sequence comes from Ambystoma mexicanum, assembly GCF_040938575.1. Lineage (NCBI taxonomy): Eukaryota > Metazoa > Chordata > Amphibia > Caudata > Ambystomatidae > Ambystoma > Ambystoma mexicanum. The sequence goes on along the minus strand of NC_090929.1, from coordinate 153,234,840 downwards.
GGATTTAAAAAAATGCTTGTCTGAGGAATAAATGCAGTTGCCACATTGGGGGAGGGAGCCTAAGGAGGCTATTGGCAGGTCATCACTTTAGTGGAAAGTATTTCTGGCATGGCAGCCCCCACCTCCCACCCCGAATACTTGATTCTGCAAGGCATGCAGTGAAGGGGCTCCTCCATCCGCAGGGTCAATAAATCAGTGAATGGTTTCAGAAAGTAGGGATGTATAGCTCGAGAGGGCAACAATTCTGAAAGCAACTAATTATAGTTTTTCGCACAGCATTCTGTAAGAGCTAAATCATGTCTTTATCTTCTAATTGTTTGTATAGCACCTTGTACCGCACATATGCCATGAAAATGCTATCTCAGTCAGATATCTAATAAGATGGGTGACATCTAAGCCAGGGCACCTTTGATTCACAGATTTTATTGGCCAGGGTAACTGCCTGTGTCTCCAAGAGAAAACAAAAGCAGGTGTTCGGCCAAGTCCTCAGATGTAACAGGAAAGTGAAAGTAATGGAAATGATGTTGACCCAATGCACAATAAATATTTTTAGGTCTGTGAAGGCTTTTGTGGAGAATATTTTCTCTGGCAATTATATGCGTGTCTAACTGTTGTAGGAGGACCTGTACACATTTTTTTTTAAACTTTATTTATTCAGCTTGACAACACACGGAGAAACACAGTTAGTAAAAGCACACCGTGAAATCAGTTTGCAATTAACAACACAGCGGCATCACTGTACAATGCATCATAACCAAACAGAGCACAGAAGCATATAATAAGGGAAGAGTTTTAACCGGAGTGAGGAGGGTATATACCTCATAGAGGGTCACTGAGGGGAGTGGGGCGGAGATGAGGTCTCTGAGTCTGAGGTCAAGGCAGACATGTAATCACGAAATCTGCGCCATATGTCCCTTGGTCTTGAATGTGGGTGTTGTGTTGCCCCCCAGGCTTCTTCAGTGTCATGTGCCCAGGTGACTGCCCGGAGCCACTGCGCATATGTGGGTGCATTGGGGCGAAGCCAGCACAATACTATACAGCGGACTGCCAACATCATACAAAGACCTGCCAATTTCCTAGAATCACGTTTCAAACCGGGGAGGTCATGAAAAAGGCAGCGCAGTGGAGAGGGGTCTATGGTGCAGTCTAATATGTCTGATATAGTGGAGCATATGTCCTGCCAATATTGTGTTAGGTGCGGGCAGTGCCAAATCATATGTATGTAATTAGCCTGGTCAGCGCCGCATCTGGGACAATTAGGAGAGGTCTCATGAAACATACGATGCAGTCTAGTCGGTGTGTGGTGATATCTGTGTAACATCTTGAATTGCAGTAGTTTCAACCTGGAGTTGTATGATACCTCTTGGGTTTGCGCGCACATACGGGCCCAGCGCATATCATCAATCTCAACTCCAAGATCTTCCTCCCATTTCACTCTAAGTTTAACAAATGAGGGGGCGGCCCTGGTCTGTAGTAGATTATAGAGTCTGGATACTTTCCCTCTGAAGGAATCGGACGTACAGAGTTCAGCTATTAAAGGATCATCTGGTGGAACTGTAGGAAATTCGGGGAATTTAGCTTTTAGGACCTTCCGAAGTGAGGAGTATTGTATCCATGCTGATGGTTTACGCTTGAGAGCTAGGGGGAGATCCGACCACTCCAGGAAATTGCCCCTCACAAAGACATCACGGAGAGTCAACAAACCTGCCATCGTCCAGCGGACAACAATGGATTGAGGTATGTAAGGGACATCAGGAAGGAAATTCCAAAGAGGGAGGTCACCATGAAACGGATTAGGGGTTGCAACCGCAGTCCACATTTTGGTAAGAGCAAGTGATGTACTTAGCACAGGGTCTGAGGAATCGGGGTCTGGCGGGCTGGCTTGAGAATGAGGGAACCAATCGTACGCTCTCTAACCTGCAGTTTCTCAAGACGGACATGAGGAGGAGGATTCGCTGTGCTGAACCAATAGGAGGCAAATTGGGACTGAGCAACTACCCAGTATCTGAGAAAGTCAGGGGCACCGAACCCGCCCAGTTCCTTGGGAGCAGTGAGCGTATTCAGTTTGAGTCGGACCGCTCCAGAGTGCCAAAGAAAGGTGTTAGTAATGCTGCGCAGCGTCTTAAAGAATCCATCGCCCGGCCATAGTGGAATGTTTGTAAAGCGGTATAGGAGTTGAGGCAGCACGACCATTTTTAGTATTCCTATTCTACCAGCTAGGGAAATAGGGAGTCGGGCCCAACTTGCGGTTTTGGTGGTCAAAACAGCTAGGTAATTCTGATAGTTATCAGCGCGCAGTTTCCCAGTATGACGGGAGACCGATACTCCCAGGTAGGTGAAGGTGGATTGGGACCAAGTAAGGCCCAACAGGTCAGAGGGTGGTTGTGCGTTGTCTGTGAGTGGGAATATGGACGATTTAGAGCAGTTAACTTGAAGACCAGATATATGCCCAAAACGGGTAACGTCATTGAGAATTGGAGCGAGGTTTGTTTCGGGAGAGCGGATGTAGAGCAAGGCATCGTCCGCGTACAGGGAGACAATGTCTGCCTGTCCCGCTGAACGTAGGCCTCTATGAGAGTGTGATTGGCGCATCATGTCTGCAAAGGGTTCAATTGCTATTGCGAAGATCAACGGGGAGAAAGGACACCCCTGTCGCGTCCCTCTGGCTATCTGAAAGGGGGCAGAGCATCTATCTTCAGTACGGACTCTTGCCACTGTGTTGGTGTATAGTAGTCTGACCCAGGACCGAAAATTGGGGCCAAATTTACATTTTTCCATGACTCGCCACAGATACTCCCAGGACACTGAGTCAAATGCCTTCTGCATGTCCAGTGTGACTGCCACCGCTTGTGTTTGGGGATTGATTCTGCTGATCACGTTGAAAAGACGTCTAAGGTTTAGGGACGTGGACCTACCCGGCACAAATCCTGCCTGATCAGGGTGTATGATATCAGGCATAAATACAGCCAGGCGGTTTGCCAGTAGTTTAGCAAATAATTTTACATCACAGTTTATTAACGAAAGGGGGCGGTATGAGCCACACTGGGTAGGAGGTTTACCAGGTTTAAGAAGGACTGTTATCATGGCCTCGCGGAGTGAAGGGGGAAGTGTGCCCGTTTCGCAAGCCTCCTCCCATAGAGCTAGCAGCTGCAGGACAGCTGTACACATTTCAATAAGCAGACATAGGTTGCAATCTCGCCTTAGTCCCTGGCGCTCAATGTTGGCAATCATTTTGAAAAACAGACATGCTTGCTTCTCTGAGAGTGTGCTTTGTAGCACGCCTGTTAGTTTGTTTGGTGCAGGGCTGGCATCCACACCCTAGCCATTAGCACCTTGTAAATCTCAATCAATGCCTAGTAAATGGCTGACAACAAAAGGAGAGTTCTAACAGGAAGGACAAGTGTGATCCATTTATCTGTATACACTGAGATGTTGCACTGTGGGAGGAGGCTCCACCTGGCTAGCCGGCAAAGAAGTTCAGCTTTTTTAAAGGCTTAAACACATCATGATAATGCATAGTGTGATGATGAGGTATTGCAACCAAGTTCAGATCAACTGAACCTCTAAACTCCCATTTTGCCCATTCACTACAGCACAATCTTTGTGGCAATTCCATCTTTTTTTGAGGAATATATTAATACAATCCAATAATCAAAGTTGAAATGAATATTGTGTTCCACCATGGTGAAGACAGCTCAGTGAGTTAAGCACTCATTGCAGAAATCTGGGGTTCATATTTCTGTATATACATCCGGTTGATAGTGCTAGTAAGCATCCTGCAATAAAAATAACTAGTTATGTAAACTAAAATGGCATCATTATGGTGCTGGTCTAGTTGGTGTTGGTGCATGTCTTTCTTCACACCAACATTTTGTATAGCAAGAACAGTGTTGCAAGATGAATTAAAGCTGCTACATTACTCAGTGTCACCCATCTACTAGTTTATGCAAAATGTGCAATGGGAAGTGATGATACCATTTCTCAAAGCTCCATTATAATTGCCCTCTTCATCTTTACTTTACTTTGTGCTTTCTTTGAGAGATTATTATATATTTCCTCCAAACCTCATTATATTTAAAGAATAAAGAATATTGTTATTATATTTTGTTAAATGTAAATGCACCTCACATGGGCATGAGCACCTGTTCTAAAATGCTATCTTGGTTGCCAAACTGTGATCTGTAAACTTATGATGATAGTACCATATATGGGCATACACATTCTTGCAACACTGATAAACCTGTATTGGTTTGTGTACAAATTGCATAGGTAAACATGTTATGGGCTCATGCTCCATTTGAAGGTGCATCTTTCTGTTGTTGCCATACCTTTAACAGATCACTAACCTACAATTGTGTGGACAGCTCTCCTGCTACTGATTATGTTATAATTGTTCTTTTATAACGCGCTTTAATACCTGCCAGGTCTGTTTTCACAAGATGTCCTCAGGAGCTGCTGAACCCCACAGTCCCTCCAAGGTGTTACGCTCCAAGTTATAAACTGCTGAGCCCGGAACACCCCAAAGTGGAAGTGGATAAATAACAAACAGTTCAGATTCCAGGCTTTGACTCAGGATGAGATCTGCATGGGACGAGAACGAATTAAATATCTTTTACCCATTACGTCATTCCCTGGTGACTTAATAACTTTACCTGAATTTCCCTCTACTATATTGTTAAGACAGATTTCTGAACTCTGTCCTGGCGGCGCAGAAGTTCAGAAGGCCAACCTAATTACTTGGAACAGGATAACCTCTGGACAAGCCAGACCAATCAGGGTAGCGATCGCGCCGGTCAAGACTAGGTCTCAAGAGGGGTGAGGGTGACTGAAAGCCCGCAATGAGCACACAAAGCAAGGACACTTACAAATTACTCCAAACAGGTGTTATATTAAAAATATATACACTTTTATTCCAAGGCCTTTGCAACAATGACCGTAGCGAGAAATCACAATAAAACTCTAGTAAACCAACACATACCAAACCAATACTATATATATACAAATACAAACGAGTCTAAAGCGTTAGATGCACGAAATGTGTAGCCCACCTAGATGGGGAGGAAAACAGGCAGTGCGAAATAATGATTAGACCGAGTCCGCCTTCAGAGACACCTAACTAAAAGGAAGTCCAAGCCCTACGAAGAGTGGAGCCTTGTGCTCAAAAGTACCTGCACACGCTGGTGCCAACGGGCAAAAAGGGGAGTCTCTTCGAGGGAATCAGGCAGTTCAGTTTGGTGCACAAATGAAGAAGAACAGAGTTCCGCGACTCAAGCGCAGCCTCCACTGTGGGCAGAAGCAGAGCGCGAGTACGGAAAGGCGCGCTGTTTTGACACAGCGAGGAAAAGCTATGGGCTCCTGCAGGAGGGCGACCAGTTCCTAGCTATGCTACTCACCGGTCCCCGATGCAAGCAGACCCAGGCTTCTCCGCGTCAGTTTCAGTGCTGGCAGGTTCAGGGGAGCAGGGGACGTCTCGTTGTCGTGTAGATTCTGCAGCAGCAGAGTTGAGTTAAAGATGTCCCAAACAAAGTGAACCTGCACAGTTCGTTACCACAGCAGGGCAACAGAACGGCCGTGTGTATCTCAGCCAAATGTACACTACTCACTTCAGACCTGGGAATGCCAAGTGTACGAATCGTGTGAGAGTGACAAGGACTACGAAATACAATACAACACAACCTGGTGGCGGTTACAGAGCAAGACTCCTGGGTAGGCTGGTCAGTCTGCTGGATGGCCCAGAGACACTTCCGAAGGCTTACGTGCAGGAGATGGTGAAGATGCCGAGAATAGCTGTCCCCGCTATTCCAAGGGTCGAAGTACCAGTACAGGCCTTCTGGTTCGATCAGAGGTAGAAAGGGTTTCACAAAGCGACAGCAGTGCAGAGGAGCAGTCCTTCAGCGGGTCACCAGCGATTCCTCGGTTCAGCCTCGTGGTTGCAGGATACTTGGCTCCTGTATTCCCTTGTTCGTGAGAACTCAGGAGATCGACATGGTAGTGGCGTTTCCAGCCCCCTCTTATCCACGGTTCCCTTCGCGCCAAAACGGAGGGGACCCAATGGGAGATCCGCTCATAAAACACTCACACCATACATGGACCTATCACGGACCACGGTGGTCCCAGGCATTCATACCACACTAGACTCTCTGGCACCCAGGATGTGTATTGGGACCAGACATCCCAGCCCACATCCTGGAGGCACACACAAGGCCTGTAGAAGCCCGCGAAAGCATCTGTGTTTCGCGGGAAAGTACATGCCCAAATAAGGAAGGCCCCGGGTCGGCTCGACCTGGGGAAGATGAAGGGGGCAAGACGGTCAGCGGACAGGACAAAGGAGCCTCGTGGTCTGGCCATTTTGGGAGCCAGGCCACCATTTTGGGCTAAGCGCGAGAAACGCGCTTAAAACGCCAAAAGGAGCTCAAAAACACAAGAAACGATCGCTGCCACCATTCCCGTCCGTGATTCACTTGCACCGATCAGTTACAATCCAAAAAGAGTATCTAGGGCCTGTAGAAGTCTAGAGACCCAAGAGAGCAGTAACTTAGCTTACAGTGCCCTCTTGTGTCATGTTGCACAAAAGCCGCAACATGATAAAGAAACTATGGAAAACAGCGTTTCCCGGCACTGACTACCTTAAGGGCATGTCAGTTTCCCCGTAAGAATAGAGCGAAAGCCCAGAGGAGTGCGGCAGAAGGCTGCACTTCTCTGGCAAAGTCTAGATCATGGTGAAAACAACAGCAAAAAGTTTAGGGGTTGCCACATGGAAGGAAAATTACCCACAATTAAGAAATCTTTCCTAACATATATCCAGAGGAATCTTGCAGTTATAACTTCTTGTTAGAAATGTTTAACAGTTGTCTAGATCACTCCTAATACCGCGCTAACCTCGCATCCAGAAAAATGTTGTAGTCAAAAGTTAGAAAACAGAAAGTGAATTTGTTTTACTGCTAGCTTGCAGTAACGGAGGAAGCCCCCTAGATGGCATTGTCGCCATGCTAGTCAATGTCACAACATTTGCGCTCTCAAGCTGCCTGGAAACAGTTCTATTTAAACATCGACTTCTCTTCGACACGTATGACTACACAGCCTTGGTAACTTTGTGTCAGGGTCCGGCTTGACTGAATTCCACAGGAGCTGATGCTGGCCCCACATACCCTCACCAGGAGTTCACCTCTCAACCCTAAAGTAAAAGCTGAGCTGAGAACCCCAAAAAGGGAAAGGGGAATTTGGATAAAATGACAACGGAGACACTGCAGCCCTTCTGGTAGGCTCTGGTAGGCTCTGGTATCTGTATAAACAAATACACTTGGTTACTTATACATTAGTGTAAACCTTTTTCTCTAAATAATTTTTAAAACAAACTAACTTCTTCACCTCTTATACCTCTGTTTAAGACTTAGAGGTTAATTATCTGTATGGAATATCTTGTAAACTATTGTAATGTTTTAGTGCATATTGTCACTAGCCATTCCAGTCTCTTTAATATCCTAAAGAAAAATTACTCTTGAAAACACCTTACAACCTTAGATATTCTTCTTTGACTTTTTAGTTCATTAAACTCCAGTAAGTTCGAATTTTCAAATACTCTTGAAAAATGCAGTCTTTCTTGAAGTATTGAATTCTCTTCTGTGTGAAAATTGCATTAAGTAGAAACTCATAAACTTTCTTGAATGCTACTGCTTCTTCTGCGTGTGAATCTTTTCTTTGTTACACATATGAATATATAGTTACTTTCTTGAAATAACTTATTCACTCTCTGCGACCATGCGATTAACATGCAAAATCACAAGACGTGAGAAATTGTCCTCGTGCAAAAAAATTACACGCGCACCTTATAAATACACGCGCACGTGAAACACGCACACCTTAACAAATACACGCACACGTTAACAAATTCATGTGTACGTGAAACACGCGCTCGCACTGAAAAACTATGCGCGCTAGTTCAAATGGACCCGCGCTCTATCGCCAAACCGAACTCGCGCTATTACTTGCGCGGTCTCTCACGTGAAAATAGTTCACACGCCAAAAACAACTCGCGCTCAATAAAAATGGACTCGCGCTCTATCGCAATCCAACACGCGCTCTCATACGTAACGTCACTCAAGTGAAAAATGTACACGCGCTAAAAATTACCCACCCTCAGTTAATATGGACTCGCGGTCTATCGCAATCCAACATGCGCTCTCATACGCACGCGCTCCCAACGACGTTGCTGACGACACGAAGACTTGCGCGCACGTTGAACAGTCTTGAAACACTTTTCACGCTATTAACAACTTTAAAACTTGCGCGCACAGTCTTTTCAATTATTTTCCATATTGTATATAAACTGTAAACGTTTTCTCTTCTTATAGTAAACTTTAAACTTCTAAACTCTTTAAGTTTCTGATATAAAATGGAAGTTCACTGCGAGAATCTTTAAGCTTTTAAAAGGAACGATCCCACCTGATGTCTTCTTGATCACTCTGGCTCAGCAACGATTTTCTCACTTCTTTAGTAAATCTTCTGAACTCTGAAAGGCCTCACTTAAGGAGCTTAACAACTGTACAACCGGCCACTGAATTACTTTGGATGAAAGGCAGTTTAGAATCTTGCTCACCTCCCAAGAATCCAACCCATTATCCTATCCACCGAATTGTTCCTTAAACCAATCAGATTAAGTTTCTTTCTCTCCATCTTGACTTGGGCAACCACAATGTTAATTCTATGTACATACTCTTCCTGATTACTACTCCAGCCAGCCCTGACACTTTGAACTCTTGCTGATTTCAATCCTGTAAATGTCTCAAATAAGACAGGAAGATCAAATAAGAACTTAGCTGCTGCCTTCTATTGCTGAAGCTGCTTTCTCTTTCACTGCCTCACTGCATGCCTGACTCCTGATTGACTCCCATCATTCTTCTAGGAAGTACAAACAGCAAATCTTGCTGCTGTGGTTTCTAGCGCCTAATTTAAAGAGAGCTCATAAAACATGACCTGCCACTTGGGTAAAACTTTTATAAAAGGCAGTTTAGAATGTTGGTCAAAGGGTCTTTGTTATCACTGTAGCCAATCAGCATGTTGGTTAGCCAATCAGTATGTTGGTTATCTTCCTCCATCTTTGCTTGGGGAAGCTTACTCGGAGCACAAGAGTTGAGGCCTAAACCAAGAGCAGAATAAATACTGAGAAATAATAATAAAAAGACCCAAACATACACAGCTAAGACTTATACCCTTCTGCCACTGGGCCTGACCTGACAAAACTAACGAGTGGTTTAGAAGCGCAGGGTTGGGATTCGATCCTGTGGTGTGCTGCGTTGTCTTGCTTCCAAGACAAACTCGTTGCCCCTGAGCTATTCTTCCTCCCACAGATAGTGATACTCAACTGCAGGAGGAGGGCCTCTATCATATATGAAAATAAACGTCTTTTGGAGAAAACTTACTCGGACTCGGTCCCTCACTTCAGAATGGCGACGAGCTAAGAAATGATTCCTAAAGGCCCTCTTGTGTTCATTCTGCTGTTATTTGCCTTCAGTGTTGCTCAAGTGCATCATCCACAGTCTGCAAGCTACGGTGCTCCTACAACCATTTGCATGCTCATCCGCTCCGCTCCGCTCTGCTGCTGCTGCGTGCAGTGCCTGCGTAGCGTTTCTTCCAGTGTTTCCTGCTTCCTATTCCACCTACAAGGGTGTTCGGCAGCATTTGCGGGGTCGTCCGTTCCTTGCCTTTCACAGTGACCAAGCGTGCCACTTGCTCCCGCCCACCCCAGTTTCCTCCAAACCCCTTTTGGCGGCCGCCTATCCAGCCGCTGCCTCCTGCCGCTGCCACCTCCCGCATCCTCTCTGAGAAAAAACCCCTCTGATCCCCTTGTCACCTGACCGCCGGAACGCCAGGGTGCGTCTATGCTGCCAACCAGACTGCATTACTGCCACCCAGCTTGCCACTTCTGCCTTTCTTCATTTTCTTCGCCACAACAGTGCTGCTCGCATTGCTGCTCCCACTTTCTTCCAAACCCCATAAAACACCAGATCCCGGCTCAGACTACTGTGTGCCCTCCTGGCCTGTCTCCTGTTCAAGCCTGATGGTAAGAACACACTGTCTGGACGCTTTTCTGCTGTTCTATTCACTCAACCCCTGCTCACTGCTCTCTAATAACTCTGCAATCCCTATCTTCAATATTCTCCTCATTTATGTTTATGCTGTGAGTAGATACTTCTAGATACGATACCAGTTTTCATTACTGGAAGCATCATCATCACCCTGATGACATTGGTATCTATGTGGACTGTGTTCCCTGTCCCTTCAATTATTCAGTACCGCTGTATATGATACCTGGTAGGAGCTGTGTTATTTGTTTCACCTTCACTCATTGGCTTTAGGCTCTCTGATACATTTTGCTGCCTTATTTGTCATAGGTCTTCACTACATACTCCATCAAAATCTTTCTGGCAAATTTGTTGACTAAGTTGGATACCATACCCTAAGCAAAATCTCGCTTGCCAAGACCTTCGCATCCAGCTAACATTACAAGCCTACTGCCCCACTTTCTTCCAAACTCTGGTGAGCCCACAATACCTTGGGAGACATGAAGGGATGATTTATTAGCTTACGTTACGGCCATTCATGGCCAACATTTTAACATGGAAAGGCGCAGACCCCTCCTCATGCATCGTTTGGGATACGAGGGCAGAAGAATATTGAAGAACCTCCCTGCCTTCTTCTGTTACCCACGCTGCTGGCAAGGGTCAGACATTCCCACTACTATGAGATAATACTAAATAAGCTTGGTAAACATTATGACAAATGCATGAGCATAGTATTGCAACAGTACCACTTAGGCAGTCAAGAACATGCACAAGATGAGTCCATTGAATCCTTCATTACAGCCCTTAGAGAAATAGCTAATACTTGCAATGCAATTTTGGCTCCTCTGATGAGCTATTACGTGACCAATTCATGCTTAAGGAACTTAAAATAAGGGATGAAATATGTGCAAAGAGTGATCCATCTTTAGAAGAAGCTCTACACATTGCCAAAGAATTAAACATATGATGGCATGTGTCAAGCAGCTAGAAACTAAAGATTTGCACCACTTCTCCCCCCCCGAACATAAAAAACGTGTCAAAAAGAAGAAAACTTCCACCAAGCCTGATGAGAAAAAACCCACTAGTTCCAAACCTTCTTCCATCGAGGTGTTACAGGTGTAGCAGCTCCTCACATCTGGCTAACAATACCTCTTGCCCCGCACTTAACTCACAGTGCGGGAAATGTGGAAGAATAGGGCACTTGACCAAATATTGCCACAGCCCTAATAAAAAGGTGGCCCAAGAAATCAATGGTAACACAGAGCATGAAGCTTCTGAAGGTCCTTCATCAGAAGAAGAGTCCTCAGGCATCACACGGTCTGTATGTAATGTTGCTGGTAACACTGATGAAAAACTATACTCCATAGTTTTGCTTAATGAGACCCCTGTCAAAATGCTCATTGACTCTGGCTCTGAATATACAATTATAAACAGACACTTGGCAATCTAAATGTGTCAATGTCAGTCTGAGCCCATCACACATCAAAGCAAGTGCTTATGGCAGATCCAAAATTACAATGCCATGATGCTTTTATGCTATACTAAAGTGCAGAGGTAAATCCACAAGAAATAAAGTATATGTCTCTGACAAAGGGGGGTGCCTATTAGGCTGGTTTCAGCAAAGTGACATGGGATTAACATTCAACCCAAAGGTTCCGGGTTGTGTTGCAACCATGTCCGCTCCAGAAGATTCCACTAAGGATCTATACAGAGAAGAGTTTGGATGTCTGAAGGGTAAATGTCACATGATCAAATTAAAAAAAGGGTCTGTGCCTGTTTTTGCAAAGGCAAGATGTGTTCCCATTTCACTGAGACACGAGGTCACTAAAGAAATACATATACAAAAAAGATGATTAAGGCCAGTTTTATGTGATTTAAATGAATATAAAAATAATGAATAAACAATGTTTAAAAAAAAAAAATAGGTGCCTGTCCCTTCAAACCCTGCTTTTCCCCATGGTTTCAACCCCACCCGAAACCCCTCACACCTTTTTAACCCTTTAACCCGATGCTGCATTTATATATATATTTTTGACATTTTTTGTTATCACTGCATTCAGTATTTTATTTTTGTTAAAATTACTGCATACCATCAAGGCCTTGCCTTCATGTCATACATACTGCGCTTCTTACTATATCCTCTGATTACTCATAGCTATTTATTCAAAAAAATTATTATGTAATAACAAGTTAAAACGATTGATATATTATACACATTTCACAGACAACATTTAGACAATTCAACATATTTAGTGTGACAACATTCTGAAAATATTCGACTTTCTAGACACAAAAAAAGTTAGCACCCTAAAACAAAAATTGGTCCAACATATACATGTACAATGTGAGCGAGACTGGTTTCTGTGAATGAATATAGAACATGTTGTCCATATACCTGACCTGTATAGGGTATCTGATGTCCCATTTTGTGCCTACCTGTGCGTTGCAGGCAATGTACTCTGGGCGGCGGCCTCTGTGTTCACCCAAAAAGTTCAAAATAGAGCCAGGATGCTCTTGTGTAGGGTTCACGGAATCCCTCCACACCGGTTAGATCTGTATTAGAAACGTTCCACTGTTAGTAAACCCCATTCTTCTATCACACGCATTCTAGTTGCGTCTAATTTAAAATTCCATAGTAGTGTATGTCTGCACGATCACAGGAACAGTAGCCCCTGTGACCCTCACATCGGCATTCTCCAAGGGAATCCAACGGCTTTGTACAATTATTATGCACACGTGGTATTTTTACTGTGTACCGTGTGGGTGAATTTGTGGGTTTTTTGTCTTAACGAGGACAAACTCACATATGGGCTGATGTGATCAGCGTCCTGTCCTCTTCATATTGTGTGTGTATAAACATATATCCAAACGTGCGCCTAAGTGTGTTAGCAGTAGGAGCCATAAAAAGAACATTTTTAAGCATATTTTATCTAAACCACCGCCAGTGAGCCATATTGGGAGGGCACCGTGTTGGGTTAAATTGATGTAACCCATGTCTATCGTGCTATCCATTCAACAATCATGGATTTCTTTTTAAACCCCAAATATTCTGCATCTTTTGGGATACCCTGACATTTGAGCACATAATAATTCATAGCAGATATGGTGATTAGTATGTGAACATCATATCAGTATGAGGGAATGACACCAATGCATTTTTAAATGAAGACAGCGCCATAACACAAGTCGTATTACTTGTGCCCAGAGATGCAAATGCTCGCTGCTCTGCATCAGTTAGCTTTTATCTGCTTTGCTTGTTCAGTGTTTGCCAAACATTGGACCTCATGTTCACCTTTTATTGCTTGAAAATTCACTAACAGATACAAAAAAATCATTGATGTGGTCCCCTGCCGAGCATGACAAGTGAATCATTGCTTGAAAGTGCATATTCCTGTTGATGGGTCTAATATGCTGAGAAGTGACTGCGCTGCTCATAAACACAGCAACAGTGAGTGGAGGCAGGTGGCATTACCGTCTTAGTAAAACGGAATTTCAGCCCAGTTGAGAAGTTCTTGCATTGTACCATTAAATGTATTGTAGCGAGGCAGCAAATGCAAAATGCAATCCTGGGTACTTAAAAGTAGAACAGGCTAGGTCGGGGAGTGCTGGTACTGTCCGTACAAAGTGTTCTGCCAAGTGCTGGTAGCTTTTTATACATGGCCCAGCATTGTGTATTATAGATACACTATGATAAAGAAAGAGGTCAGACTGCATGCACAGGCAAATCCTGACCTCGCGCATTGACTACCGGCAAGCGGTACAAAGTATAGTTTAATAATCCAGTAGACAAAGGGATTTTGCAGTTTAAAAGAAAAAAGCCAGACACATTGGACGTATGCATGCATGCATGCATGCATACTCTGGTCTCTGCCCACCTAATCCCTTGTCTGCACTTCGGGCGTGTTTGAATGTACAACCCTGTGTAGGTTCATGGAAGGTACATTCCCAGTGCAGACTTATTCAGAGTTTTGTAATGCACCACATGCAAACAGGGTAGATCTCCGAGACCATGTCCGGGTCCACCTAGATCCAGAGGTTCCTTGTTTTTTACTTCTGAAATGAAGAAAGTAAAACCCACTCTTTCAATTTATATTTAGCAAAATCTGTGGGATGTTGGAGCAGGAGCAGCACAGTAGTCCAGCTACGATCCGAGCCACTGAGAGGGGTTGTGGATTAATACATCTGTTGCAGCTTCTGTGCAATCCACAGGTCATGGGTTTGAATACAGGCGGGGGGTGGGCAGGAAACCCCTTTTGCATGGTAAAGATGAGCAACTCTGCCTTATTGGGGCGCTGTTGAGCATTCTAATCCGCTGGATAATAATCGGCATAGTTGTGGGTAATCTTGCGATAAACTCTCAAGGCTAATAGCGATGTTTTAGTTTAAGAAAACTCACCTTGGAGTGTGCTTTCTGTAATGAAAAAAGAATCTCAATTTAAAGTGGCCACCATGAAAAATGGAAAAGGAGCTCAAGATTGAGCCCCTTTTCTCTTTTCATGGCAGCTCTGGTAATGAGCAGCGGAAGCGAGGTGGCGAAGGAAAGGGAGCAACGTGAGAAAGATAAGTGGCTTTGTTTTTAAATTATAAAAATGTGTGCAGATAGAGCCTGTGTTCTGACCAGACTCATTGATTGGTTCACCCACCCTCAGTGGTAATAAAAATACAAAAACCAAGAGTTTTTGTTAATTGTGGCTTTTGCGGCGCAGGCTGATCATCCGCGTTCCTGCCCTGCTCAGTAATGGCATTCCTAAAAAACATAACCTACAGTGCATCATTTAAAGATTATTTTGCTCCTAAAATGTATTTTTTAACAGTTCTAGATAAATACCCCATGTCTGAGTAGACTGTTACCGAGATGGTAAAATAAATGTGACTATTTCATTTGCACCACCACATTAAATTAAATGCACGCCTTATACGTACTGCGATCTGTTTTACACACCATGATGTGTTTGCATCTACCAGTGGATATTTGTCTGACATTTCAGTGTATTGTTGTTTATATTTAATGGCTGATTAAGAGCAAGTTAGTTATCTATAACACTGGTTTTCTATCCTGATGAGGGATCAAAGAAATAATTAATATGCTTGGCCACTCTGGTCATCTAGTGTCGCGATTAGGATTTAATTTAAAGGTCTTGGAGAAAAAAAAACGTAGTTGGATTGCCTGTAACCAGCCCCTTGAAAAACTAGCAGGTACCCCATCTCCTCAAAGATTTAAATTTTTTAGAACCATGCAAACGCCAAGTTGCCACGATATCAGTGTTGCCTAACATTACAACCATTGAAGGTTTGGTCAGCCAGTTAACTATAATGGCGCAATATGGCGCAATAGTTTATTGCAAGGGCACGTGTCATTTTTGGTATGCAATGTATGATTTATATTTTGACCTGCTAATATTTCTTTGTATTTCCTTACCTATCCTTTTATTTTTGTCACAACACGATTAAGTCAAGTGTTGCTGCTAAATTGACAGTGTACTGATGGTTACATAGCTTACAAATGTTTGCATTTGTTAAAGGTGAGCCGATTTTCTTTCTGGTGAACAAAATGGCACTTTGTAAAAGGCTCTAACATCTGAATGAACCAATCCATTTATCAGTGATGAAAGGTGGTCGCTGTAAGCACTTTAAAGGTGGTACATTTACCCAACTCTCTATAGTACCCAAATCCTTTTGCGTGCCATCTGAAACACTGTGCCTGGTTTCTTTGACACACTTTTATCTATCAGGATGTTTAGAGGAAATCTCATTTTAGAAGTATACATGCCTCCTAAGGGCAGTTAAAGGGTTAAATGCTTTGCATCTTTGTTAACCACTCTGTTTCTATTTTGTTTCAAAGGTGATCCCATGTGAACCTTTTTTCGCCCTAGTACTTGGGGCAACTGAATCAGCAGCTTTACATAACTATCTCCATTACCTGTATTTGTTAACTTAAGGCACTACTGAACCTACCGGGTTCCAGTGAGACCGTCTTTGCAACTGTGATTGGCAGATGGTTTTGGTCGTCTTTGACCCATGTGTTCAGAGGGCTCCCACTGCTAAGTAAGCACTGTAACTAAACTGCCTTCCATTGAAGGATGCATCGAGATGTCTCAACTAATGAAACAAATGTACATTTCACCCTTGTAGTAGTTGCCCCCGCTTTAAAAAACAAAAATAAACATGAAACCTTCATTACCCCCTCTGTGGACAAATACACAAGTAACGAGCAGTGCATATTAAGCATGCTTGTAAAACTGATCTTTTTTCGATTTCAAAACGAATCCCATTCCTCTCCTGGGAGTGCCCTGTTGGATGCCATGTTCCTACAAACAGATTTTTGGAGCGGACATCTTATTAAACGCTGATTTGAGATCTGCACGTTTCCAACTAGTTAAACTAGTCCTGCGAAACCACCTGTGGGGAACCCCAGTACATGTTTGCATGGCAGATGTCAGCAGTCATCAGTATAACCAGTCTTTAGCAGCAAATGTTACTGTCAAACTTAATCCACTGTTGATTTGCCAATGACTGTCCTTTGCTCGCTTCTCTCTCCTTCTAGCTGATGTCATGGTTTTTCAGAGTACGCTTCCTGCTGAGTCGCTCAAGGTAGTCTCTGATTAGCCGCTGATTTAATTGCACGAAGAGTGATGTTGAAACTTGCATGGGTTGATTTTTAAGAGTAGTTCCACTCTGAAGTATTGTTTTCCATTTTTCTTTATCAGCCATGCCACTTGTTCTGCATGTTTCTGTGTTTTGACTTGAAAACCTTTCTTTCAGTTTTTTCCTTTCTTTCTCCTGTTTGCCTTTTTTCTCTCAATTAGTCATGCCTTTTGTTCCCCGGTGGAGCTGTGCTGTGTTTCAGGTATTCATGCAAAGTTGGTAAAGATCACATGATATGCTTTTCACAGGGAATCAAAATGTGCACCCGTTTGATCATGGTTTAGGCTCTGCTGAAACATTACTAATGTGTTCATGAACCAGAGGTGTGTGTGTTATGGTTCCAGTGTAATGTGTACGCGTTTCATAGGAGTGACTATGGTTTGATGTTCAGAGGATAAATCAAGCGTGCATGTGGTTAGTGTCTTATGGGGATTGGTACAGCAAAGGGTGAGAAGTGATGTTGAGTGTTGCGCCACATGGGTTGGAACCTAGCATTTAGCTTATCTGAACCAGCTTACTCGGATAATGCTGCAGCTTCAAGTTTTGCATGTTTTGTGTGTTTTGGTTTCCAGGTTTATTACATGGGAACCAATTCAGATTGGGTAAGAACATGTATAAGGTATTCTGTTGTTGCAATGTTTTAAATTGTAAAAATGTGCTGAATCTGACCGGTTTAGGTTTAATTTAATCCCTAGTACATAAGGGGACTTGCTATTAATATAATCATCCCCAGGCAGACAATACAATTACAATTTGTCTTGGAAAAAGTCCCATCATTGATTTTGTAAGTTGTCTTTCTAAATGCAGCTGCTTGTTCAGGTAGTAGCAGTTGTTTTTTTTTTTAGACTTTCACATCCATTCATAGCACATGACACTGTAGTCTGGATACAGGCCAACTATTTCATATTCAGTGAAAAGGGCTCTTGTGTGATAGAGAGAAGACGTTGCTTCAGTGGTATAGATTCTGAGAGTTGATGGACATTTTAGTTTGTTACATTTAGGAAAGTGTTCTTTCCTTTTAACGTTATGAGAAAGTTACCATGTGGACGAATTGTATAGTTTTCTGTTACAACATAGACCTATAAGTGTGTGTGTGTGTGTATGTATGTATATATGTGTATATATATATATATATATATATATATATATAATAAACATTTGTAAATTCCAAAATTCCAATTTGATTTTTTTTAATAATCTTTTTTTGGTATTAACAATAGTCCACATACTTGCATTTAGGTTTGTGTTTACAGTTTGGAGTGCAGTTTCCTGGAGCTGTCATGTGATCAGTTGTGTTGTGCTTATACTGCAATGCATATGTGTTTGAAGTTTCCAAAATGTTGCTTTGTCATTTGTTCAGTTTTGGTGGTGTTTGAAATATCTCAACCTGTATTAGGTGTTGTAATCCTGTAGCATTGTAAACGTTGTGAGTTGTTTTGTTAAGTTATGTTTATTTTCATTGTGCACATTTGCTGTGAATTATCAAATTTTGTCTGAACAAATTGTACTTTTAGCTCAAGCAGAAGACCCTGGAGTTGACTCGAGCCTGCCAAAAACAGTATGAGCTGGAGCAGGAACTGGCTTTCTACAAGATTGATGCCAAGTTTGAACCACTTGGGTATTATAATTCAGAGGTAACTGTTTACAAATAGTACATCTTTTGTTTGTTGTACTCCCTAAAAACACTATTCTGCATTTCTCCATGTGTGACTGACTTCTGTTCACTTTTTCTACCTATTGGTACTGAATGGAAGCTAAACACTCGATCTGGACAAAATGATGGAGTGGTGATGTGAACGCTTGATCTTTGCTAAGAGGTGTATGTAATGCAAGGAAGCTCGTATGCATGAATTATAGGTTCAAAGCCCTTCTATGTGGATAGAACAAATACACTGTTGTTTGCAGACAACGAAGAAAAACAACTGTATGTAATGAGCCCTGCATGATCTTTTGGCAAACAAAAGGTTTCCCACAAACGATGGCGCACTTGGAAGTTCTTCTCCCATTGCGAGAAAATGTATAGGTGTTTCTGAACACGCAAGCAAACCATTTTAAGGCAGTAAAGGGGGGGAAGAGCAATCACAGCTGGTCTTTGTGTTTTGAAAGATCTTTTTCCCACCCCACTTTCCTACTAGCACATGCATATAAATAACTGCTTTAATTCTGGTCAAGAAAAAGTGCACAACTAAAATGTCTTTTAAATGGCGGGATACCACAATTATTGCATCACAGTATTAGCCATAATGGCCATCCGTTGGGATTGTAATATGGACCATGAAGCAGAATTTCCATTGTTGACTAGCAGACAAAAAGGAACTAGAACAGCAAGCCGGCATGGCGTAAGCAATAACTGCCATGAAATAGCGTTGGCACTACTGATGCGCAGGTAGAGGATTTCCTATTGGCAAGGAATTAGTAATACTTAGAGCAGGAGTGGGAGAGCATTCTTGACCTTGTGCTGTATTTCCAGTAGGGACTGTCCGACTGGATTGGTCATTAGGATCTCATGCAGCATTAGCAATAATTACACATCGGTCATTGTAAGCTTTGGTGTCCAAACTTCTCTCCTCCCTCTCCGCCTCTATACAAACGTAATCTCACCTTACCCTCATAGACTCCCCACCTTGCATTTCTCCATCAGCCCCATATACACACTTTTGAATCCATACACATTAATCTGCATCAGATCTCCTCTTCCCATTTCCCCCACAGATGTAGCCCCCCTTACATCAGTAGCTCACCATAAATCAATAGCCCGACTTCTCCCTACACTAACCCGCTCAAATTCGATGACGTAATCCAACACAAAATATGCATTCCAACTAAGCAACCCACATTTGACGATTGAACATTCCTCAGAATGGACATCGGAACAATACCCCTCAAAAACCAACTTGCATACCATACCACTAGCCAATGCATCCTACTGCCATTAGCACACAACACTCTCCTTCGGACACAAATGCCTCTGTGCTCTTGAAACAGAACACCTAGAAATAGGCCTCCCTGCAGAGCTCTGCAGGCATCAACACAACAGCAAACTATCTTGCATTTTCCTCTCCACACTAAACTCGCCCACCAACCTCTTTCAGATCTGTCCAAGCACCTGGAGACCATTCAAATGGCAGCAAAGAGTGGCATAAATCCCAATACCATAACAGGCACATTTCTGCAGTGTTGAGGGCACAAATAATACACTGTGCGATAGGATTGGGATGACTCTGGTGGCCGGTTACCACCTTCTGTTCTGTGATCTAGAGCCCAAAGAAGGTATACAGGAGATCTCTTCCAATCCCTCCTCCAGACTCCCCAGTCAGTTATCAGCCATAGTGCAACATTACTCACCTTGAAATCCCTCCCTTTGTATTCAAAGGGAGATTTGGGGGAAACTGAATATGGGTCTCCCCGAGGGAGTGAGCCACAGCAGACAGCACCAGGGGAAGAGTAGGGGGGATTGGTCTCACTGTTTGGTAAAGGAGAACTGAAAAGGTCTAGGGTGGCTTGTACCCTCTACTGCAGCCCTTCACTTTTGGTGAAAGATAAAATAACAAATTGGAAGCCTCCTTATTCAGGAAGGGACTCAAAACCACTGCATTATGTATCTTAGCCCCTCCCCACACTAACCATTGATACCCTCATTTGAGGTTCCTTCCTGTGCATCAGATGCCTTTAATACAGATAGGAATTACATCAGTAGGCCGAACACCATGTAGAAATGGCCTGATACGAGGAAAAACGACGTATCCTAAATGGAGGATGTTGTGCTTACCACCTGGATCTTTGGATGCATCCCTTTGCGGATCTGCTATCATGGACACCTGCGACTTGAGGACTAATGGGATGAAAGAGTGGATTGAAAAGAGGCAACTCTTGCGGGCTCCTTTTTTCTGTGTGACCGCTTGTGATCCTGGCGAGCGCGGGCCTGCAAACCTCTACCCGTTTCCAAAAGACTGCAGCTTCTCCATAGCTCGTACACAGGGGCATGAGTCCCAGTGGTGCATCCTAGCCTGCAAACCAGAGTTCAATGGTGTGTGCTGGAATTGAAGCCCCATCTGAAAATAACCAATTGATTATTCAACAAGATCAGAGTTCTCTCCAGTAAAAAGGAGAAGATAGTTATGGGTGCTACACTAGTTGGAAGGAGAAGGCGTGACATGGAGTGTAGTGGAGCGACATGAAGGAGGAGATAGAATGAGTTATGGAGTGGTGAATGTGAGGGAGATAGTACGGCATGTATGTGGAGGATCTCGGGAGAGGAAAAGGAGGAGAAGATGAAGGAACTCAAGGGAGAAGGAGGTGCCAGAGAAGCTGATGAAAGAGGATAATAAAGGGAAAACATCAAAAGGGTGAGAGGAGAACATGGAAGATGATTTGAGGGGGAGAGGAGAGAAGTTCTGTAATGATGGGCTGCATGGCCAAGAAAACAAAAACAGGATGTGGTAAAAAGAGAGCTGAATAGTCTGGAGAAGGGAGTAGTAGAAAAGGTAACATGTCATTTGAGAGGAAGAGGTGGGAAAGTAGAGGAGTGGACTTGAGTGCACAAGATGCATCCAGAACACTGTGTTGAGACTTTGAGAAAGGAAGGACGAGACTGGACACGGTGGTGGAAAGGAAAGACAACTGGATCAAAAGAGGATAGGAGGCGAGAAGAAAGAAGTAGGAGAGAGCAAGGGTTGGCCTTGAGCCTCCCTTCTCCTGAGACTACTGAGCTGGTGTATGAAGCTGAGCCAGAGCATTGTCCGACAACGCAAGTAGGTGAATGTCTTAGCAGTCCAACTTCCCCAGTAATCTTAACCAGTATCCCAGAAGGTCAGACGATTAGCGTTTCATCAGGACACAAGGCACAGTGGTGGTGCTAATGAATGACATCCTGTCCAGAAAGAGGTCAGGACCAAGAAAGAAATGGGGGTGCTTAAAACCCCAGAGGGACTTTTTGAACACTGCCAGGAAGGTAGAACCTAGAACCTAATTGCTGGAGGAACGGACTATGGTCCAGAAAGGATGTTTTGATTTGCTACATTCCACCCATTTATCACAGGCACCGTTTGTCCCCTAGTTTTCTGTTATAATAAAGACCCTTGAAACCTTGGCTTTGAGGTGTCTGTTGATCCCCTGGCCTGTGACACTACCCAAAAAATGCCCAGACTTACCTCTGTGCTCATGCAACACCCCCACCCACCCCCAGCATTCTATTTCCGGGTGTACTCTAGCTAGGTACACTACCTTTATAACAAAGGAGAGGTTAGGGCTGTGTTCAATTGCTACCTCCCCTGGCTAGATGCTTAATGCACACCCTGAGTTTGGGCTAACTGTTTGAGAAAAGCCTCCACCTATTGAATTGCCAGCAACAGGACCCAAATCACATGCGTGGTTGCCAACGATGCACTGTACTTGCACACAATATAAAGTTGATCACTATGGGTGTGACTGTAATTGTTTTTTTTAACATACTACTGTTTGATACTTAAAAAGGTAAATGCCAGCGACCTATGTACAGATTATGGGTGGATCTAATACATAAATATTAAGATACCTGTGGCATCAGAGGCACCCAGAAATACGACCTTTCAACCTCATAGCGCCACTAGGTTAGGGCACAATTAATATGACTAACACATTTTGATTGCTTGCTGTTGGAGCGCTTGCCTTTCCCCCATGGTCCACCACTCGGAAACAGTGGGGTACCTCAAATGGGGTGACCTGGCTGATACTAATACCTCCACCTTTATCCCACTAGCACCTATTTAAACAACCAGAGATGTATTTCCTAATTCCTATAATGAAAGCCAATTACAAACAGACCACATTTGGTGCAACTCTGTCATGTGCTCGCCATCCCTGCATGGGATTGTCTGTTCTCTTCCTAGTTGTAACAAACTTATTAAAGACATATGTCAGTCTCTAAATTTGTTGCCTGAGAGTCAACTTTGTCTTTTTACTTGTGAATCCCTGTAGAGACCTACTCTGAATCCACTGCCCTGACACCATGTTAGGCAAGCTTGTATGCAGTACCCTTTGGGTGCACTACAACAACCCTGACCTCCTGGCAATAGGAACCCAACCTTTGGAATAAGTCTGTACTACACAGGTTGGTAGCGTGTTGAGCAGCCAGGCTTATCTCAAAAGGGGTCAATTGAGCTGTACGGGAGTTGGAGGTTCACAGTGACAAGTATTCAAATGAACTCTTACACACAAGGTTTCTTGATTAAACAATTATTAATTTATTTAAGTCAGTTACAGTAAGCCTTCCTCAGGAGGGAGCAATATAAAACAACACACAAATATACCTCAAAATACACAATCTTAGTTTTCTAAACAAGTAAGTACCCATTTGGGATGGCCCACAGACACTACCCACACCCTCAGGTGACTTCAATTGTTAGGGTGCTGGGGACATTAATATATCACTGTTGCGTTTAGTATCAGACTTAGTAGTAGGTCAGAGGAAAAGGTTATTAGAGCAAAACAAGAGATCACACAAATATTCTGAAGCAGGTAAGTACTTTTGGTAACCCCAAATGCAAAGTAAGTTAACCCCTTCCTGGAAGGTGTTAGGCAGAATTGCATGCAGTACCCACTGGGACCACCACATACAATTAGGACTACAGGTGTAAGTAAGAAAAAAACAACCTTTGGTGTAAGTCTGTACTACAGTTTTGTGGTAGCGAGCTGAGCAGCCAGGCTTATCTCAAGAGGGAATGTGAGCAGTACAAAAGGTTACACAGAGGTCTTACAATCGCAGTGGTTCAAGTAGACACTTATACTCAAGGTTTCTTGGTAAAACACTTATTAATTTATTACACAGTCATTTAGAAAACATTCACTAGAAGGAGGCAACTTAGTATTATACACTAACACACTTCAATAGCAAACCAATAGGTTTCTTAACAAATTAGACTCCCCTGAAATAGGAGCAAAATGGCATTTCAGTTGCTTTCAATGGGAGCAAAAAGGCACAAGTTAGCAGAATAGATCACACATACTTTCTTAGGCAGTGCAAATAGTTATAGTTCACTACAGGACTTGATTCAGTTCAATAGGCATAGGCCAAAGCCAATTTATTTATTTATTTGCATTTGTATAGCGCACTTGCAGCCCGGAGGCATCGAGGCGCTGTTACAAGAATTTGTAAGAGGTTTTGATTGAAATGTTAATGGGCGACCAGAGCTCTCATAGTTACAGATAAAGACTCCAGGAAGTACAAATATGATCAGCATTACAAACATAAGGAAGATAACAATGAGGCAATTATACAGGGTGTTCATTGAAATTTAGCTTTCAGACAAAAAGCTTGGTTTTGATGGCTTTGCGGAAAGCTTGGTGGGACTCGATCATTCTTAGATGAGTAGGGAGTGTGTTCCAATTGGTGGTGGCCAGTGTAGGAAAGATGGAACACCCCGCGCGGGCTCTCCTAATTTTCGGTGTAAGAATCATGTTGCAATAGCCCTTCCTAAGAGGTCTTGTGGCGGTGTGCTTGGTGATTCTCTAGGCCAGGTACGTGGGTGCGAGCTCATGGAGGCATTTGTGAGTGAGGGTAAGGGTTTTGAAGACAATTCTCTCTTTGACCTGGCGCCAGTGGGCCTGTCTTCTCGCTTCGGAGATGTGGTCTTTTTTTGAAGTTCTGTGGCCGCCCTGAGGGCGTTGTTTTGAACCAGCTGGAGTTTGGCCAAATTTGTGTGAGAGGTTCCCACGAGGAGGGCATTGCAGTAATCCAGCCCTGATCCAATTATAGCCCTGGCAATGGTAAGGCAGTTCTGGCGAGATATGAAGGGTCTGGCTGCGTTAAGAACTTTAGAATAATAGGCTGATGATGAGGCGATGGCATTAACCTGTCTGTTCATGGTCAGATCCGAGTCCAAGTAGACTCCAAGTGTCTTAACATTGTTAGAGACCTTGATAGGAATATTATCTACGATAAAGGATATGTACTGCTTATCGAGGTTGCCCAGAGTGGTGGGTGACCCTATAAGCAGAAGTTCAGTTTTTTTCACTGTTGAGGCAAAGCCAATTGTCTGCCATCCAGGATTGGATAGTGGAGTAAATGGTGGTAAGTGTGTTCATATCTGCATCATAGTCCCACGTGAGTGGGATAAGCACCTGCGTGTCATCCGCATAATTGGTATACGATATGCACAGGTAGTCATGGATGCTGAACAAAGGCCTCGTGAAAAGGTTGTAAAGCGTAGGCGCGATACAGTAGCCCTGTGGAACACCGCATTTAATGTGGCTAGGGATGGCATAGGCGGAGTCAGAGAAGACTTTCATAGCCCTCTCTTGGAGAAAGGAGGTGATCCAGTCACACACTTTAGGGGAGAAATTAGCCTCATTTGCTAGGTGGCGGCACAGAGTGTTGTGATCAACCCAAGTCGAAGGCTGCGGAAAGATCTAGGAGCAGAAGGAGCGCAGGTTTGCCTGTGTCTGAGATCGTCCATTTGGTTCTTTAGGTCAAGGAGAGCCGTCTCGTTGCCGTGACGTGGGCGGAAGTCAGATTGCCACAGGCCGTGGAGACTGTTCTCTTCCAGAAATTCTTGGACTTGCAGCTAGGCTGCTTTGTCCAAGATTTTATTTATTTATTTGTTTACTTGTTTTTAATCGGAAATGAAATTAACGATTTTTACAAGAACCCTTCTTCTTCTACAGATGCGCCAATGCGCTTTTGACAGTCATTTTCTGATGTTGACGGTTCTGAGTTCATATTTACTTTCCGCGTTCTCTCTCCCGAATTTCACTGTTATTTGATTGTTTCTTGGATTTGGCTTGTAGTGGGCGAGTTTACTGTTTCGGCCATCTCTGCTATTTTCCTATGAGCCTGTGAGCTGGAAATCTTTTCGAAGGCAAGGTCTATCAATTTTACTGCCGCTATGGTCCATTTCGTTGTTTCTCCTGATATTAGCCTATTCCAGACCGCCTCTTCATCTAGCGTCGTCGTCCCTTGCAGACATGGTTGTATATATCTGTCTCTAATTGTGCTGGTTTTTGGGCATCTTAGGACCAGATGTCGTAGTGTTTCCACTTCTTCTTTGTTTTTGCATAGGCGGCAGCTTTTATCCATTTTTGATGATCTAATGGCTAGGATTTGATGTGTCATCAGCAGGTTTAGTCTTGCCTTCAAGAATGTACTTCTCATCTTTTTATTCGGGAACTTTTTGCAGTAGTTCAGTGGCTCTTTGACCCTGTTGAACGTCGGTGGAAGGTGGGTGAGTAGCTTATTTGCTCTCGCTGTGTCTACAGTGTGGATCCAATCCATGAGTTCGATTTTTGTCTTTACTCGGTCTGGGTTTTTTTTTAGATCTTCTTCTGTGCATGATATTTCGTTTAGTGTTTCTTGTATTGTTGCTGCCCAATTGTTGAGCGCTTTGCAAGTGCCCATTTTCAATTCTTCTGCTATCGCCGCGCATATTGGCAATGAATCGGCCATTATGATTTTTCTATAAAGTCTCAACTTGCTTTGCTTGACTGATGTGGCTAACGAGACCAGGCCCAACTCCCTTCTAATAGCGGGCATGGAGGTTGATTTCGGTAGGCCTAGTACTGCCTTCCACACCTGTCCTTCCAATTTTTGCCATATTGGGTTCGGTAAGTTGAGCACGGCTTCCATACCATAGGTGATGGATGGCACAACCTTTGCCTTGTAAAATTTTATTGTCGGAATAATGGAAAATTTCCCAAATTTTTTGTCCACCAGTCTCATTTGTGCCGTAAGTCTTTTGACTTTGTCCCGTAACTGATCTTGTATTGCATTGTCGCCTGCTGATCCGTCTAAGGTTACCCCTAGGTATTTGAATTGTCAACTACTTCTAGTTTGGCGTTTTCCAAGTGCCAGGATGACTGCTTTGTGTTTTTGTTTGTGGTTTTTTCGAAGACCATCACTTTAGTTTTTGTTGTGTTAATTTCCAGATGGTTTGTTGACATATAATTTGCCAGGTTGTTTAGTTTTCGTTGTAACCCAATTGGTGTTTGGTCAATAATGATGGCGTTGTCTGCGTACCACAGTCGTGGTATGATTTCTTTTCCTATTTTTGGTGGGAAAGCTCTTATTTTTTTTTCTTCGATCTGGTAGTCCCCCAAGAAAGCGATAAACAGGGCTGGAGCTAGTGGGCAGCCCTGCTTTACACCTCTCTGGATTACAATCTCTTCCGACAAGGTGCCTTGCTTATTCAGTTTTACTCTGATTTTTGTGTTTTCATGAAGCGCTTTTATTGGTGCCAGGACCGATGTTGGGCATTCCCACTTGCTCAGTTTCAGCCATAATTTTTCACGATCAATTTTATCAAAGGCTTTTGATAAGTCTACGAATGCCAGGTAGATTTTTGGGGCGCCTTCTTTTACTTTTGCTTTCAAGATCTGAAGGATCAGTATGTTTATTGTCGTGCCTCCCTTCTTCTGGAATCCTGTCTGATAGATGTCGAAGCAGGGTGCCGTCTTTGCCCATGTCCCAAAGTGGGTTAACAACTGAGTTGCGTAAATTTTACCCACAATGTCTAACAGTGCTATGGGCCTGTAGCTTTCTGGGTCTTCTCTGTCGCCTTTTTTGTACACTGGCACAATTATGGCATTTAGCCAAGTTTCCGGCACCATTTTTGTCTGGGCGCAATGTGAGAAAATGTTGCTAATTAGCACTGCCCATGCCTTCGCCGATTGCTTCAGGTCGATATTAGACAACCCGTCCGGTCCGGGGGCCCTTGATGTTTTTAAGTTTTTGATGATTTTTTCGATATCTGTGATGTTAGCCACGTTCACCCAAGTGGCAGGCGTGTCTAATGATCCTTTGGTTATTTGCGTTTTCGGTCGCTCAAATTGTACCATTAGGTATGATTTCCAGTTTGACTCAGGGACTTGGTTTATCAGTTCTGGAGGTTTCGATCTATTTGTTTCTTTGATTATTCTCCAGAAATCGCTTGTTTTCTTTGAACCAAGACATTTCAACATTTTTTCCGCATCTTGTTGGTACATCCATAGTCTATGTTGCTTTAGCCAATGGTTATATTTCTTAGCCTCCCTCTGCCAGTTTTCCCAGTCTTCCTGCTGGTGTCTTTTTGTTGCAATTTTCCTTAGCCTTCTCACCACTTTTCTTCTTTCCACCACCAATTTGTCATATGTGTGTAGTGTGTTTGATGTTTTCTTCTGTTGACTCCTCGCTGGTTTTTTGTATGGTATTAGCAACGGTATGTAGTTCGGTCGAGTTTGTGGGGCTTTTTCTTGAGCCTCCTCAGAGAGTCTATAACTTGCTGTTAACGTTTTTACTTCTTCTTCTGTTATACAGACTCTAGATTGTTGGTTGTTTACTTCGAGATTGTATTTATACACTTGATTTTCAGTTTGTGGTCCTGTCCATTTGCATGTTAGCAGATTGTGATCACTGTATGTGGTTCTTTGGACTTTGTATTCTTCAATTCTGGGTATAAATTCTGTTGACACAAAGATATAATCTAGGGTAGCTTTTGCGTTCAAACTCTCCCAAGTTGGAATGTTCTTTTGTTTCGGAAATAGAGCTGCGATGTTATGAAGATTTCTTGGTTTAGTCAAGGTCTCCCATGCCACACCCCTCTCGCGGGTCGAGTCTTGACACTTTCCCGACTTTGCTTCTTTGTTCCCCTCTCTGCAGTCGGCGTTTAAGTCGCCACATATGATGATGTCCGCATTCGTGTGTTCTATTTTGATTTCGTCTATCACCTCTGCCATTTTTGCGCAGTATGTTTTGTTTGTCATCTTTTGAGGGTTCCAATACGTGTTTATTATGATGATTTGGTTGCCAATCTTCTTGCTGATTGATTTTCCTTCGTTGGTCCATGAAGTCAGTATTACTAACATCTCATATGATTCGTGTAATTTTTTCGGTTTTGCAAGCCCTACTCCCATTTTCGTTGCTGTCAGCAGGCCTGAGGATGGGTCGGCCTAACAATCCCTTGCTTGCGGGTGCTATTTCCACTACGTAGCCGTCTAGGCCGGGTTTTTCTTGTAGCCAAGTTTCTTGTAGACATATGATGTCTAGTGTGCCTAAGTCCACGTCGCCCGGTCTGGTTAAATGCGTGTATCCTCTTGTGTTCCATGACCCCAGGATGAAACATTTCTTGGTTTCTTTTTGGTCACCGCTTCCTTGTTCATCCCACGTAGGTGCTGGTGACCGTGTTAATTGCTAGTTTTCTGTTTTACCCATTAAGGCTGCTTTTAGCCATGCTAGCGGGCCCGTGTTCGTTGATGTATCTTTTGTTTGTCTCGGCGGTGATTTCTTTGCTCTCTCGTTTCTGCTGTGGCGGCTAGTTCTCTCTGGGCTATAATAGCTCTGAATGCGCCTTGGTTCCACTCTCCTGTGTAGGTTCTGATATTCTGCTCCCGTGTCCTGGTACTCCTTCCTTGATTGCGTGTTTTGTTTTTCGTCCCTATGGGCTCTTCGGTTTTCTTTTCTCTTCCGTTCGTCCATACTTCACTTGCCAATCGATACCCCTTTCTTCTCTCTGTTTTCCTAGTCTATTAAATCGATATCGCTCTTCTGTCCGTGAAGTGAACTGGTATGGTCTTCTTTCTTTTTCATCGTACTTAGTGTCTTTCTTTTCTTTTTGTGTTTCTCTTTTAATTTCTATCAGCCTAAACCCATTTTGGAGCATATCAGTAGCTGCGTTTGCTTCCGTTTCTTGCCGGATTGGTTCTTTCACGTGAATGTATGCCTTGGCGATCTTTCCTCTATGGTAAGGCTCTACTAACGTGATGTCTTCTGTTTTTATCATTTTCAACGCGTTCATTTTACTCATTAGTTTCAAGATTGTCTTCCTATTTAGGATCATGTATCCACTTTTTATATCTAGTTGCTCAAGTTTGAATATCCGTTCCTGACTTTCCGCTTTCGACATACCCGTTCTTCTGTTTTTCTCTGGGCTTTTCGTCTCCTGTTTTCCGAGCTTTGGTGACCACTCACCTATTTTTTGATCTTTCGAGGGCTTTAGTTCTTCTTTTCTGTTCTTTTTTTGTATTTCCGTTGCTCTTCCCTTTTGGATCTCACTTGCCTCTCTGCTTCTTTTTGGTGTTTGGGGTTTCATATTTTGTTTCGTTTCTATTTCTTTCTCCAGTTCTTTTCGCTTTTGTGTTTGTTGATTTGTGTTCACCTCCGTCACTGAGTTGTCGGGGGTGGTCTCCCAATGCTGGGACAAATTCATCAGGTTTGTGTCGCTCATGAAATCTTCGACCGACAGGAGTGGACTTCTCGTTTTGTCTCTGTTCCTTTCTTTCTGGCTGTTTTCGAAACTTTCCTCTCCGATTTCCTCTTCCTTTTTTTTTCCTTTTAATTTTTCTGCTTCCTGCTGCTCCGCCTTCTCTGTCGCCGACTCTTTGTTAGTCCTGTCAGTTTTCTTTAGTTTCAATAACACTGGGACTTTATTCTGGGGATGATTATGGAGTCCTGATTTGATTGGGTATGTTTGCGGGAGATTAGTTCTTTTCTCCATCACTTCCTTTATCTCGTTGTCCCCTTTATGTCTCTCTGTTAATGCTGCATTTTGACTTTCCCGCTCTGATTCTTTGGTTTTCTTGTTCTCCTCCTCTGTCCCTCTTTTTAGACACTCAATTTGTTTCTTTAAGTCCTCCAGCTCTTTTTCCCACCCTTTCTTGTAGGTGTCAGATCTTTCTTCTACCGCTGTGATGTATCCTTCTATATGCGTGATTTTTGTAGACATTGAAGCCAGAATTGATGTGTTGTCTTGTATTCCTTCTTTTATTGTTTCGTATAGTTTGCAATATGGCGCCAATGCTATCGTTATTGCAGACATAATTGTTAGAAGATCTGGTTTTTTGCTTGGGGTCTCTTTTTGTGTCGGCGTGCCTAATTCACTTATTCTTCTATTTTTCTGCGATTTTGGAGTGCTGGCTATTTTCCCTGGCATAGCCGTTATTTCTGTGAATAGGCTATCGCTTAACCTGGGTCTGTGTGCTTTTTCCTCCAACCTTATGCACTTTGTTATTTCTTTCTGTGTTTCTCTTTGTTGGGTCTCTCCATGCAGTTCTCTTAGTTTTTCCGATGTACGTGGTGACTGGTCTGAATTCGGGTGTGCTTTTGCCCCGTCTGGGCCATCCACGTTTTGTGGTTGATCTTTAGGTTGGACCACCATATCCCGGGCCAGGGCCTGTCTTTGATTGTCATCTTCAGGTCTTAAGCTATTTCCCCCTCCTTCAGACTGCTCCTCCTGATGTTCTTTTAAAGCGCTTTGCTTCCGTCTTTCTTCTCTTTCTTCTATTTGTCGTCGGATTGCTTTCGCCGCGTTCCTTTTTTCTTGCAAGAGCTGCTGCAGACCTATAGCTGTCGATCCTTCTGGTCCCGGAGAGACCACGGGGGTCTGTTGACTATCTCTTCCTGAATTTATCTCAACCGCTTCCAGCAGTTCTGCGTCCGATAGATCGTTTTCTGATTCTAATTTTCGTTTCTGCTGGTTAAAGAAAAATGCTTTCAATGTTCCTGACAAGGATACTGGCAGTGGTCCTTTTTGCGTTTTCTCATTTTTTTTTTTTTTGTTGCGTTTTTTCTTTTCTATTTTCTAATGTCGTTTTCGTAATTCCTAGCTGTTCACCTCCTCTTTCTTTATTGTTCTTTTCATTTCGTTTGTCTTTTCTTGGTTTTTTATTTGCGTTGTTGGTTTATTGGTAAGTATCCTTTTTTTCTGTTTTACTTCTAGCGCTTTTTTTTCTTGTTCTGTTTCAGAATCTGAGTCTGACGTCCCCGTTTCACTTTCATTCCAACTTTCTTCCGTGCTACTTGCTTTTCCCTCGTCGCTAATGAATTTGCTATTTGCCACTTGCGTCCGGTTTTCTTCCCTTTGTTTTATCTCTTCTTCTATTTCGTTCTCACTTATGCCTAGTTCCTCTTCAGTATCCGCAAACTCTGGTTCCCTATGTACGTTTGCTTGTACGACTGTTTTGGGAACATTCTCTTTTGGCCGGTCTAGCCTTCTTCCTTCTTCGTATTCTTGTGGTGAACTGTCCACCTCCACTCTTTCCCTTTCTTACGTGACGGTCAGCTTGTTAGCCTGGCTCTTGGCCAGTTCCGCGAACTGTGTCTCTTTGGTGTTTTCATTTGGGCTGTCTGTTTGGCCTCTAACTTTCTCACGGCGTTTCTCTAGACCACTCCTCGCCGTGTTCTCCATCCACGTGGGGCTCCTCCTCCTAGCCCGCCCTGAATCAGGTGAGGCATGCAGGGCTGGGTGTCCTGCTCCG
The DNA here is from genome assembly GCF_040938575.1 of Ambystoma mexicanum. Taxonomy (NCBI): domain Eukaryota; kingdom Metazoa; phylum Chordata; class Amphibia; order Caudata; family Ambystomatidae; genus Ambystoma; species Ambystoma mexicanum. Next base: position 153,202,936 of record NC_090929.1, on the reverse strand, counting down.
CGGTTTGTTGTCTTTTCCGATGATTTCTTCTCCCTCCGTTCCCTCCGGTCCTCGGCGTCACAGCGCTCCTGCTGAGGGTCCGTCAGCGGCTGCCCTCCGACTGCCGTTTCCGGAAACCCACTCGCCTTCGGTGCGGTGTGCAGGGCGCTGGCCACCTCAGATCCTGGTAGGTCTTGTTTGCTTTTGCCGCTTAGGTTTATTTCTGGGTCTTGTGGTTCTGTTGTTACTTGCGCGTTTTTCTTCTCTGGTTCATGGACGCACAAAGTAGACGTCGTGCCCACCTCTCTGAGCTCGTTATTCTGGCTATTGAGACGCGACCTCGGCGTATATAGCTCTTTTTTTCCTTCGTGGGTGGTTTCTTCGTTTAGAGGCGTCTTTAATTTCAGCCGAGTGGCTGGTGATTTCACACTCCTTAGACGTCGTTTATTGTTGTCAATGTTGTCAGTGTCCGAAACCACTCCCACCTCGTCCGGTTTTTCATTTTTACTATTTTTTCGCCCTTGCTGTAACGATGGTCTCTCATATTTTTGGGCCTCCATATTGCGTTTACCTCTGCCTCTGCCCTCGCGGGCTCCCGCGGACTCCAGCAGACTCAACTCTCCTCACCAACTCCGCTCACCGCTCCGCTCTGGTGCAGGGTTTTTAAGCCCTCCCACACGCTGTAGTAGACAGTGGAGAGAGACTCCAGCAGACTCAACTCTCCTCACCAACTCCGCTCACCGCTCCGCTCTGGTGCAGGGTTTTTAAGCCCTCCCACACGCTGTAGTAGACAGTGGAGAGAGACTCCAGCAGACTCAACTCTCCTCACCAACTCCGCTCACCGCTCCGCTCTGGTGCAGGGTTTTTAAGCCCTCCCACACGCTGTAGTAGACAGTGGAGAGAGACTCCAGCAGACTCAACTCTCCTCACCAACTCCGCTCACCGCTCCGCTCTGGTGCAGGGTTTTTAAGCCCTCCCACACGCTGTAGTAGACAGTGGAGAGAGACTCCAGCAGACTCAACTCTCCTCACCAACTCCGCTCACCGCTCCGCTCTGGTGCAGGGTTTTTAAGCCCTCCCACACGCTGTAGTAGACAGTGGAGAGAGACTCCAGCAGACTCACCTCTCCTCACCAACTCCGCTCACCGCTCCGCTCTGGTGCAGGGTTTTTAAGCCCTCCCACACGCTGTAGTAGACAGTGGAGAGAGACTCCAGCAGACTCAACTCTCCTCACCAACTCCGACAGTGGTAATGGGCCTATAGTTCCCTGGGACGGTTTCTTCAGGAGTCGGCGTACCCACGCTTCCTTAAGTCCAGTTGGAACGTGGCCAGACTGGAAGGATGAGTTAATGAATGCAGTGATATGTGCCGAGTCTTTGAGTTGGGCAGGACAGGCGTCTCCCTTGCAGTTTGAAGGTTTGATATATTTGAGCAGGGCGATAACTTCCACCTCGGTCATATCTTTAAAGTCAAAAGGAGGGGAGGACTTGGTCTTGGTGGGCATGGGTGTTTCATTGTGCAGGTTGGCTATGAGGTGCTTAAGAGCTTTTTGATGGCTACGGATTTTAGTTTGAAGAGAGTTGAGCTTGTCTAGCATGGCAGATTGAATACTGTTGCACCATTTTTCGTCCTTGAGGAGTGGAGGGTTTTTCTAACTCCCTAAAGATGGTGAATATTTCTTCGGACCCTGATTTGGCGTTGTTGATCCTGGAATTGAAAGGTGCAGCTTTAGCTAGGATGATGTTGGCTTTGTAGGATAAGGAAATGGCTTTGAAGGCGCTTCTGGTGACTTCAGAGGGGTTGGCTTTCCATGCAGAGAGGGCAAGCCTCTTCCGAGAACGTTGGTCAAGCAGTTCTTTTGAGAACCACGTGTTGGGGTGTTTAGATTTTTTAGCTTTTTTGAGGGTGAGTGGAGCAATGGGATTGACCGCTTGGGTGACGATCTCTTTGAAGGTGTTAGCTAGGGTTTCTGGTTTTTTGGAGAATGGAGCTTGCAGGTCAGGCACACAAAGAAAGGGTGCTAGGTTTTCAGCCGTCAATTGGCGTGCGCTCCTTGCGAAGGCTGGTGGACAAGGGGTGATGGGCCCTGGAGGCCCTTTTTTTGTATTAAGTTTGAATTGAATGTATTGGTGGTCGGACCATGGGATGGGAGTGTTGGCGATGATTTGGATGGAACAGTTATGCTGGCTGATCCAGTCGAGACTAGTGTCTTGGATAGGAAAGAGCAGTTCTTGAAGTAAACGGTAAAGTCTTTGCCAAAGTTCTCAGAAGTAGTTTGTACGAAAAAGAATCATCTGTTGGGTTACAAGCTGATTAGGCCTGCAAGTTGGGAAAGTTCCATGAACTTTCACCGCGAGAGCAACGTTCTCTCAATCGGGTTGGCACAGTACCTTAGTATGAAGCAAAAGATGTAGCTGAAGACGTTGGTTCCTGGCAGTTCCTGCAGATCTCACTGTTCCTGAGCCTCAGTCGTGGGGACAAGAGGGAGGACGTCGGGGGACTCCAGCACTACACAGAATCATCGGAAAACGCTGACAAAATGGAGTCACTTTAGTTCGAGTAGCTGTTCATCAAGCACACAAGCTGGTGTCCTTACCCCTTTTAATCCTAACCAGCTTCGAGAATGGTGTCCAGGTGGCTTACGAGTTGATTGGTCCCACCAACTCAATGGAAGAAGTCGTCCCTGAAGGGGCTTCTCTGTCGAGATGAACTTGGCAATTCGGACCTGCAGCAGGTCTTCACCGGGCAAACCAACGGTTCAGGAGTTGCAACAGCCGTCCTCTTCCAGCTCGTCTTCGGTTCTTTCGTTCCATTGGTCGACTCTGATTTCCAGTCCAAGAGACTCGCCTTTATAACAGTTTTCTCCCATTCATTCCAGCATAGCTGTCACTCACCCAGCAGGGTGGCTGTCCTTGCCGGTCAGTCAGCCAGACTATCACGCCAGAGTGCATTTGGGTCTCTTAGGAGACTAGGCACAGGGAGTTTCGGGCACCTCCCTTACTTCCTGCCTACCCCAGACACTCGGACGCCAGAGGCGGTCTTCAGTCCTGAAGCCCGCCAAAGGCATGGAAACAAAGGGAACAAACCTGGTTTGGTGCGCAGAGACAAACACTAGAAGGACCTTTCCAAAAAGAAATAGCGAAACAAGAAGACCGGGACCCGTTTAAACAAAGGGGCTTAAGGCGCCATCTTGAAAAACATGGTTCCCGCGATTTTTAGCTACCGGTGTTCGCGGTCGGGAAGGAACATGGTAGTTTGTTCTAAAACCACTGCCAACCTCCATTTTGATGGAAAAGGGTAGCATTTGACTGCTACATGAGTTTCTAGACACACGGGATATTAGGTAACCCCTCCAGCACTCTATAGGAAGACAGTGTGGGCTGGGTCTAGGAATTTAAAAAGACTAGTAAAGTCAATTTAACCTTACATTCTCTGGGAAACAGTTTATCCCAGAGAAGGTATTTAAACCACTGGGAAGTCTAACACAACATCCCTGTTACTGCACTGAGAGTGCTGTGTAACACACATGAAAAGATGCCTATAGAGTTATCTTAAAACTCCATAATCAAAGAACACAAGAGTAAAACATACATCAAAATACATGAGAGTGAGGAAAAAAGGCTCACACTCTTTAAGGCCTCAAAAATCCAGCAAAGTTGCTGGGGGCCTCTAAGGTGAAGGGAATTAGCACATGTTAAGTTAGCAAAAGTCAAGGTGAACTGAAGCACTTCTTGCAGGTAAGTAAAAGTTTTGCACAATGTTTTAGTCTTTAGTAGAAGAAAATCAAACACGCTGATTAGGCTTGTGAGGTAAAGAAGCCATTGGCAACTGATGAAACCAAGACAAGTCTCCAACGAGGACAAGCAAGGTGGCACAAAAAGAGGTAAGTTCTCTCAGACTGTATAGTACCTTTAGGTTGAAGAAAAGTGCAGCAGATGGATCTGTTCCTGTGTAGCTCTGCAGATCTTACTGTTCCTGGGCCTCAGTCGTGAGGACAAGAGGGAGGACCCTGGGGACCCCTGCACTGCAATGGGACGCTCACCGACCGCAACCAGCTACTTCAAACAAGTGTCACTTCGGTGTTTCAGCTCCTCACGGTGTTGCTATTTGCGGTAGACAGGGTTTCTGGCTGTCGAGATGCATCTGGGGTCCTGCACTCTGTTGAGGGGGCTCAGGCTCCGTCAGTCCTGCTTCCTGGAAGTCCGCAGGATCTTCCTGGAGCTCTTAGCCAGCCTAAAAGCAACGCAGACAATCTGATGTTCCTCTCCCTGGCTATTCGGTTCCTGCAGCAACTGCAGTGGAAATTTAACCAGCTCCGAGAGGATGTCTAGGTGGCTTACTTTGGAGTTGATTGGTCCCACCAACTCAAAGGGAGAAGTCGTCCTTGCAGGGGCTTCGCTGTCGATAAGAATTTGGAGTTTCAGCACAGCAGCAGGGCTTCATCGGGCAAACCAACATTCCAGGAGTTGCAGCAGGCGTCCTCTTCAAGTTCTTCTTTGGATTCCTTCATCCAGTGGTCGACGCCTTCCAAGACAAAAAGCCTTGCCTTATAAGCAGGTTTATCCCACTCATTCCAGCCTAGCTGTCATTCACCCAGCAGGGTGGCTGTCCTTGCCGGACAGTCAGCCGGCCAATCACCTAGAGTGCATTCCTGTCTCCTAGGAGACTAAGCACAGGGAGTTTCGGGCACCTCTCTCGCCTCCTGCCCCCGCCAGACACCCTGGAGCCAGAGGCAGGCTTCACTCGTGAATCCTGCCAAAGGCAAAATTAACAAAGGGACTAAACCTGGCTTGGCGCGCAGAGTAAATCTCAAGAAGGACCTTTCCACAAAGAAATGGCAAAAAAGAAGACCGGGCCATTTTGACAAAAATGGCACCTTTGGATGTTTTACTGCTGCGATCGCAGCCCGCGGTAAATGCACACCACTATAGTTAAAAGTAAACCACTGCCACCAGCCATTCATCGAGGAAAGGCTAACATAAAAATGTTACATGAGAAGCTAGACAAAGGGGATACGACCTAGCCCCTCCACCACCCTATTGTAAGTGTGTGCTGGGTCTAGAAAGTTACACCTGTAAGTAAAGTCAGTTTCACTTTACTGCTCTTGGAAACAGTAGTTTATCCAAGAGAAGGTATTTAAACCTTGGGAAATCTGAAAGACTTTGCTGCGTCACTGCACTGCAGGTGCTCTGTGACACAATGTCAAAAGATGCCTATGGAGTTTGTCAGACTCCACAACCAGAAGAAACACAAAGCTCAGAAATCACATTAAAATACATGAGAGAGTGGGAAAAAGGGTCTCACTCTCTCCAGGTAAAAAATTCAAGTCCTCAAAATCCAGCAAAGTTACTGGGTGTCTCTAAGGTAGATAGGAATTAGCACATTTCTGAGAATTCTGCCTAACACACCCACTACTCCATATTCTTTTCATTTCACTGCCATCTTATGTCAGAATTCATGTAGGTGGCACCATGATTCCCCTGGTTGTAGGGTTTGCACTCTTCCCCCTAGATGTTTTCTCAATCACTACATTGGGAAATATTTTTACTGAACCACTTACCGTCCTGTTACTCTGTCAAAAAGTACATAATGTCTAACTCTTTCTAGGCTGTCTCACCCATTCCCAAATGCATTAGCCACCCCCTCTTCAGGGACCTTCTTCATTATGCCTTGACCCACATAGTGTCCGCTATCCTGTAGTTCTGTGATTGGATGTGGTAGGGGAGAATGTGAGGCAATCCTAAATGGAACTCCTCTGTTTTTACATCACCACTCACCCGAAATATGTCTGCACCTTACTCATTCCTCTCGGCTTCTCCGCGCAGAAAGCCCTGCCTTCCCTGTCATGCCAACAGTCCTCCCAGTAATTCGGTCAGTCATACATTCACTGAGAAACGGCTACTCTCACAAAGTCTCTTAGGGGCCACTATAATGCTACTTGCAATAAAGTACCCGTTACCGCAGTTCAGAGCCGCCCAACCAGTAAATGGCCAGCATGACATTACGCCAGGAACTACTGAGCTCAGAGCTTAACCCCTTCAGTCCCGGGCAGTCTATTTGATCTATAACATGATCTGACACTTGGCTCCAAAAATCCCAGAGCATGTACTCATTTTTAGCTTTCTTATTAGTAAAATAACCAAGTATTTTACCAGTTATTTCACATACTACGGATGGTCCCTCCCGCTTACCTCAACCTCCAAGTAGGCTTCAACCTCTCTGGCCCAGGCTCCCTGTTCTACCCCAATGCTTCTTAAATCTCTGTATATTGTAGTCGGGTGATCCCTATTGTCCATGTCCATCCCCTATCCTAAAAGGGGCCGTAAAGTCTGAGGCCTTCCCTAACTCTCCCTCTGGGGCTTCCTAAGTGACCCGATGGATTGTGCCTGATGGTCTTGTCTCTTTCCTTTCGAATGGTTAACTCAGCAGATGTTGATTTTCTGTCTCCCTCCACCCCTTTGTCACTCTCTCGCTGCACATTCCTTCCTCCGATCTTATTGGTCTCTCCCACTTCTCTTATCTCCATCCTCCAATCGATCTCTCCCTATACTGTGCTTCCTTATCTTACCTTGTGTGTGTATGTATATGTATGTGTGCTATATATATTGTGCTCCATCTTTCCCCCTTTTTTCTCTTCTCTTTTTTTAAAAATGTTTCTATTTTGGGCTACTAGGTGGCGCTTTAGCATCACCAGTAACCCAAATCTCTTGCACTAGAGTACAGATGAGGAGAAAAGACATATGAGGTGGGACACAAAGCTTGTAGGTATTTGGTTATTTTCCCACCCATTGACTGCCCATGGCCATGCCAATCCCTATGGCCATTCCCACACAGTTCCTGTCCCACCCACCCAAACCAGGCGAACTCTTTGAGCTCCCTTTAATCAAGACTTATCAAACTTTGCACTCAAAGTGCTTGCCAGTGTTTTTTCAAACGCGCTACTGGTGTAATACAAATATCTTAACCAGGTCTGCCTTCAGCCACTCAGTTTATAAGCACTATGAGTGCCCTTCAATGAAGTCCTGTTAAAACAAGCATTGGCAATGCCAACAGGTTTGGCTTGTGTAAGTATTAGGCATTTGCCAGGCACTACTATTGGATACCCAGGTACTTGCACCATTTTGTAACTGCTATGATGGTATCATCATGCGACCATCAATGGCTGATTAATACCACTACAGCAATGACTGGCAGTGCCTTTCCCTTGACTACACTAAAGCCGAAACTGTTGGCATTGACAATGCTTGTTTTTTAATCCCCGCCCTTTCTACTTTCAGCTTTGAATTCAGTCTCTCACTCGCACACAAATACCAATTGGTACCTCCTTCTCAGACCCAACACCTCACCTTCACTCTCTCTATATTTCAGCAGTCTCCTTCCCCCTCCTTCTCCACCTGGTACACCCTCCTCGCTGGTCTTTTGGTCCACTTCTTCTGCTACTGACCTCAACCAAACATCTTTCAATCTCTTCTGTGCTTGCTCACATTTTATATCGCAGCTACCCTTTTGTGGAGTTCTTCACGGCTCTCATTGGCCAATGCTCCCCTTGGCCAATTTCTGGCTGAGTTATTCTCATGGGGGTTGGGACTTCCAGGGGGAAGTCTTTGAGAAGGCTTCCAGCCCTGACACATTTTCAGTCTTCATTTGTGTGGTGGCATCCTGCTCTCTACTTTTTCGTTTTCCCTGTGCTTCCCACGGACTGGTGAGCTCTGGGGTACAGGCGAGCGGAGAAAAAAGAGGGTTGTTGAGGGCAAAGGAAGTAGGGGGAAGGATCATATGATGGGAATTCAAGTTGATGGAAAGAAGTTGTCTGGTGGATATGTTGTCAATTTTGGATGCAGACGAGCTGGATTATAAACCTTGCCTCCCCTTTTGGCTGAATGTTTGTGGTGTTGGACACATCATTTAAGCTCCCTGTACTCTAGTTTCCTCATCTGCCAAAGGTGGGAGTGCCTGGAATAAACTGAACACCTGCATGTGCTACATTGAATCCACAGGGGAAAGGGAATGGGGGCAGATGCTGGCTAGCAGTGAAGTTGACTATGTAATAAACTGTCCATCTTCTAATCCAGGAATTCAAATCTAACCAGAACTGTGGGGGGAGGGGAACAGAGGGCGGGTGCATGGTCAGCAGCCATGAGACTCAACACACGAGTGCTCCTGTTGGCTCTGTTCATAGATTGCCACTAGCGCCTTATTCCATCAATTGAAACAAGCGTTGGTGCCTGGAACAGCGTCGGCTCTACTTCGTGGAAGTATCAAGACATGACCCTTACTTTTGATATAGCAATTGAACAATGTATGTAACCGGGCCGTCCCGGCAAGATGGCACCCGCTGCGCAGTGAGGGGGGCGACTCAGTCTGCAGGAGCGCAGTGAGGCGCGGAAAGGGGATGCTGCCGTACCAAGGGGTGTCCCGGCTACCTACCTCTGCAGGCGGATACTCTCCAACTGAAGCGCTGACTGGCGGTGAACTGTGCCTGTAGCGAGAGACACGAGTCCCATATATGCACTGAGCAGCGCGGCCGGGATCCAGAGCAGAGGTCCGCGTCTCTAAGGCTGCCCATGTATTGTGGTGTGCTGTCGGGGAGCCGCTGCAGCGGATTACGGAGCAGCAAGCATGTGCACGCCATGACTGCACAGTAAAGCAGTGAGTGCCGGCACTGCAAGAGGCCCTTAAAACAGCTGGGCGTTCGCATTGGGTGCATGCCGGGCTCCCCTCCTTACCCCTGTACTCTTGCCAGCGCCATTCCTGAGTACAAAAGCCTATTAATAGCTGACAGGGAATGGGGAGGGGGGTGCCTTTTCCCGTTTCCCACTGGGTGCAGCAAATGCCATAGTGGGAGATAAAACAGTGAGGTGCCTACTCAGTAATAGAAGCAACCTGTTGTCTGTGGCCAAATCGGAGAGCAATGCCACTAAATGTTGTTTGAAGCACGGCTACACTGACCCTGAACACCACATGCAGCAAACTTCCAGCATTGTGCCTCTGGTTTAAAGTGAGAGCCGCATTACCATCTTCCTGGACATGCAACAACACACTGGGCTTGATAATATCGACAAATACGCCACCAAAGATGTGCCACAGGCGGTAATCCACGTGGAGACACAGGAAGTGCTGTCAGATGGGAATTGCTCAACTCGAGTCAAAAAGCCTTAGTGCCCCTTTGTTGCCGCATTCTGGATTACCTGGGGCACGCATTGGAAGCTGTGGGCGATGACCTTTCCCCTTGTGGTGTAACTATATCGTCGTGAGAAGATAATGCTCCGCTTTCAGAGAGTAGAATTGCTGAATGTTTCTGGCTGGTCGGATGCGGAAAGGCCAAACATACCACGATGGATGCCTATGCCAGTAGTGGGAAACCTGTATCGGCTCCACAGGCTGGACACAAGCCTATGAATGCGCCCAAGACGAATGTGCAGCAGGGCGGTGGCGAACATCTGGTTTTATCTGCCATTGTGGCCTTGCAAAATTGTCTTGAATCCAAAATCGATGCCATCATCATATACGTTGGTCTGCTTCGGGAAGATGTCCGAGCCTTAGCAGACAAACCACCAAAGATTGAGGCTCAGGTGGATGACAACACAGCCAACATACAAGCCATCCTGGTAGACATTAAGGAGTTGAAACATAAAGTCAAAGTTGTCGAGAACTGAGCTGTAGATTGGGCGAGATGTAACGATGTGCATATATTGGGCCTATGCTGAAAACATTCCCTAACAAGAAATCGGCCCTGGGTCTTTCACGCAGGGCTTCATGATAGAAAGAGCACACAGATCCTTGAACAAAAAGCCCCCGCCAGGAGCTCCTCCAAGACCGGTTATTGCCAGAATTATGAACTACAAAGATAGAGAAAAGATGTTGGCGTTCTCCAGAAACTGAGGCGTGATTTATAGAACATCTGCTAACCTGGCCATTTATCCAGACTATACACTCCAGGTCCAAAGCAAAAGAGCCCAGTTTGGCACCACGAAAGAGTGACTGAAGGTGGGCTGAGCTGAAATCCATGCTTGTCTATGCTGGTCTATATAAAGGCAAGTCTTATTTTTTAGACAATCCATAAGAAGCACATGCATGCATCGATGGACATGAGGAAGCTCGCCCCGCCCCGCTTACAGAATGCCACAACTCAAGAAACTGAGTTTGCTGAGGAGAGAACAAAGGCACAAGACGTCCGTGGTATGCAATAGAGTGTAACTACAGCATGCCTACAACCTTGAGAAGATAACTTCTATTGAAACACTGAAGGCAGTCTTTACAAGCCTCGTTGCTGGAGCTTTCCAGAATTGCGGCGCTATAGAGTAATAGAATATACCTGAGGCAGGATGTAAACATTGGCCTAACTTTTATCACGCTTCTACGGGCTTACCCAGGAAGACAGGCTGCAAGTAATCCCCCTGTTGTGACTATATTTTGGGATACCAGTTCATCGATATCCAACTGCTGCGCGCATACAGTGAGGCCTTGCAGCTGCCATAATTCTGCACGAGAAGTGGATGCACCTGAGCAGCTGTTCGTTGCTAGCTGTTTGTTGAATAGGGGTTGGGTTAGGGTGAGACGGAAGTTTGAAAGTTTGCTTGTTTTGCCTTTAGAATTGCCCGACATGCTCGCAGTTATTGTTACTGCCAATTGCAGTAAGTGGGAATGCACTTGCTGTCTGGAGCGCACCCTTAGCGTCAATTGGGCCCTTCTTATGTGACATGGCAGTTGGTATATGAGTGCTGACCTGGAATGTTGCAGGCCTCAATGGTTACATAAAAAGGAATAGAGTGCCGTCATACTTGTGTAGGCAAAATGTTGGGGAAGCAATATTGCAAGAGACACACCTCAAACCTGATCAGCAAAGCACATTGGCCGAGAAATGGGGTGGCCATACCATTGGCTCCACATACCCTGCTTAATCCAGGGGAGTTCTAATATGGATTGCGCCGAAAGTCCCTTTTTGAAAGTCTTGCAAAGTAAAACCGATGACGAAGGCAGAATGGTCCTAGTACATGCTCTCGTTAAGGATAGGGAAGTGCATATAATTAACACGTACGCCCCTAACCACAATGCCACTACCTTTTTTGATTCTTTGTATTCCAGGCTTGGTCCCTATAAAAAAAGTACCTGAATATGGCGCAGAGTTTTTAACTGCACCCTAGACCCCACCCCGGACAGGTCGGACAACAAGTACTCAAAGCATGCATCACCTGCAAAGGCGTTGAATACCCTCCTGAGTTTCTTCCAGTTGACAGATGCTTGGCGGACACTACAGTGGAAAACCTGAGGCTACTCTCACTACTCTGCGCCTCTCCCCCTCCCCCCCCCCCACGCTTTACATACCCGACTTGAATATGTGTTCACAGGGATCGACACAGTGGGGGGAGTTTGTCGAGGCCACTTATGGGGCTTGTGTGCTGTCTGATCATGCCCCTCTCCTACACGCAAGGCAAAATGATCCCTCCCCCCTCCCCCAGACCATTTGATTCCAATGTGGAAATTAAGATGCAAGGCTTTACAGGAGGAGATCTTTAGAGAGCATATCGGGGAGGCGATCAAGTTGTACTTCGAGTCCAACACTGGCAGCATACTGGCCACCAGCGCACTGTGGGAGGCCTTTATAATTGTAGTTAGAGGAGAGGCTATAAGTAAAATGGACGGCATACAAAAATACATAATGAGCGATCTGGCCATTGCAGAGGAGGAGGTGGAAATAGCAGAACAGAAATGCACTGAGGCGAACGCTGTGCCCCAAGACTTGACTAGGCTGAAGCACAAGTGCATTGCATGTTGGGATAGATTGGGTAGGTTTAATTATGCCATATATACTGAAAAACTACATGAAGGAGGGATTAAACGGGGCAAGCTGCTAGCCCGCCTCTGCCGGAGGGAGACAAAAAGAGAAATGATCTGTTCTATTTAAGATGAACAAGGGATCACCTGGAGAACGCAGGGCGAAATCAATGAATTATAGCTCGTTTTTTTCCGTGAAGGCTCTGAGCTCTAGGAGGCATTGTTTAAAATGCCCTATTTAGTGGAGGACGCTGCAGCAGAGCTTGACGTCCCGATTACAGTAGAAGAGATACAAGCAGTGATTAGATAATTGTCAGCGGGCAAACCCCCTAGGACAGACCGTCTAACAGGCTAATGCTATAAAGAATTTGTGGATGAACTAGCCCCTGAGCTTCTAAAGATGTTGCAGGAGACTTATTAGCCCGGAGTGCTTCCTTTTGAGCCTCAGGGAATCGGTTATCATACCCATACTAAAACCAAATAATCCCCAGGTGGAGTGCAGCTCCTATAGACCCGTGTCCTTAAAATTCTACAGCAAGATCCTTACTGCACTCCTGGCAGAAAAACTGAAGGGTGTGCTGTGAGGTCTGATACATCCTGATCAGACCGGGTACATCCCAGGAAGGAATACATCCTGGAACCTGCGGCGCCTACACTATATAATAGACTGAACTGAATCCCAAGAGCGAATACTATGCTGTAGCATCATTAGATGCTATTAAAACATTTGATTGGGACTAGCTATACGCCACCCTCCAGCGATTTGGCATAGGAAATTGATATTTGAGGTGGGTGAAGCTGGTTTTTACTGCACCTAGTGCCAGAATAAAAACGCGACGCCACATATCAGAAAGTTGGGAACTGGACAAGGGCACCTCACAAGGCTGCCCAAAATCTCCAATGCTCTTTATTCTTGCACTGGAACCAATAGTGGAGTTCCTCAGAGAGGAATATGCAGACGCAGGAATAATCCGAATAGATGACATTACGCAAGTGGTCTCCATGTATGCAGATGGCCTGATGCTTTATGTGCTTATGCTGCTTAAGGCCTAAGGAGCACTTGCAACACATGCTGGATGTGCTAGATCGCTTTGCTGAACTCTCCGGCATTACTATCTGCTGCAAAAAGTTGTTTGTTTCCTCTGGCAGGGCTGAGGTGTAAAACGGCAGTGCAGCGGGCATTGACATATTCCATGACGTCAAAATGGAGCATGAATGTAACGCGCACTGCGCCTTGGACAGACTAACAGTCAATGGCGTTTTGGGGTAGGCTGCCTTTGTCACTAATGGGCAGAGCTGCGCTCTTAAAAACGGTAGCCCTGCCTGTGATATGATAAGTCATTTATAACGCCCCTGTACACAAGTGTTTCTAGGCGTGACAAGACACAGCGAGGAAGAACCATTTTACTAGGTCTTGTGTCTTTCAGATTGTGTAAGTGCGAGAATGAGAAGTGCAAGGGGAAAGGGAGGGGGGTGCATGGGAGAGGGGAGGGGAAAACAGGGCAGACTTCTCTGAGTAAGTGCAGCCAGGGCAGCGCGGCTCTGGGTAGTGCATGGAGAACAAGGCACTGTAGGGTTACAGTTACTGCCTCCAAGTACGTGGTAGGCCCGGAGGCAGTGCAAGAGTGACTGATCAAGTAAGAGCCTGGTACCCAGTGAGACTCTGAGGGTAGCCAAGCAACCAGTTGGTACAGCAGAGGGGTATGTCAGCAGGGGAGGGAGGGAGAAAGAGGAGAAGAGGAATGTTTTGAGCTGCTTCCGGAACTTCAGGTGGTCCAGTTCAAGTTTGAGGGGCATGGAGGCCATTCCAGAGGGAGTCACCTGCAGAAGAGAGATCTACCCCCACTCTCTGCCACGAGAAGCGTCTTAACCCATATAATATCCTCAGCCATTTCTTCCGAAATGTGGACACATTGCTTAGGGTATTCTTGTGGAAGGGAAGCAGACACAGGATTTCTCTAGGTACACTTCAAAAAGCTTAAGAAGCTGGAGGGATCAAAGTGCCACGTTTCGAATTGTATTTTTTGGCTGGACAATGCAGGTTTGTGGTTGGCTGGCTGGCAGATGAGACAACACAAGACTTTACTCTCTTACAGCCTATCTTGAAACTCTATTACAAAGTCTTGTGGGTGCAGGACGCTCGCACAGAACAAACCCCACACCTTTTGGTTCTGGGCAAACACGTCTGGCGTAGTGCTTGCCGAATGCTCGGTGTGACATATCCTTCTCTCAGCAAATCCCTCTCGCTGCCATAATGGCAGAAAGACTGCAATCTGTATTGAATGTTCGCAAGTACTGGGTGAGTCGTGGCATTGTTAACGTTGGAGACATGTTTGAGGGGGGAAGGCTGACTGAGTTTGAGTTAGTTGTTGAGCAATTTAGCTTACATAAAGGACAATTTCTTTTATACACTTGTAGAAAGGTGGCCTGATCTCTGTGAGGGCATGGTGGTGAATGCACAATTAGTGGCAATATGTGACATGACAGATGGCAGACACGTTGTGTCCAGACTATGAATTGCTGGTGGGTGGTTTAAGCTCCTCTGAATTGGAAATACAGGCTAAATGGGAGATTGATCTTTAGAGGGCTATCTCAGATGCAGAATGGTCCAGAGCGCTGCTATACCCGAAATCGGTTTCTAGGAATGCCTGGCTAAAACTCACACAGTTCTATGTGACCCACTGAGCGTAACCCGACTACCCTAAAAGATCTCTCAATTTAAAGGCGCAGATGGACAATATTGTCCCAGATGCATGGAGGAAAATGCTGGTTTGTTCCACATGTTTTGGTTGTGCAGGAAAATTCAGTTGTACTGGGCGGAAATTGCACAGAGCGTGTCCAAAGGAGGGATAAACCTCAATATCGCGTCCCTGGGGGTGCTTCTATTGGCAATGTATGCAAGGAAACGTAGTGATGCGCACATTGTCAGAATGAAGGACCTTTATATATGTGCTGGCCAAGAGAAGAATTGTAATGTCTTGGAAATCTGCAGAGGCCCCTCGAAAAGAAGGGTGGTGGGGAGACTTGCAAAGATGGTTTAAGGCTGAAACAGTGATCTTGCACCGGGCTGTATACCGGGTCATGAGAGTTTGGCAAAAATTTCACCTCGTATAATGCTCTTACGCAAATGATGTTCACGCCACCAGGAACTGCATCGGCAGAAACCCGTCATCTCTGAACTATAAAGGCGCAAGCTGGAACCCATGGACTGCGGTTTCAGTCAGCTTGTTAAGGCATTTTTGTGGATGGCAGGGGAGGGAACATTGGCTAGGTTTGTGTGCTTTGAGAACTTAGGTTATGTAAATGTATATTTGGTACACGATGTAAGGAAACTGCGAATACAAAACGGTTTAGTAAAATAAATGTTGCATCTTGAACAGATCACTTTATTTCCCTGTTATACCCATATTTGTCAAATTGGAGATTGATTAGAAAAACACTGAGCTCCAGTTTACATCATGCTACCAACATAACTGGTGAGGAGCGGTACAGTATTGTGTCTAAAGCATTGATTTTAGAACCAGAAGGTCTGGATTCATTTTGGTGTAGCAATTTCTATCCCTCTGTTGTTGCTTGCAACAACAGTTCTCTGCTTTACAACTCTCGTGATATAAAAACCTGACCATGGAATTGTTCAAAGTACAAATTCAGCATAACCTAGCAGAAGTGAGTATGTCTATAGCTTTTGGTAGTTGGAGTAGCTTTGTGTTTGCATAATATTGTGGGATGAATGGTTGTGTGATGTCACTTTTGCAAACACCTATGATTTCTGTAAAATAATGCCACTTATTTTAATATTGGTTTACCCAAGACCAAAATGGTGTGCTCAAGGGCAGCTCTTTTTTTCCCCATTGACATATGCTTTACTTTCCTATACCTAGGAGTATAACAACCAGTTTCTCATCTAACTGGCTGGAGATTTGGGACCTGCTACATATAGCTTGCGGCTTGTATCTCAGTTGTTTCCATTCTGTTAAATTATAACGTGATTGCAGGCCCTTCTGAGTGGGAAGCATCCCCTCAAACCGATTATTTCAGCATTGTTTGTTCTTAGTAGATGGGTCCCACATTTTTGTAAACTTTGTAAAACTTGGGGCTTAACCCTAATTTACTAAGGGTAATCCAGACTTGGACCCCTTTCTCACTGTCTGAACAGACTGAGATAATGGTTTTTTCTGGTTTATGCTTTCCCGCTGTCTAGCCTCTTCTCTCATATAGTCCCCTGTGGTATCCTTCTGTTTTAATCATGTTTGATCACATGCTAGCCTTTGCACCACAGATTAACCAAGTGGTTGTCTTTCTACCATCTTCCTGTACTTGGAGAAGTCTTTCCTTTCCTGTCTCCCCTCTCCCCAGTCTGTTTTCACGGCAGACTGTCACCTGCATTGTGACAACCAACTGCCACTGATTCCAAATGCTGCAGGTAGTTTTGTGACCAACGCTGCACTTCAGACCCATATTGCACCCTTTCTTTGCTCCCTTAAATGGTTACCATTCAGAAATTGGGCCTCATTAAAAGTACGGTGAAGCAGTAATAAAGTGGTAACTCGGTTTACTGCACCGCTGCACTAAATGTTAGGCGGTGAAGTGGAGGATTCCATATCGGCAGAATTACCACCAAAATCCCCATGGAGTCCTATGGACTCTAATGGGGACAAACACCGTCTACCCCCACTTGGTCCGGCAGAATTACAGCCGGACCAAGTGGCAGTAATGGTAAATCCGTTTGGTATGTCAGCAGATTTACCGCTCAAATATCCACAAACTTGTAATGAGGCACACTGAATTTTAATGAAATGCGTCTGATCAATCACTGCTGTCCTCATAGACACGCTCCTTCTTTTCTTTTGTCACATTTCTCAATCGCTCCCTTAGAAACATGTGGTCTTTCTTGGTGTTTCTACTGGATAATTCTAGAATGTGATTTTCCCAAAAAGTTGGTTGTGCCTTTCCGGTTTGAGTAGAATTTCCTCCCTATTTAGCTCCTCTCAACCTAAATCTACCTTCTTTTCAGTCTCTTCCTGAAAGGCAGACTGTTTTCCATGACCTTTTGGTAACTTAGCGGTGTCCTCCGAAAGTGGGAGCTCAGTGTCAAGAAACCATGTTGTGGTGTATCTGCATTTTACAATCGGCCACAGAAACAGCAAAGCCTGCTCATTCCCACACTTCCTCCCTACCTTTGTCCAAGCTTCTGTCAAGCACATCACTGTTGAACTACTTGCACTAAACTGTCCCTGTTCTGTTCCCTCTACCTGCCACTGCATTCAAAAGTCCTTTTTTTGACCTGGACCAGGTACTGCAGTCCCTTCCTTTTTGTCCTAGTTGTGCTCAAGGGAAACTATAAAATCCTTAACATGACTAAGGCTCACAAAGTCTATCTCCATATTGGCTCAACTCCTCCGACCACCCTTCACAACCAACCTAATCTTTGCAACCCAGCATAGATCGGTCTGTCCACTCCTCCATACTTTTTGCTATATCTGTCCCACCACCACCTGTTACCCCCATCCCCCCGATCCCCATCTCTTCCCCTTTCTTTCATTAGATGTAAATTCAACCCTCCCTCCTTGGCACTCCCAGCCAAGTCACGTCTTCTTTCTTCTCTACTGGCTGGATTCATCAATCACGGCTTCCTGGACTTCAACTCTGCACCTGCTACTTCATTTTAATATCTTGGGCCAAATCACTTTTATTCAATATTTCCCATAACCCTTGATCTCCCTAGCCAACAACATAGGAATGCCATCCGTTTCTGTCAATAGTCTCCAACTGACTGTCAAGATCTCTTCTCTCCTTATGGCAGTTATAGGCCTGCCAGACTATAGATTATAGCCCCCTGCAAGCTGCTAGTCTCCTTGACTGTCTCTGACCCTGAATGGAATCTAAGCCATAGCCCCCAGCATCCTCTCAACAGCGTGCTCCATGCCTTGTCTGACTCATTTCAGGAAATGAGTTGCAGCTTGCAGTAAACTCTGCCTCCGTAACTCCATCTATGCTCGTTCTCCCACTGCTGCTTTTCTCTGGACTACCATAACAACGCTCACATTCTGAGATATGTAGCCCCTGTTTACATTCTCCAGTTTGTCTTCGTAGCTCTGTTAATTTATTAGTTTGGTTCGGCCATTCCTCCATTAACCGCAGGCCCCAGGATGGGCTGGATATTTTGTACCACCTCCCTTTCATGTGCTTCACCTTTTCTCATAATCCAGGGTCCTGCAAGTCTACAGTTATTTTGCAATATAAACCCCATGATCCCTCAGCATTGATTTAGCTGGGTCTGTGGCTCAGTGGACTAATCCATCCACTACAGGGGCCTGTGTTTGACCTCATGGTCACAGGTTCGAATCCCGGCAGGTCCACTCAGCCCTTCATCCATCCGAGGTCAATCAAATTAGTACCATTTAAGTTGGGTAACAAACATCGGTTATTAGCACCAAGATGCTCCTTCGGGGTTGAACGTGCACTTTACAAATATGCCTGTTATGTTTTAATGGTTGGGTCTGATGGGAGTTGCATACCAAAACATCTGGAGAGCCAAAGGTTGCAGACCCGTGTCCTAATCCAATACGTGTGTTTTGGTTATCCCTCCTCTCTGTGCACCTTAGTTGCTTGATGTTCTGTGAGGAGGTGGGCTGAGGGCTTAAATACTAAATGTTTTTATGGAGTCAGCCCGATCTTTCATGGAACCCATGTGGCTCCATACATCCACCCCCTTCAGTGCTGATAAATGATAAACTGTCTGCAATGTCCCTGTGTGTAAGCAATGTGTGGGTCCCACTTGTGCCCAGCTGATCCTGCCCTCCTTTGGGGTGATAGGGGGTTGGTGGTGATCCAAGATCTGCCTCCAGTATTCTCGTGGAGCAGGCTGCTCCCTATTTATCCCCTCTCCTTACCCTCCACAGCCTGCTTCACATGTGGGGCATCATCACAGTTGCCACCGTAGGAACACTCTTGTTGGCTGCATCTTATAATGCCACTGCTTGCTCTGTAAGGAGAGCTTTTTATGCTGGCTGTCCCCAGTAATGCCAGTATTTGCCACTGTAAGAACACATTCCTGTTGTCAATACCCAGTAATGCAGTGTTGCTATTGTACGAATGTTCATGTCGGTGCCAATTTCTCTCAGCATTGCCACTTTGAAAATACATTTCTGTTGGCTGGATCAGTATAGCTATGTAAATAGCCAGTATTGCAACACAAACGCACACGCACGAACACAAACGTAGAAGCACATGACGCTCTTCCTGGTCTTTGAGCAGATATTGGATAATGCTGTTAGGAAAGAATCTTAAATGTTCCCTCGATCTCATATTAATGGTGCATGCACTTCCATACTGCAATTGCAGCCCTCAAACCGCACTGTGACTCGGTTGGCACAAGCTCTTATCCCGTGTATTCAAACATTCTCCAGAACGATCTCAATAAGACCCACCGGCGCGGCCTATGCCAGTCAACTGACCATCCCCAGATTCAGAAGAAACAATTTGGGTGGGTCCAGCTTCCCTGTCACAGCCGCTAAGAGCTAGAACGCTGTTCCTCAGAAACGTAGATCTGAATAATCCTACTGGACCTTCAGGAAACACCTTGAGACTTTTGTTCTCGAGCTGATCTTGTCTTTTCAAGACAAGCCGAATGCAAATGGCGTAAATCTTACGATCCCCTTTACCAGGAACGCTATAAGGCTTGCCTTGCAGCCTATCACGCAGATATAAAGGCTGCTAAAACCGTGTTTCTTTCTCAGAAGATCGGAACTGCCCTATGCAAACCAAAAGCGTTGTTCTCATTTGTGAAGTCACTCTCTTCATCTGACATATTGACAGCAAAGGTTAGACCTACGCAAGAACTATGCAACGATCTATCCCAATTTTTTATAACAAAGATTGGTGATATCCGTCACGCTATTGCAAGCACTGCAGCTACCCCTCCTAGTAATACTAATCATTCTGATCACTATACGCACACAATTGATCCTATTGGATGGTCCTCCTTTCCTATGTTCTCTTAGGATAATGTCCTAGCAGCAATCCAAAAGATTACATCTTGCTCTCCATCTGATGACATTCTGATTGACATCATGAAGACAATCTCCCCAGATCTGTTGACAGTACTCACTGCTACAGTGAATAATTCATGTTAATCTTGTCTGGTCCCGCCTGAAATTAAAGCGGCTTTAACGCTCACCTGATTCCCACGGAGGCGCAGCTCTGGCTTCGAGTGCTGATGCTTCTTCAATGATGAAGCGCAGGACTCTGAAGATGGACAGGAAGGGCCCTCTACTCTGGCTTCTCCGGCTCGCAGGAATATTCCCCTGTGCGTGAAAAGGGAGTATTACCTACTGACTGAGTTATGCTCAAGCCTCCCACTCTCTTCCAACCCTCCACGATACCCTTCCACGATTCCCCGTGAAGTCTCACCTTAGGGTCTGGAAGGATGAGCTCTCCATCCTGCTTCTGATGCAGGGGCGCGTTGAAACCCAGTTACTTCACTGGATTGAGGATTGATGGGAGTTCAGGTAAGCTTGACTATTCAGGTAAGGCTCTGTAAAAGTTCTGTTGCAAGTTCAAAAGTCCAAGCTTAATAATAATGTTCATTGTCTTTTTGCAGCAAGCGCTAATGCTTATGTCTTTTTTCCCCTTAGGGGCCGGGGTTCGGAATGCCGGAGATATGGCACCGACCCGAAGTGAAACGTGCAGTTCCAGTTCCAGTAAATGGCAGGTTAGTTCTGGATGAGCGCTCGGGAACTGTCTTTGCATACGCTCATTCAATGTCTTTGTCTTTTTTCCCCATAGGGGCCGGGGTCCGGAAAATGCCTGGAAGCGGCAAGACCCGAAATGAAATGGGAATGACCCAACAGGTAAGTCTTATTCCCTTCCTTCTCTCACCTCTTATTCTTGTCTTTTTCTCTAGGCTCTGGGAAGTGGCTGTGTATCCGGATGATCGCTGCTGAAGATGGAGGAACCCAGGAAAGGTGAGTGAAATGCAGCGCTGCAGCGATCGTAATGAAATGCTTTTAAAAATAATGTCTTCCCTTTCAGGATCGTCGGTGATGTCTCCGTGGTGCAGATTTAGCTGGTAAGGTCTCTTGTCTCCCTTTGCAGGTGGCCCAGGATGCTGACAGGCGTGGCTGAAGTCCAGATGCAGGAGCTGACACGGTGAGCGTCCAGCTGCGAGGAGCAGAACAACGCGAAGCGTGAGTTGCTGATCGGGTGTGGTTTAAATAGCTTTGGAAGAAGTTCCAAGTGTGTATCCTTCCACCGATCAGATATGTATCCTTCCCCGACCACACCCGGGTGGAAAGTAGTCCCACAGGTAAAGTAGTTCCATTCAGGCCTCAAGAGGGCCTGGATGTAGCAGCATGGTCTGCATCAGGTAAGTGCACATTAAAACACTTGAACACATGTCTAGCTTTATGAGCCTGGCACCTAAGGCGCCAGGACAGGGGTCCAACATGAGCCTGGCGCCTAAGGCGCCAGGACTGCGTCCAATGGGCCCCAGCTTGGGCCCGCTGGCACTCCTCTGGGGGAAATGATGCCTGCCTCTGGGGTTGCTGGGTCGGACCTAGCTCCTTGGAGGTAGGCATCATGACAGCGGCTAGAGTTGTTCCGCTTCTAAAAAAGCCATCACTTGATCCCACTATCCTGGCTAATTTCTGTCCTATCGCTCTTCTCCCTTTTCTCTCTAAACTAATTCAATCCTTGGTATCACCCTTTCTTTCATCATTTCTCGAATCTTCTCATCTTCTTGACCCAGCGCAAGCCGGTTTTAGGCATGGTAGAGGCACGGAGAGTGTACTGGTTGCCCTCCAGGACAATATGTCTAGGCTGGTAGACTCCGGGGGAGTTGGAACCCTGATATTGTTAGATCTGTCAGCGGCCTTCGAAACTGTCGACCACCCAATCCTGTTGTCCCGACTGGCCCAGATAGGGATATCTGGCCAGGTACTAGCCTGGTTCCCCTCGTTCCTGGCGGATCCTACCCAGACTCTCTCCATGCCACCTTTCCTATCGACTCCCTGTCTTCTCACTTGCGGTGTCGCACAGGGCTCCTCCTTGTCTCTTTAACATGTACATTTGGGCACTTGTGTCTCATCCGCTCCTACGGCGTCAGGTGTTACTTGTATGCTGACGATACCCAGATCCTGATTCGGTTAGATGTCAATCAGGCTGAGATGTCGTTGTGCCTGCGAGGATGCCTGGCGGCCGTGGGCGAATGGATGAACCACAACTGGCTCAAACTGAACGGAGACAAGACAGAGGTCCTAGTGGTTGGGTGGCCCCCAGATCCTACACTCTGGATCTCTTCTTTCTGGCCCTCCTCTCTTGGTGTTCTTCCGTCCCCGGTGAGCAAAGTAACAAATCTGGGTGTAGTTCTTTCGGCTTCTCTTTCTATGGCTAATCAAATTGTGACTGTATGTCAGGCGGGGCATTTTCAGAGGAAAATTCTGAAGAGGGTCCTTCCTTCCTAAGGTTCTTATCCAAAGATTCCAATGCCTGCAAAATCTGGCTGCTCGGATGGCAACTGTTACCCCTTATGGAGCCCACATATCTCCGGTCTTGCGATCCCTACACTGGCTACCTGTTAGCCAGCGTATAAGATTCAAGGTTCTATGTATAGTGCATCGAGCCACTCATGATTTAGGTGCAGAATTCTTACAGGCCAAATTCACAAGCCATTACCCCAATCGTCAACTACGCTCGGCCTCAGCTGATCTGCTTATCGTGCCCCCTACTGTCGCACAAGGATTAGAGGTAGAGCCTTCTTGGGTAGTCGCTGCTAGACTATGGAACAAACTTCCAACTTCCATTAAAAAAAACTTTTGGATAATATGGCCTTTAGGAAAGCGATTAAGACACTTCTGTTTTAGTCAGCTGCTTCCTTAGTGGTTTTCATATGGATGGTCTACCTCATTCTCCAGCGCCAAGATGCCTTTGGGCGACCGCCTGCGTTTAAGAAATGTCAAAATCAATCAACTTGCCTGTAACCTTTATGCACTCGCCTGTAACCAGCGCCTTGATGCCCTTGGGTTTAGTACGTTTAATTAATGCTAATAAATAAATAGCGGTCTGCGAACTGCTGTGTGCTTCAAATTTGGTGATCTAATGGGACTACTTCTGCCCTGAACTACTACCTTTGCAGGGACTGAAGAATCACACGTGCGAGCGAAGGAACCATTACAAAATGTGGCATCCGGCATGACGAGCCTGCTAACTCCAAGATGGTGGCCTGGTTTTTAGGCCTTTGGCCTGCAGAGGGGGGAGACAATTGGTTTCAATTAATCACTGAGACTGACCAATCCTGAAGCCCATGTAATGGTTACCTGCTGGTGCAAACCATTCATCACTTAATGAGGGAAGCTTTGGAAAAGGAGCAGATCAGCACGAGGAAGGAAGGCAAACCTCTGGAAAGATGAGAGAAGGAAGAGTATAATCTGGAGGATGTGATGAGACAAACTAGTAAACAAGAGCCGAGGGAACATCAGGAGTTGGAAGGTGGAGCCAGTGGGTCCTGCGATGTGAAAGGGTTAAAGCATCATAGCAGATGCAATGGCCAGACTTACTTACCTGGGCTTGAAAGATGACTGGGCCCAAGCCTAAAGGGCCCTGAGCAGGCAGACCAGAGTGAGGCTAGCTGTTACCCATAGATAATGTGCAGGAGGAACAATGATCTTTTGTTCACAAAAGAACGTATAATGGATAGAATATCAGATTTGACAAGAAGCAATACGCTTTTAACAATGGGGTGAGTTTGAGGGACAGTCAAACCAGATTGTGGTGGGGAGTAAATGAAACAGTCACCAGGAACAATACATAAATAGATTAAGGACAAACCAACATTGGGCATTTGTAAGTATAGGTAGGCCGTACGGCCAACTGTGCTTGGGATATCCCCATGATGGGTGAAGTGCTAGAGTGGAGGCAGAGGAAGTGAGGGACGGAGGCAGGTTAGAGTTGAGGGAAACATTTTGGCTAGCAGGCTGATGAGGTAGGTTAAGAGGTTAACTCTGAGGCAAGGAGGTAGGCTTTTAGTTTGGTTTTGAACAAATCCACGGGAACGGTTTCGAGGATGTCCTTGGGAAGAGAATTTCATGCAAGTGGAGCAATAAGAAGAGAGAAAGGAAGCACAGATAGGGCGAGGAGCCACAAGGGTAGTCGAGGAAGCAGAGTGGAGATTATGAGAAGGCTTGTAGCATTGGATAGAGGAGATGGATTTGGCGATTGATTTGTGAACTAGGAGAGAAATTTAAACCTGGCCTTGTTTTGCATAGTCAGGCCGAGGAAGTAGGTGTGAAGTGAGGGAGTTCAAAGAGTCCTGGTAGCGAAGTTAATGATCTTGTCGAGAGGACAGAAAGCCTAGTTGAGCAAACCCAAGAGGTTGCTGGTAAAGTAGTCCACTTTAGAGAAGCCAAGAGTGGTTAAGAGATACTTGGCGGTGTTGAAAGGAAGGTTGTGCCTGTTTTTCCTACTATTTAGGAGGTTGAGGCGAGCTGCTGTTTCAGTTTTGGCAATGACAGTAGAGAAGATGTGAGAATGTGATAGAAGAAGAGTAGGGGAGAGTGTCAGGTGGGAACTGGGAAGGCAGAGAAAGAGATGAGAGCGAGCGAGAATTTTTGGCAGGGAAGAAGAGCACCTCTATTTTGGTAGAGTTTAACATCAGAGAGTGCAACGCCATCCAATATTTAATGGCAGAAAGACAGTTGGACATTTTGCTAGAGATCAGAGGAGAGTTTAGGAAAAGAGAAGAAGAGTTCGATGTCATCCGTGAAGACTCTACGAGAACCCAAAGGAAGAAATTGGAACCTGTGAGGGGTCAGGAATGAACCTCGGACACAGTGGGTTCATGATTTTGACCATAGAATTTTATTAAACTAAAATGGGTTTGGAAAATGCCTCTGTCCCTGTTATAAGAGTTATTTTCCATATCAAAACTAATGGGTCGGCCCTTTGTCAAGATGCCGAAAATAACCAGTCCTGTGTCCAAAGTCCTATTCTGACCCTC